>NC_086173.1:150928217-151240174 GCF_023053635.1 Elgaria multicarinata webbii | reverse complement strand
GCCTATAAGGCCATCGAGTCCAACCCCCTGCTCAATGCAGGAATCCCCCTTAAAGCATCCCTAACAGATGGTTGTCCAGCTGCCTCTTGAAGGCCACTAGTGTGGGAGAGCACACAACCTCCTAGGTAACTGGTTCCATTGTCGTACTGTTCTAACAGTCAGGAAGTTTTTCCTGATGTCCAGCTGGAATCTGGCTTCCTGTCACTTGAGCCCATTATTCCGTGTCCTGCACTCTGGGATGATCGAGAAGAGATCTTGGACCTCCTCTGTGTGACAACCTTTCAAGTATTTGAAGAGTGCTATCATGTCTCCCCTCAATCTTCTCTTATCCAGGCTAAAAAGCTTCACTCACCATTTCCTCTGCCTATACCAGACCAAAGGCCTCTCTAGTTCAGGGGCCAAGCAGATGCCCCAATGAGACGTCCACAAACAGGACACGAGAGCAACAGGGACCTCCCAGTCACATGCCCCAGTGACTGGTATAAAGGGGCATTCTGACACTGGAGGGGGCAATATATAGCCAGCGTAAGTAGTAGCTCTTGATAACTTTTTTTTTTTTTGGCCTGCATTACTTCCCCAAACTCAGTGCTCAAATTACAAGGGGGTGGGGGAAAACTAGGAGGTGCCCTTAATGAAATCTAACATCCCCTAACAGACACCAAAGTGCCTCCCTCTCTAGCCTTCTAAAATAGGGTGACCGTATGAAAAGGAGGACAGGGCTCCTGTATCTTTAACAGTTGCATAGAAAAGGGAATTTCAGCAGGCATCATTAATATGCATGCAGCACCTGGTGAAATTCCTCCTTCATCACAACAATTAAAGCTGCAGGAGTTATACTAGAATGACCGAATTTAAAAGAGGGCAGGGCAGCTGCAGCTTTAACTGTTGTGATGAATTGGAAATGTCACCAGGTTCCCCATATATACAAATGACACCTGCAGAAATTCCCTTTTCAATACAACTGTTAAAGATACAGGAGCCCTGTCCTCCTTTTCATAGAGTAACCCTATCTAAAACAGTGGCAAGAGAGAGGGGGGATCTTTATAAATACGAGCACTTTTCCTCCTTATTTCCCCAGTTGCCCTCTCATCCCCTTCCCTGCTCTGCTCCCAAATCGTCCTCCGCACCCTTCCGCATCTAACCCTGGTTCCCCAAATCCTCCTTTTTCTACCATTCCACCATCTTGATAACTTCTCCCCCCCTCCCCTTCCTTTCCCCGTTTCCCTTGGCTGTTCGCCCCCTCCCCACAGCACCTCTCATCCTCCTTTACGCGCCCCGATATCCCACCCCTCCTTCTCCACCATTATTACCTTAACAACGCTCCCCCTCCAAAGTTTTACCCGCAAAATGCCGCACTTCCGCGTTGATGGATGGAATTTCTATAGAGCGAGGGGCATAAAGAAGGCACACACAGATGAGGGCGGATGTGGCTTCACTTTGGTGCTCTGCGTTTTAGAGTCCGGGTAGGAAACCTTGAGCTGGGATCAAAAAGGGACCTACTATCCGGAATAGACGGATAACTATGGCTGCAATCCTTTAACGATTACATTTAATCGGAACTCAGCGGTACTTGCTCCCAAGTGTGCATGTACTGAATTGCACTGCTAATTATTCGAGTAAAAGACATCAGAGAAGCGGCCAGTTTAACGTCCATAAACAATTCAGGCGCCGCCACCAAAAAGCCTCTCACCCAGGACCCGTCAACCGCACTTCTTTCGGTAGAATGCGGAGCACAGCTTTGGAAGAAGACTACAATATGTCTATTATTTATTATTATCTATTATTATTAAATAATAATTTGTTTTACTATGATGTTTTATTGTTGGCCACCTTACAATGTGTCTGCCAATATACACCAGTTGCTGTATACAGTTGATGGGGAACATGGGCGGGAGGGTGCTATCGCAGTTATGACTTGTTTATAGGCTTACAGCCGATGGGCCACTGTGTGAACAGTATGCTGGACTAGATGGTCCCTTGTTCTGATCCAGCAGGGCTCTTCTTATGTCCCTTTCTGTATCCAATGATTAGCTGATTTGTTTTTAAATTTTACTTTTTTCTAGGTTATTTATTTCTAGTAAAATACAGGTTTAAACACACACACTCCAGAATTCATGTTTCTCAATTTCTGAAAAGAACTGGATTATAAATGTTAAAACCTAACTTTACTATTATTACTTTTGTAAAACTTTTTTGCTTTGCTTTGTGTATGCAATAAAAACTAAACAAGAAGAAATAAATTTGTGTCTCTTAAAATAAAGGGGGGGGACAGGATTGATATAAATCCTAAAATGAAATAGCACCCCACCTTGAGAGAAGTAAAAAACAGAAAGAGGCAAAAGTTGGACAATTCTGAGCTCCAGGCTGGCTCTGGGTTTCAACAGCCCAAAAGCATCAACCGCCAAAGACATCTAACCTTCCTTCAATCAATGGGTTTAAGAATCTTCCCTGTCAGGAAGTTTTGGGATCACTGCTAAGGAATTTAGCTTTGGCTTCCTGATTGCATGATGGGAATGGGAAATAGAACACAAGAGAGAAAGAAAAAAACCATTGCAAGATGCAGGAAGAAACTGCATAAATGCAAAAATTAAAACCACAATCTTTGCAACAACAAATAAAAGGTAAATTTGAGGGAAATTGAAAAGGTAAATTTGGGAAGGCGATTCTGAAGACTGGGGTAAGAAGAATCATTGTTATAGGTGAATATCCAAGAAGGAGCGAAACCACCACAATGCAGAGCTGATATGTTCATTATTAAATCTCTAGTGATTTTAGGTGATCAGACTGAAGTTGTTGGATCTTATAGAGGAGGCCTAAAGGAGCGAAAGAATCATTCCTTCTAAATTTGATTGGGAAACGGATAATAGGGGAAATCACCTTTACTGACAGGAATAAATGTGTAAAAGAGAGGTCATAGTAAAAAGAGAAGTAAATTAAAAACCCTTGGTCTGATCCAGCATGGCACTTCTTATGTTCTTATTAGAGATAATATGAGAGCTGAAAATATATTGTGGCAATGTCTCCCACTCCCAACTCGATTGCCCCAGAAAGATACAGCCACTGAGAGATGATGAAGAATCAGCAAGGTCGCACCCCCATTTCTCTCCCAACGTAGTTCATGATACAGGGCAACCAAGGCTGTTTCCGTGCCAACGTTCAGCCTGAACCGCAACTGAAATGGATTTAGATCATCAGTCTCATTCTGGAGTGTCTGGAGCTGTTTGGCAATTACCAGATGGATGTCTGGTCAGAGAGAAATTTGAGGATTAAGACTTTTCATCCACCCACAAAACACAGGTTGTGGCTTTCTGGATGTTGCTGGACTCCCACCTATTATCCCCACCCAACATGGCCAATAGTCAGGGATCACGGAAGACCCCGTGAATTACTCTGGCAGAGAATTGTATTTTATTTTTCACACAGAACCTTGACCAATCACAGCTAAGAATTACATACACTGGATGCAAACCATTTTATTTGGTAACTGACTTTGAAGGGAAGACACACAGAGATGTCGGCCTTTTGCTTCCCTTGTAGACCGCGTCGGTATGCCAACAGCCTCTCCCCTGGCTCACCACCTTTGCCGTAGGATGACTGCAAGTATTATGGTCTAGTAGGACACATAGGAAACTCAACCTGATTTTTCATTTCCGGGGGAGAAAAATCACAAGACTATCCCCCCATATTTTTTTCCAGATTACTTACTGGTCCATTTTAAGCTATACATATAAGGGCACAAGGATGTTTACTGTTCTGGTTCTCTCTGGCTACTGGCCAGTAGTTTCTCACCTTTCCTGCCCTTCCAATGTAGTTCTGTGCCTTTAACTGGGCCAAAAGAAGAACGAGAGTTCATTAGCAGGTTATTTAGGCAATACAATAATCAGCTATCCAATGAGACAAGAGTAGGGAAACTTGAGGCCCTCCAGATGCTGCTGGACTACAGCTCCCAGCATCCCTTGCTATTGGCCATGCTGGCTGGGGCTGTTGGGAGTTTGTGCTCCACAACTCCCCCACCTCTGCAATAAGAGTTCAAAGGTCAAGGTTCATGTAAGTGCGGAGGTTGCGTTCCCAAGCAGCAGCCTTGGCCTCTCTGCGTCGGGCCTCCCGCTTCCCCACGGTTGCGGCCCGCTCTTTCCTGGGCTGCTGGGCGGCCGGTCGCTCCACGGCGTTGGGGTCATTGGCGTCAAAGTGGGTCACCTTGGGTCTGAGGTTGCTGCAGAAGCCCAGGCCCTTCTGATCTCGCTTGAGGACAGTCTGGATGGGGAACTTGCGGCCAGTGCCATCAGGCCCCAGGCCAGTTTCTTGATCCCAGCCCCCCTTGACCATCAGACGGAAGCCCACGTTGCTCTCGGGGATGTGGTAGCGCGTCGGGGGCAGTGGGTCACGGCGGTTGAACAGATGGGCAGTGGAGCGCTCGTGGAGAGCCACAGTGTCCTCACGGTAGTGGGCCTGGCACACGGCGCAATACTTCCTCTCCACTGGTGCCTGTGAACTGCAAGAAGAAGAGAAGTCAATTAAAGAAAGGCAGGCCATGTTGGCACAAACTCTAAGGCTGAGTTCAGACAACCGATTTCTCAACCGTTTTTCCACCTCAACCACCATTGAGCAATGCGTTGTCTGGTGGGAAAACTCCATGCAATGGTGGAGTTTTTTTGGAAAACGTACCACGCAGAATATCAATGCTGTGCGGAACTATTGGGTCTGTGACCGCGTAATAAAAATCTAATCTAATGCTGTGCGGAGGGGAGTTCCTGCACAATGGTAGTGTGGCGGGCTCCATGGAGTTTTCCATTGCATTGAGTTGATTTTTCCCACTGGCTACAGAGTTCACTGGAAAGTGTGGCGAAAGGGGCAAGTACCACTCTAGGAGAGCTGCCGGGATTGGTTTTTTGCAGCAATGGCTGGTGAGATACCATCGGGAGGATCAGAGGAGGAGAGAGGGCAAAGGAGCTGTCATTCAAATGCTGCGTTGAATTTTACTCAACTCCACGGTAGCCCAGTCACACAACAATGGATTTAGAACATGTTGTGTGGAGAGCACCCCCTAGAAACTCAACTGTTGAGTGGAGTTCTTGCACTGTGTTGGCTAACGTGTTGTCTGAACGGAGCCTAACTTTCGAAACCCTTAAAGCAGCCTTGCCCAAACTCGGATTCCCAGCCAGCATGGCCAAGGGCACCAGGTTGGGGAAAGCTGCTTTAAAGCTTTTCTCACAGAGAAAAGAGAAGCGGAAGAAGGAGCCCGGACATATCTTTAAAAGATAAAGACCTACCTCTTGTTCCAGAGCAGTCTGTATAAACATTACCAGAGGTCCTTGCCAGTCCTTTTCAAAGTAATCTTTGTATATATCAGAGAACTCTTCAATATTACAGATCTTCACTGATCATACGTCTGCTTGAAAAGTAGGGCCACATGCCAAATCCAGCCCACCTAGAATCCCAATGTGGCCCTCCACAGCTCCCCATAGGGCCAATCCCCGTGACTGCCCACCATTGGGTGGTTTCCTGGCATTTGCACAGCGTTTTCACCAATCTAAGAGGTTGAAATGACTCTCCTAAAGCTTTGTTACTGGCAGTAAGCGCTTTCAATTACAGTATGGTGATATTTTTGTTATTTTTAGTCCTGGCTCCTTTTGCCTTCAGACCCCACCCCTCATTAAATTGTAGTCCCTAACAGCGTCTCCAAAATGGACGCTCCCGTTGTAAAGCACAGCAAGGTACATGTTCTAGAACAAGCCCACAGAACAATCAAATGCTTTCATCTGTGTGAATGCTACCACACGCTGTCTGAAGAAGATGGCAGACTGGGCCATCCATCACTGCAACAGAGGCAACCAAATACCTCAATGGACGGCCATGTAGCTCAGTGGTAAAGTGTACCCCTTGTATGTGTGGGCTGCTAGATTTAATCCCGACACTGCCACTTAAAAAGGATCTTGGACAGCGGTTCCTAGTAAAGAGCTCCTGTCTGCTGAGACCTTGGAGAGCTACTGATAGTTGAAGACTTCTGCTACCTGGTGCCCTCCAGTTATTTAGAGGGGCAATTTCCAGCATTCTTGGCAATGCAAGCTGGAGCTGATGGGACTTGAAGCCCAAAACTTCTGGAGGGCATCAGGTTGGAGAAGTCTGGCATAGCCAGGGCTGGGCTTGCTAGACCATGAGTCTGAATCAGCGTAAGGCAACTTCGTATATATTCAAGACATAACAAGATTTCAATGTTTTCACCTACAGATTGCCCACTCCTGTTTAGAATGGGTGGAGAATGCGAGGCAACTCCCATCATCCCTCACAACTGGCTGTGCTGGATAGGTCTGATGGGAGTTGCAGTCCAACATCACCTGGAGGGCCACAAGTTGCCCACACCGGTTTTAGAAGGTGGAGGTAAGGGAAGGGTCACAGAGAATAGTAGACGGCTTGACTACAACCAGCCAAGTCACTGGTTGCTTGGATCACCTGGAGCTGTTTGGTCTGAAAGCACGACCTCGCTTCCTGCAAGACCCTGAGGCCTGGACTGAGAAGAATGGCCCTGCTTTGTGGCAAAGAATGTACTAGATCAGGGGAGAGGAGATCAGGATCTACTGGATAATTTGCAGTAGATTAGCAATAGCAAGGGCTTCTGATTCTGAATTGTTTAACAACTGCAACAAGTTGTTTTATGCCCCCACCCTCTAAATTAGGCTGCTAGAATCTCTATAGTAACTCAAGATGTAAATTTGTACTTCTATATGGAGGTCAGCCCAGCGTATGGCTTGTGGGGTGCAGTGGGTAACTAACCCCATGTCCTGAACCCTCACTTTGCATCCAACTGCACCTATTTTCCAGCCATTATTTGACGGATCTCTGGTTGGTGGATCTCAAGGTTCTTGTAAAAAAAAATCTTAAAGTAGATCATGGAGTCCAGAGTCTACCTATATCCAGACTAGATGGCCTTTTGTGTCTACCGCTGTAACCACTTGGTGGAAGTAACTACAAACCAAAGCTAGGGGCAATATTTTTAACTTTGACAACTTTATCATTGTCCTCCCCTGGTTCTATGGAGTACTGGAAGACAGCATTCAAAAGCAAGTCTGTTTGGAGCTGTTCTCTAGGGAGCAACTGGCCATCCTCACAGAAACAAGGAACCTCACCTGAAGGATTCCTCCTTCACACGGGGCCTTTCGCTTTCCTGTAAGATGTCCACTATGTCCTGGTGTCCTGCTTCCTCGGCCAGATCCATAGCATCCCGGCCTTGAGTCTCACAAACCCCCACCCAGGCAGCACCGAGGCTCAGAAGATACCTCACTGCCTCCCCGTGTCCGGCATAAGCTGCACACATCATGGCTGTCCAGTAATAACCATCTTTGTAGTTCACGTCACACCCTTCCTTCTCCACCAGAATCTGCAGAGACTTCAGGTTACCATCCTGGGCAGCTTTCAAGAGCTGGTTCCCTTTGCGGGTATCTGTCTGCCCTGGGCGGCTCTGAGTATGGGGAGCGTCCTGTGCTGGGTGGTGGCGGCGGATACAAGGCGCCTTTCGTTTCCTCTGTGAGGATCTCCCAGGGTCACTTGGAAGCACCAAGTCCTCGTAGAAGCTGCGAGCCGCCTCCCCAGCAGCAGCCCCTTCCTCCTGGCCAGAGGGACGGGGGCCTCTGCAGCTTTTTTTCTGGACATGCCCATCTCTCCAGAGATCCGACTCCTCCTGAGCACGAGTGAAGGTGATCAGTTGGGGACCATGGTTCATGTTGAAGCGGAGTAGTGCTGGCTTTGAGGCCAGAGCTACAATCCAGAACTTCTCACCCTGTTGAAAGAGGGAGTCGGAGATTTACAAATAATGTATGGAGTGATTCTTTGCAGTGTATATACTGCAATTACACAGGGATACAGAAATATTTATTTATTTATTTATTTAAAATATTTATATCCTGCCCTATATCACTAAGATCTCAAGGCGGCATACAAATAAAAACATACAGTATAAAACAATAAATATACACAGTTAAAAACAAATTAAATCATGATCCAAGTTAAAACAATATATAATTTAAAAGCAATAGATACAGTTAAAACAGTTAAATCAATGTGCTAGTGAGTTTAACCATCAAAGGCTTTGTTAAAAAGCCATGTTTTTACCTGGCGTCGAAATGAAATCAATGTTGGCGCCAATCGGGCCTCCAAGGGGAGGGCATTCCACAGTCGGGGTGCCACCCCAGAGAAAGCCCTCTCCCTTGTCCCATCATAACATATATGTTGCATTGATGGGATGAGGATGATGCCCTAATATGGCATTAGGGACACAATCCAGCTTCCTAGGAATCTAAGTCCCTAGCCCTCATTACAGTTTTAAAAATATGGAAGTATGAATGGCCCAAGGCAAAATGGGGACTCAGAAGATGTAGTCAGTTACCTACTGCACTCATGAACAATACACTGGGATGCCTTCCATATGAACATCTGAGTTACTACAGATCAGTGATTCTAACAGCCTAGTTCAGAAGGGGAAGAAACCCCTCGGTACCATCTACTCCAGCCTTCTCTAATCTGACTTTCTCCAGATGTGTTGGGCTACAACTCCCACTATCCTTAGTTGGCTGAGTTGTAGCCATTTCCACTGAAGGTAGCCATGATAATCTATTGCAGCAAAGAAAACAAAGAGCCTAAGATATTTAGGGCACAATCCTATGCATGCTGGCTGAGGAATACTGGGAGCTGTAGGACTTTTTTCTGTCTAAACATCATAGGGATTGCACCCTTAATCTGGCACAAGTGTTACTGAGAGTTTCAGGGTCATATACAGTACTTATGAGAAGAAAAAATTCTAATGAATGAAATCAGAAGGAAATGCAGAAAGTGACCGTCACATTATTAACAGTGCTCATTCTCAGTGCAGTTTCTGCCGTAACACAAACACGTTGGCACTAGGTAAGCCAATTAATACATATAGTGCGATAAAAACCCTTTATCCCGATTCAGGCCTTTGGCCATAGAATTAAACGATGAGTCCTAATTCAGCAGCCTCTCCTCACCTGGAGGGCACGACATGGGGGGGGGGGGAGAGTGGGGGAGAATGGCCTATTTGACTAGCAGCAACAACAACTCTCCCGCAGTGTCAGATCGGCTACCTAATCAGATATGTGAGGGATTTGAACCTGGGACCTCCCGCATACAAAGCATATTCTCTACCACTGAGTTACGGCTGGGTGTTAGTTCCTGAGTAGAGGAAATAAAGTCAAGACCTCTCCCCGCCCCCCGCCTGTTAAAGGGGGGCTAAAGGGGGGCTGCTCGCCCCCTCTCTGGGCAGCTTAGCACAAGTTCTACTCACCTGAGTCTTTCCTCATCAGTCGGGAAACCCTGAAGTTCCGCCTTACCATAGAGAACGAGGCTGCAAGTATTCCAGAGCGACGGGGAAAGCGACAACAGGAAACGTCTTTGAAGCACACGCCCCTGGGGCATTCCCACGCACGGGCAATAGAAGGCGCCCGTCTCAGTCATTATTATCACTTCCGGTTTAAGACAACTGGGGTTCGACTCCACACGAAGGGATATAGAGCGGCAGCTTTCTATTATTATTTTTTAACGGAAGTAGAGTCTATGTGTCATTCTATAATGTTTGTAAATCTCTACGGACGTCAGAAGGATACGTGAGGGGATTGCAAAACGCATGTGCCAAGGCGGTATCCTGGTAACAGGCTGGAACGCTGCGCATGCGTACTTACAATATCGGGAGCAAGCGCAAGCCGAACGTTTTCTTGAGCAGGGGTGTGTGTGTGTGAGGAATAACAAACGTGTCCGGAGTATTTATAAATCGTGCAGTTTTAAACGGACCTATGATTGGGGTGGAGGTTGGGGAGAGAATCTCCCCTATGGACAGATAAAATTGTTTAGTGCTTGTTCTGACGCATGCGCGGTAGATATCTCAGACAACCCCCCCCTTGCCTCAAGCGCGCTTTCTGAAAAGTTCGCACTTGTCGTTGAAAAGCATGCGCATGCGCCGTCCATCCGTAGAAAAACGAGCGGGGGTGGGGTTTCCTTCTCGCTCGGTGTTGCCTCGTGCGCTTTCCCGCCTTTTCTAGCGCGAGGAGCTGCCGCTCCTAACCGTTTTCGCTCTGCAACCGTTAACCCAATTTCCATATCTCGACTTACCTTCCTGGCAGCTCCTGATAATGTTTCCTCAGTTATTGGCTTTTTAACGGGGATATATTATTTAAAACAACAGCTGGAACTTAGAAAATCAACACTATGCCCCACTACACTTGTAAGAAAATGCCTTTCCCCAAAGACTTGCGTAAATTTAAAATGATCATAACACTAACATTAGTACTATAAGGTAGACTCAGAACTGCTAATGCTTAAATGTTTAGTCAAGTCAGGTGTACATACGCATCCTTTTTCTATTACTGACTTCAACTTGGGTTCACAACATATAGACAGACTCAACATAATAATGACTGAAAACTATTTCAATCATTTAGATGGACATGAGATTAAAAAAAATCTAAAATGAGAATTTTAAAACAAACTAAAAGTATCTAATAAACCTTATATTATACCTCAGTGACATCGGCATTTACTGATAGAAGGGTAAGATTAGAAAATCCAACATTTATGTAAAATATTTATATCCCACCCTTCTGCCTGACAACAGGCAGCTAACCATAATAAACATTATTGTCAGGTGGTGACAGCCTGATGAAAAGCCATGGCTAGGACAGAAGGTCCCAAGTAACCAAAATATTGATCATATGCTTTATGTCCACTTTTTACTGTGCATATTATTACTGATCTTTAATTATACCCTTTTCCATTAAACAGGCATGGCTAATTAGAGAAAGCGTAATATGACAGCCATGTTGAGAACTGGCACAGCAGATAGAATGAGCCGGCGAAGCAGCACCAGCATCAGGGATGGTAACTTACTGGGGAAGGGAGGTCAGCATCTGATATTAGGAAGTGGACCTGGTTGCTCCTCAGTTGTAGTCCTTGAAGTAGAGTGGGCCCAACCCCCTTGCCTTTTGTGACAGCCCCCTTGACCTACTGTTTTAGAAGCTTGGAAGGGCGGTTGTGATTCAACTAAAAGGGAGAGGGGTCAGGGGATGGGACATGTGGATTTCATTACCACCTCCTATTTCCCCTTATATAATGTGAGCACTACCCTCATGGATGTGATGTTTTGGCCCTACCACGGTCCTGTTGCTTTCTACAAAGGAATATGGTTTATGTTAAGTCAGTGGTGGCTGGTGGCTCTGACTTTGGTCAGGCTGTGAATCCAGAGCCACTAGCCTAAACTGGCCTGGTTCAGATGACATGATAATTAACAGTGAGAAGGAGTCAACTGTCCGTTGTGTTGATTATTGTGTCGTGGGTGAGGGGGACACACAACAGACACTCAACGCACAGTATGTTATTTCCTTGAATTAAACAACGCGGAAAAACAATGGGCTGCTCCGTTGCCTATCCAATAATCAATTGATTAAAATGTTGTGTGGCCAGCTCCGTTGTATAATCTCTCCCCCCCCCCGCCCCCAGTCAAGTGCACTCTTCCGTAGGTCATAGAGTTCTCCGGTAGGAGCGGCCAAAACAACCCTGGCTGCTCCTGTACAGCCAGCAGAACTCGCAGTGGCTGATGGGATAGGGCTGGGAAGACTGAGGGAGGAAGAGCACCAGCCACCCAGTAGGACGCCAGGACTTTCAGCCGTGCAATGGGGGAGGTGCAACATGTTGTGTGGGAAGTGCTGGCAAACTAACATACAGTGAGCGTGCTCTTCCCACCTCCGTTGCCTAATATGTCGTCTGAACCCTCCCACTGAGAAGAAACATGTAAGCCAAGTTTGGATGACACACTAATCAATTGGGGGGGGGGGAGAAGGGGTAGTAGGAACAAAATGGAAATTAACCATTGATTAGCGTGTTGTCCAAACTCAGCCATAGTGAACTGCAGATACTATAAAAGAATGCGTTCCAGAGGCAATTACACATCACTTATGAATTGTGGGGTGGGATTCCTCTTTCATCAGGCTTGATTTCCTGTTGTCAAAACATGTTGCATCTTCTTTGGGGAGAGCCACTTTTTGTGAATAGAGGCATGCTTGTTTGTGTACGTGGGCAGGCAGTAGGGGTGTGTGGGTGTAGAGCACTGTGATCTGTTCGCTTGCTTTTTTTCATAATTGTGTCCCCATCTTTTCTTTCCTGTAGGTGTGGTAGCAGGCAGTATTCAGATTTCAATTCTTGTTGAAATGTTTGTTAATCTTGACAACTTTGTAGTATGTGAACCAACTTCCTTTCTTCTCTCATCTACTCACCCGTTTATTTGATTACTGCTGGGAAAGATAATCAAAGTTCAGCTGCTATGGGTGCAGTCCTATGCATGTCCAGACAGAAAAAGGTCCTATAAGTCCCAATGTGCCCCAGCCAACCATATCGGCTGGGAGATACTGGGAGTTGTAGGACTTTTTTCTGTTTAAACATACATTGGATTGCATCATACGTCTAGTATTATTGGGACAGTTACCCTGGCCCACCTGTGATTTCTTTCTGCCCGTATCCCTTTTAACAGGCTCTTAAGCAGAGACAGGCTGAATTCACTTTGTCTCCACCACCTTTACATCTCTATCACTAGGTATTGATTTGGCCCCAGTAGGACACCATCTGTCATGCAGCCACTAACTAACAGGTGCCCACAACACTCAAGCAAGCTCATTCGAGCCGTGTAGCACTTCAGATGAGTGCTCCTCTCACAGCAGTGCCCCAGTCCTGATCCCAGAGAAGTTGTGGATAGGCTCATTCAGGGCATCCAGCTTTCACGAGCCACCTAACTCACCCACTTCCCATCTGCCCATAATCACTGGCATTGCTAAGGAGATATAGGGTCTGGCGCCGTGACACTAAGGGCTACACACCATATGCTTCCTTTTGGTCTCCTTTTTCATACGCTGCTTCTTGCTAAATATGTATTCATGACTCGTGTGATTGTTTGGAAATCCAGTGAGAGTACAGAAGAGGGAGGCTTACAGGAAGACCAGAAAATCCCGTACTTGTGTCAGCAACCAAGTTCCACAAAGGGTGGTTACACACTGAATATAACGATGTCAGTTCTAAAGACAAAATGGGGGAGGAAGAGAACTTGGCTTGATTAAGGGCTAGTGGGAGGCGGGAGGTATCCTTCAGAGTAGGATACCTGAAGTATCCTTCAGAGACTTCAATTTGCTCTGTCATTTAGCAAGGCACACAGAGCCCGAGGTGGGGATTTTCTTGGTTCTCTCTAAGGCAAGCATAACCACTCCTTGCAAAACGTTTTGTGGCATTTTGGTGGGACCTAATAAAGGTACTGTCCAAGTGTTTTGGATTTCCATCACTCCATGTACCAGTTCAGCTACTTTTGTTTTTTATGCTCCCTATATGGAATATAGGGCGTTAATTTCCTTTCTTCCTTCTTTCCCGTTTCTATAATTAGCCCTCATTCACACCTCTGTTGAGTTTATTCTCTACTGCCTTCTGCTGGGCTGTTCAGTAGCTTGACTGCTCCATAAAAGGGTAGTTACGCTTTTCTTGGGAAGACGTCTCACTTAACCGGTCTTACTTCTGAGTAGACCTATAAAGGATTGCATTCTCAAATGTTTCCCCCACTCTGATCTTTCCGCACCTCGCATTCTCTTACTGTTAGTTCTTCCCCGTCCGACTTTTGCACCCAGTTGTGTGGATGAGATCAAATTTCCCTTCGCCGTACAATGTCTTCCCATTCCGTCTATAAATACATGTCCTGTTCCGTCTGTACCTCGCCCGCGAGATCCAGTTTTCATTCGACAGGCTATGCCCTTTCGTTTTTTTCATCCGACAAACGGTGCGGGTGTGGGAGGGTTAAGCCCGCTCCGCGCTGCGGTGCTAATAGCTCCCCACATCCCACACCCTATTTGTATGAGACAGCTGGAGCTAGGATTACAATTCTGATTCTTTGCTCGTGATAGTCGGCACTGGGGATCCTTAAACTCCCACCCTGTGCAGAATAAGTTTCTAAGAATTCTGGACAACTATTCTCAAAACGTTTAGGCATGTTTATCTGAGCAAGGAGGCATACTTGAACTACATTTGCCACAATGCACTACTAGAGTTGGTATAATAAAGACTTTCCTTCTTCTGTGGTCACTTAGACGTCTCTCACTGGTTGTCTGGGAATGGTAGTTTTGCAGAATACCCGTTCTTTCCAAAAGAGCTGATGCTTAAAAGTCATTTGGACTACGAATTCCACCGTGCTTCGCGCCACAACACAATCTTTTAACTTCCTACGCCGTTGCATGCTGGGATTTGCAGTTCTTCCTTTCTGTTGGCTTATGCTATCCCCACTCTGAAGCACTACAATCCCGTGATGCCTTTCCATCGGCGAGAGTAGCGCGTGCGCGGTTGAAGCTGGCAGAGGCCTTAGAGGTCCAAAACGCTTGTTTGCACCCCGTGTTCCTCTCCTTGAGGCAATTGTGCCCCCTGGGGTGAGTTTTTGGGGTGTCGATTTAATGAGTTATTTTGATGAAAGTAAAGGGGAGGAATTTCGGGCAATGGAATTGGCCCTACAAGGTTAAGGGAGGGCATGGGGATGTCTGTACCATGGCTTAAAAAAACAGGAAGGGGAGGAAGAGTTGTGTTGTCCGCTTATTTCTTGCAAAAATGTAGGGTGCGGGTAGAGATTAAGCTATTCTGCAAAGGGAATTCTTCCCAATTGTGAGGAGGAAGAGATATTCCGTTCTAGCTGGATGGAACAGGCTAAGGATTCTCGTCTGCCACTGGTTTCCATGTACAGCCCCAGGAGAGTGTTTCTTCTGTTAATGTGGAGCGAGGTGGAGAAGTGGCTGAAAATCACAATGCTTACAGAAGTGCTTTGAAAGGGCGGTAATTCACAAAAGAGTCATTTGTGGGGTAAATTCAGCTGGAGGAGCAGATTGGTGAGTGGTGGTGAAACTGGGTGCTCATGCCCCTTTCTATCTCTAGAGGACGGGAAGATGAGTAGCTCTGAGGAAGTATCCTGGATTTCCTGGTTCTGTGGCTTGCGTGGCAATGAGTTCTTCTGTGAGGTGAGTTGGAAAAAAGAGTTTGCTGAAGGCATATCTGGGCTTTGCCAGTGACGGGTCTGGAGCTGGGAAATGTGATCCCCGCTCCCTAGAATATGCAGTGGCGAGAAGATTCACTTTGGACAAGGACACCTAGGTTTCCTGTGGGAAGGAAGGCTCTTGTAGGTTAATTAGGAGTTGTGGTATATTTAGGAGGTTGTTTACTTGGTAGAATTTATTGGGATTGAAGGAATTTGAGAAATCAAAGGAACTGAGGAAATGTGAGAAAACAGGCTGTGGCTCATTTGGTTAATCCGAGGTTCCAGTATTTTGCATCTCTGTTCTAGGTGGATGAGGACTACATCCAAGACAAGTTCAACTTAACTGGTCTCAATGAGCAAGTTCCTCACTACCGCCAGGCCTTGGATATGATTCTTGATTTAGAACCAGGTGAGAGATGGGGTTTCTTGATGTACTGAAGATAATCACATCTTGGATCGCTTGACATCAATGGGGTTTCAAGCTCACCATAGTCCTGTTCAGGTCCTCTGTACCTGTGGGTACTGCACACATGAACAGGCTTCTGAAAAAGTGTCTGCCCTGCCCCCACATCCCAGTGTGTGCCACCACCACCGGCTTATGCACAATTGGCATCAGTCTGAAGGGTCCTGCACATGTATAGATGTATTTTTAGCCAAGATGTGTGGCCAGCATGTGCATCAGTGTCTTGAGGGCAGAGCTAACTTGGAAGCCCTTTCACATGTTCAATACCAATGGGCTTCTAGGTTGTACAGTTGGACCACTTGAAAAGTTTTGATTGCTGTGCAGAATTATTTTTGTAGCAAAAGATGAGATTTTTTTTAGAGTGGAAGTTAACTAATCCTCTCTTTTGGATTTTTTTTTTTTAATGTGAAGTTGTCTCAAATCAGTGATCCCTACGTATTATACAGCAAGGCTTTCAGAAAACTTTCCTTTATGAAGATAAACAGGATCGCTTATTGGCTAATAATAATATATTGTGCCATGTAAATTCCTATTATATGATAAAAAGACACCTGAAGACCAGCAATCAACTTAAGACCAGTAATAACGTTAAGTTTGTTTTTAATGGACCCCAGAATTGTTGTTTTAAATGGATACTGTTGTTGTTTTTTAAAATTTTTGTGTACTTTTAATGTTTACTATTTTTAATTGTTGTAAACCGCCCAGAGAGCTTCGGCTGGGGGGCGGTATATAAATGTAATAAAATAAATAAATAATAAGCAGAGGCTATTTAGAACTGACATGTGATAAAGATTTGTTTAGTCAACTTATTCTTTTAATGCATCTAATGTATCTGGTTTATATGGCTGAAACGGCTGTTTTTAATGATGCACTGGTTTTAAACATTTGAATTAGTTGTATGTATTTTATGGTGTTTTTATTTGTGTTGTACCCTGCCTCGATCCAGAGGGAGAGGCGGGAAACAATTATGATGATGATGATGATGATGATGATGATATTTGATTTTCAGATATACTGTAAATCTGGGGAAATTAGTGAATATATTTTATCACTGAATTATATTGTAGAATACAATTAGAATTTGATAGTACAATATTTTACAATTAGTAGAATAGGAAGGGGGTAAAAGACATTATAGTATTGCTCATGTACATATGTAGTACCAGAATTAAAGTTTAATGTGGCTTAAGAAGCTGTTCATATCAGATGTTACTTCAACACTGGACTAGAGTAAATGACCTGGAAACCTTCATTCCTTTCTATAAGTGCCGCTGTGGCATTGTTGTAAGATACACTCTATCTTTCTTTAATAGGCTTTTGTCTTTCCTCTCCTATTGTAGATGAGGAGCTTGAGGACAATCCTAACCAGAGTGACTTGATTGAACAGGCAGCTGAAATGCTCTATGGGCTCATCCATGCTCGCTACATCCTCACAAACCGTGGCATTGCTCAAATGGTGAGTGTCTATGCTGTTGTATAAACAGTCACCCTATAACTTATTCCTTAATGCTCTGAAGCAACCAATGTCAGATCAGAGGCAATGAAGCCATACCACAATATCATCTTGATGGCTGGCTTAACTGTACGGCTATCCTATTGTACTTTTGCTTGCCTCTTTTTCATTTTATAGATTATCTAGTTTCTATTGCTGACACTTTATTCCCTTTTCCTAGCTTGAAAAATACCAGCAAGGAGACTTCGGCTACTGTCCTCGAGTTTATTGTGAGAACCAGCCTATGCTGCCCATTGGTAAGCATGCATATATTGGGACATATGGGGTTGGAAGCTAATGGGAAGGGTTTAAAGTTGAAGTACATTTCAGAATAATTCAGGAGTTCAAGTGAAATCTAGTGAACTACAGAGGATCAGGAAAGATAAAGACTTATGGTGGGGAGCCTTGAGTATAGGCTCTTTCAGAGTTATACTGTTGAATCATTATCTGCAAGATGATCTTGGGGTTGATGCTGGAAACCAAGTTGGTGGATCTGATCCCAGAAGCCAAATCATGTGGCTTCTTTGAACCACCTCATTTCTTAACTTTTACCTTCTTCTTCACTCTTAGGCTTATCTGATATCCCAGGGGAGGCCATGGTCAAACTATACTGCCCTAAGTGCATGGATGTCTACACCCCCAAATCTTCCCGTCACCATCATACAGATGGGGCCTATTTTGGGACTGGCTTCCCTCACATGTTGTTTATGGTGCACCCCGAGTATCGGCCGAAGCGGCCAGCCAACCAGTTTGTGCCCAGGTAAGAGCCTCCCAAAAGATGTCCGGTGGAAATGATCCAGGAGAGTGTGGGGAACATGGGTTTAGGATTTTTTTCCCTGCTGTGAATTTCAGCCAACCAGGTCTAGATTTTCTCTGCTATTTCCATTAGGTGCTTGTTCTACATATCCTCCTCAGCTATGCTGCTTGGGGGGCCAGTCATAGCTAGCTATGATGCCACTCATCTCTCTCCACATGCTTTGGCCAAAGAGGGTTCAGCCCTCTGACTGATCCTCTCAGTACTAAGGCATGTGGATGTGCCAGAGACTTCTGAGGTTAAGCATCTTTGGGGCATCCTCTCCTTTAGTGGTGGGATAGAAGCCTGAAAGCAGAACTCCCTTTTGACTGGGCCAGTGGCAATCTCAGCTGTCCTTCTCAGCTCACTGGCATTCATTCCTGTGCTGGAATGGAGAGCTGCCTCAGAGGCCTTTGCATCATTGGAAGGGCCTGGCTTTTAGCACTGGAAAGATTGAGACGGCCTGGCTCAGAAGTGGCATCTAATTCTATATTGAGTTTAAGATGGGCTGCCCTTATTTCCAAAAATGTGCTCAGGAAATCGGGCAGGCCAGGCTCAACACAGCACACCTGAGAGTTGTGTGCTGTTTCTCAGATAGGCACCTGCCTAGCATTTCTAGCAGTGGGAATCCCATCTCAGAAAGTGCATGTGACTCAGGTGTACTCCATGAGCTTGGGCTGAGCAGTCCTTGAGAGGCAATACAGCCCAGTCAGACACCAATTTGAATTGGCATGTCTTTCAGCTAGCAGATGCTATGGACCTTCAATTGGCCTTGCTGGTCTTGAGATTAAACAGAGCTTCATTTCAGTGGCTACAACATTTTCTCTAGTTTTTATCATAGTCAATGAAATTCTGGAGTCCTGCTCCAGGTTTCCTCTCTTTCCCCTCTTGAGAAGAGTAGCTAGCATCTATATTGAGAATTCGTTCTATAGAATGTTTTCTTTCCTCTTGAATTTGAATCCAGCTGTCAGTAGGGATCAAGCCTTTCTTTTCTTTTGGCTTCCTTGGGACTCTTCAGCAGTTCTCTCCCTCCCCAAAGGCTTGTAAATATAATTTCAGGCCTTTTCCTATTTCTGACTGTTAAGTCAGAGACTTCCCTAATTTTTTTTAAAAAAGAATCTGAGATTCCTCTCTCTCATTACTTCTGGTGGTTGTTCACTTTGAAGTATGTACATCTTTTAAACTGAAATATCTGGTGGCTGTTTGAGCAGGCCTTTTCTCTGTTCCCTCCTACTGCTATTTTAACCCCTCCACATTTCTATTCCAGACTTTATGGATTCAAGATCCACCCTATGGCTTACCAGCTGCAGCTTCAGGCCGCCAGCAATTTCAAGAGCCCAGTCAAAACTATCCGTTGATCTTCTGCGTCCAGGTGCCCAGGGCCCTTCCCCAGTCAGGGCTGCTCATTCTTTGATTTTGGTGATGTCCCCTGTGGACTATTCTTTGTCACCCCCCAGCCTGATTTTTAGTCTCATTTCTGGTGTGTGGTTTAAATTAATAATAAACAATTTCTGTTACTTCCCAGAAACACAGACTGTGACAGACAAATTCAGTAACCAACTTGAATGTCATAATTTTGTGGGGATTTTTTTCTTTTTAAAAAATAAAATACATTAAAAATGTAAAAGATGAGGATTTGATTTTTCCTTGGTCTGAGAGGGAGGAGTAGATAGTGAGAAGAAGGAGTGGGGGGAAAGACAACACATTAAAGAAGAGAGTGAAAATAGATCTGATTATGTGGAAATGCTTCAAAAATTGGATGCTTTGAATTAGTCTGGTAGACTTCTAGCTCCTACATTACAATTGAAATGATTTCTTACAGCAAGGAGAATTTCCTCTGCCTCGCTCACTCCAACTGGCAGGGCATATGCAAACCAGACCTGTATGTACTTTCCTGTGTGGACAATACCTCCCTCCCTGTTCCAATTCTGCCTTGCTCAGGACAGGACGTTGACCGAGCTCTCCATATTTCTTATTCTTTGTTTTGGAAAGAGAGCTACTTAAAAAAGAGAGAGAGAGAGAGAAGCTGGAGAGTTTCAGAGCAGACCACGGACACTGCAGCTGTGATGTTCTCTGTCCAAGCAGGAAAAGACAGCCCAGCATTATCACCAGACTCCTTGGAGAATCTTTCTGAGAGGGTTCGGGGCAATTTACAGTTGGGGTTATAATCTCAAGAAGACTAGAGCCCAAGGAGCAAAGTTCACCCAGAGCAGTACATCTGTCTCATTGCCTGGGGACCTGGTCATTTCCCAGGAGATGTGCCCACATGACACTGGGCCATAGTGTAGAAGGGTGGTCATCAGGTCCCTTTAGGCAGCAGTTTGATGATATGAATTTGTTTCCTAACTGGATGACAATCTATCAGTATGGAAGATGGTTCAACAATTTTCACCTAGGTAGAGATATTTGTAAGGCATTCAAGAAGATTATTTTATAAAGCTCACTGGTTTAATATGTGTAACTTTTCCTCCACAGTGTAGATTCAAGGCAAAACTTTTTTATCTGCTCTGAAGAACCAAGTATCTCCTTGGATACCAAATGGATTTGTCTTTCAACCCTGCATTCAGGGATTGATCAGGTGTCTACCCCAGAGGAATTCTTGGGTATTTACTTCAGGGCTTCTGTTAGTTCAGCCCTTTAGCTTTCTGTTCAGTTTCAAAGTTTGCAGATTCTCTGCACATTTATATATGAATGAGTGGAAAACATAGCTGCACTAAGGATGTTGACTCCATGGCTTGCTTTATTTATTTATTAAAAATTATTGTTTTTCATCACAAAATAAACTATGGTACAATAACATTGTTATTTACTTAGATAAATAACAATTGCCGCAAGATGCAGTAACACAAAAGCCTGTGCATTCACACAACCCGCCCACCATCCCCATTTCATTATCAATGTTGGTACTGGTGTTGGTACTGAGGTGTGATATCTCCCTCGACTCATTTATATACCTCATCTGCTAAAAAGCCATCAGGGCAGTGTTAATAATGTAGTTGACATCCTAAGTTTATAAGACCCAGCACTAACCATATTGGAGGTTTGCATACATGCCTTTCCACCTTGCATCATCCCTTTGAGAAGTAAGGGCAGAGAGAGAGTAGGTGTAATTATAGTATCGCTTATTAGCCAAGGTGGGTGAGATTTCCCCTCTTGTGGTCGGAGGGCCGGGTCCCCACTAAGCTAACTTGCTCTGGTGCAGTGTTGTATTTAAATAAAACCCTCTGCCGGGGGCTGCTTTCTGTGGGGCACTGTGAGCTCTGTTTGCCAGGGAAGCCTGTCCCATCTACTTTCCCCGTGGTGAGCCAGTGAGAGAGAGAAAGAGAGGCATTGCACACACTGCTTGCCCATTTATTTATTTAAAACATTTATATCCCGCCCTATATCATTAAGGTCTCACAGCAGCTTTCAGATAAAAACATACAGTATAAAACAATAAATATACACAGTTGAAAACAAATTAAACCATGATCCAAGTTAAAACAATATATAATTTAAAAACAGTTAAAACAATGTGCCAGTGAGTTTAACCATCAAAGGCTTTGTTTAAAAGCCATGTTTTTACTTGGCGTCGAAATGCAATCAATGTTGGCGCCAATCGGGCCTCCAAGGGGAGGGCATTCCACAGCCGGGGTGCCACCACAGAGAAGGCCCCTCTCCCTTGTCCCATCATAGCGTATATGTTGCATTGGTGGGATGTGGAGAAGGGCTCCTCCAAAAGATCTGAGGTCTCAGGCATCTATAAGGAGAGGCGCTCTCTCAAGTATCGAGGTCCCAAGCCGTTTAGGGTTTTAAACGTCATTACCAACACCTTGAATTCCAACAGGAAGCATATAGGCAGCCAGTGGCTTTGACACAAGACCAAGTCTCTCACTCTCCTTGTTAAGAACACCAGAACTGCCTTGCTGAACTAGACTAAAGGCTAGTCCACCTGGCCATCCAGATACTTCCCTGCATGGCTGTTCACAAGCAGGGCATGAAGGGACTAAATTTTCCCTGTGGTTTGACCCCAGCATATGGTCCCCAGATATATACTACCTGTGCACATGGAGGTTCAACATCACCATCATGCCCAATAGCTACTGATGGAACCTTCCTCCATTAATTTATTTTTAAAGCTACCTATGAAAATGGCCATCACCACATCTTTGTGCCGGGGAATTCTGTATGTTATTTGTGCATAGCTGTTTCCTTTTGAAAGTCACTTGCGCTCATTGTATAAGAATATGTCGTTTGGAGGAGAAGATGAGGTCTTGTTTTTCCTGTTAACTATCCTTGGTGCAAGCAGTGCTGTTGGGAGGCAGGATAAGTACCTCTGATCATCAGAGGCAGGGTGCTCAGCAGAAGGGGATGGCTTTCTCCATCTTGCCCTATGCGAGCTTCCCAGAGGCATGTGGTTGGCATTGCTGGAGACAGATGGCTAGACTAGAGGGGCTTTTGGGATGGTCAGGCATAGGGACTGGAAGGAGTGTGTAGAAAGGAAAGGTCGAGTCAATGAGATGCAGAGATGCTCGGACCACTGTTGGAAACAGGAGGCAGGGTCCATACAGACGGTTGTTCTGGCTGCTTGGAAAAGATGCTGATGAAGAGACCATGAATCTTAGAGACACACGACAGGAGCTTTTAAATGTTTTCTACCACAGAGTTTGATAAAGGGAGTTTTCCAATCTGTCTATAGTGAAGCCAGCTTTTATTTTACATTTTCTTGTGATGACTGCTAAATGTTTGCACAAGTGGGCCATGGCTAGTCATGTGACAAATGCCCACTTCACATGTTCTGTGGCACTTCTGGTATTACTTTATACATGCCAGAATCATAGAGTCATAGAATAGTAGAGTTGGAAGGGGCCTATAAGGCCATTGAGTCCAACCCCTTGCTCAAGAATCCACCCTAAAGCATACTTAAAGCAGTAAATAAAGTAAGCAGTAAGTAAATAAGAAGTAAACTGAAGACTGCAATCCAGTGCACATTTACATGAACTCAGTGGGACTTAGTTCTGAGTAAACAGGCACCGGACTGAGTTGCACTGGGCACTGAAATAGAAGGTGGTGCAATCACAAGTAATTGCACAAACATAACTGGGAGAAATGATGGCTTAGAGATAAAAGGAAGTGACTGAAAGCTCATTTTTATTGTATAATCTTAGAGGGGGCGAGGCTGTGACTATCATGAAGGGACCCTGCACTTCTGAATTTGCCACTACACTACAGGCTACAAAATTGACCAAATGCCTTTCAACCTGAGTTCTTCATTAGTGGCCTGACACAAATCTACAAAACAATCTAAGTACAATCCAAATAAAAACCAAGGAATATATATATTTTAAAACTCTAAGATACTTGCCACCCTGATGCGCATTAGCCCTGCCTATGGAAGTGAATGGGAGGAGCAACCCATTCAAGGATATTCTCCATCCACTGCAGAAAATGGAACTGATCACGGTAAGACAAACACTCTGTTTTAGAGTGGCCCTGATATTGAGTAGATTTGCACAGGACAGATGAGGTGCATGGAGGGTCTCCCAGTAGCCCACAGTTTCTGTTTCCCCCTATTCCTTCTTATCCTTATATTGGCTGTACATCTCCTTTCCCAGTCACTGTAGACCTGGTTTGCATGATCGCAGCATGGTTAACAAGCTATGGTGGATTGTGAACTCCACTGTGCGTGCTGGCCAGATTTCCTTGTTTACCCTTAATAGTGTGGCTTGCTTGTTTGCTGGGCCAGGAAACCTCAACCCATTGGCTGTTGTTTGGTTATTTGAGGGTTAATGCCCCCTCCAAAGAAGCCATGCTGCCCAGGTTCAGACAACACGCAAACCATGCCAGCAAAAGTAATTAGGGCCATCCAGGCATGCAACTGACCCTCACAGTGGGGAGAATGAACCAATGTTGGCTTATTTCCCTCGCTGCTCTTGTACAAACTGGCCCTCTGTTTCTTAAGGATTTATTTACTCTGTACAGCACCATGTACATTGATGGTGCTATATAAATAAATAATAATAATAATAATATTTTGTTACACTTGCATCCTGCCTTTCGTCCAAGACGCCAAAGATGGCGTACATGATCCTCCCCTCCATTTGATCCTCTCAACAACCCTGTGCAGTTGGTTGGACTGAGAGTCAGTGACTGGCCAAAGTGAGCTTAATGGCCAAGCGGGGACTAGAACCCAGATTTCCTGAGTCCTGGTCCAATGCTCCAGGCACTATTCCACACAGGTGTAGAAATGGCCTTGGGCATTTACCTTCCCCTTGGTAGCTTGGCCAGGGAGATGTCATAGCCTATAGGATTTGGCTCTGAGCAGCTTAGCCAGGGGGAATATGCATCTTCTTTCCTTGCCCTTCGACTCAATAAGCTGGCCATCCCTGAGCTAAACTCCTGAAATCACAATCAGTTAATCTCTCTCTCTCTCTCTCTCTCTCTCTCTCTCTCTCTCTCTCTCTCTTTCTCATGCTGTAGCAAGGAAAGCTTTGGGCCAATGCTAACTTAACAAGTGTAAATTGTGCAAGTAAGGAAGCATTTTTGGAGGTTGACATATACTATACGTGTGGCATCCTTAGCCAACAGATCAGAGCCTGGGGGATGTCACATTTCAAAACTTTCTAGATAACCCATTGCCTCTTTGATTTTATAGCAGCGGTTCTCAACCTGTGGGTCGGGACCCCTTTGGGGGTCGAATGACCCTTTCACAGGGGTCGCCTAAGACCATCGGAAAACACATATTTCCGATGGTTTAGGAAACTGTATTGACTGAACTATGTCATGTATCATCTTTTGTATTATTAAAGCTATTGTTATATATTATTTTCATTAGCAAATCATCCCACGACAATGGATCGTGTAGAGAAGAACGAAAATAATTTTATGGTTGGGGGTCACCACAACATGAGGAACTGTATTAAAGGGTCGCGGCATTAGGAAGGTTGAGAACCACTGTTTTATAGGAAAGTGGCCATGGTTCAGTGGCAGAGAAAATGCTTTGAATGTGTATGGTTCCAAGTTCAGTCTCTGACATCTCCTAAAGATTTCTGGTAGTATGGGTTAAAAAAAAAAACCTCTGTTTGAGCTTGACTACAAAGTCAAAGCAGACAGTGCTGTGCTAGATGGGCTCATGGTCCAATCGTAAGAGGCAGATCATTATAAAATGGGCAGTGGATCCAGTTGCACTTGCACACTGTGCTATTTTCAACGCTGTCTGAAAACACGTGTCGCTTTGTGGATTTAGTAACTAAAATATTTTGATTAAGTAATCACAAGCTATTTTGTTACTTTTTCTGGCTCACGAGGTTCCGGCATTTGAATGGATCATGAAGCCAAAGGCCAGCTTGTATCTCCCTGTTGAAGCTTCTGATTATTAGAAATCATTAGGCTGAATTATAGCTTGCTTTTGTTGATTGATAACGGTAGGGTGAATTGCCTGCTCTCTTACATCTTTAAATGCTCAAGACGAAACTGTCATGGAGCAGCAAAGAAAGGAATTTAAATTGTCTGAGAACAGAGAGAGAGTAAGTCAACTTGGTTACTTAAGAAGGGGGCAGAGGACAAAGAATTTTCATTAGGTCTGATAGCAAGTCCTACACAGACTAAAAAAGAAAAAAAATCTAGAGAGTGTATATTCATATTTAGATTTTTCTTTTTATTCTTGCTTGTAAACAGCCTTGGCAATTGTGACGGAAAAAGCAAACTAGTGTCGTATGTGCTTTTTAAAATTTTACTTTCTTATACATCTCCTAGTAGTCTTCTATTATTATTATTATTATTATTATTATTATTTATATAGCACCATCAATGTACATGGTGCTGTACAGAGTAAAACAGTAAATAGCAAGACTCTGCCGCATAGGCTTACATTCTAATAAAATAATGAAACAATAAGGAGGGGAAGAGAATGTAAACAGGCACAGGGTAGGGTAAGCAGGCACAGGGTAGGGTAAAACTAACAGTATAAAGTCTGCACAACATCAAGTTTTAAAAGCTTTAGGAAAAAGAAAAGTTTTTAGTTGAGCTTTAAAAGCTGCGATTGAACTTGTAGTTCTCAAATGTTCTGGAAGAGCGTTCCAGGCGTAAGGGGCAGCAGAAGAAAATGGACGGAGCCGAGCAAGGGAAGTAGAGGCCCTTGGGCAGGCGAGAAACATGGCATCAGAGGAGCGAAGAGCACGAGCGGGGCAATAGTGTGAGATGAGAGAGGAGAGATAGGAAGGAGCTAGACCGTGAAAAGCTTTGAAGGTTAACAGGAGAAGTTTATATTGGATTCTGAAGTGAATTGGAAGCCAATGAAGAGATTTCAGAAGCGGAGTAACATGGTCAGAGCGGCGAGCCAAGAAGATGATCTTTGCGGCAGAGTGGTGAACAGAAACCAACGGACTGATGTGAGAAGAAGGAAGTACGTCTGCTTAGCTTCAAAAGTGCTGCAATCTCTGATGCTCACAGACCATTCAATGAGCTCATGACACCTTAAATAAAATGCTTCTTAAAAATTCTTGTAAACCTCCCAGAGAGCTTCAGCTATTGGGCAGTATAAAAATGCAATAAATAAATAAAAACTGTGTGCTGACCAACAGATTACTTAGATGATAAGCTCTCGTACTGAGGGCAAATAAATTACGTAACAGAAACAGGGAAGAAAGAATCTAAGTACTGCGCTAGATAGGTAAATGGAACTTTATTTATTTATTTATTACATTTTTATACCGCCCAATAGCCGAAGCTCTCTGGGCAGTTCACTTGGATGGCAACTGAGCATTTCAAGTACTTAAAGGACATCAGGCATTATATTTGTAATCCTAAAACAACCCTGTAAGCTTCCCTCCCACCACAAGCTTAATTTCTGCGCAAGGGTGGGAGCGTGTAGCGTGTGTGGGGAAGAAATGGGGGTATGGGTGTTGGACTACAACACCCATAACTCCCAGACGGCACTGCTGGTTGTAGGATTATAGGAGGTGTAATCTAATATATTTGGAGGGCTCAAGATTGGGGAAGCCTGGTGAATGGAATAACAGCAGCAATGTGTGGCCTCTATATCTCAAACAGTTTAATATTCTAAGAATAGCTGTTCTAATTTAAAGCTACAATTAAATCACGTTTACAAACCTATTTTAACGAATGCACTGGACTGTGTTAGGCTGCAAATTATGGACTGCTGAGTTTATCAAGAACTTGGGCAAGCAGCTATCTGGCTTTTAATCTCTCACCTAGGCAACATGCCCAGTGCTTTCAAACTGAAAAGAACGCAGTGCCCGAAAGTGCATAACTTTGACTCAATCATAACCATTTTATTTTATTGAAATTTATATCCCGCCTTTCCTCGCCGATACACCCTATGACCTCTGATGGCTATTTTATCTTCCTGCGATGCTCCGATTCCCTTTCCGCACTCTCCGTGCTTCTCACAGCCCTCAAATAAAGGATTTGCCCGCTCCAAGCGTAGCTTGGCAACGTTTGTACCGCTACCAAACAGCATCTTTGCGAGGAATGGCATCGGAGGGATGGAAAGGCGGGTGGAGCCGGGGCGGGTGACTACAACTCCCGGAATTCCCCGGGACCAGGTTCGCGGCAGCTGCTGCCACAAGGAGACTACAATTCCCAGCATCCCCGTCCCCTCCCCGTGCGTCGTGGCCAATAGAATCGCTGCGTGTTCGTGTTGCTCTGAGGATCGGATGAGGAGCGAGACCATGGAGTGGGTGGGCTCCACCGGGGAGAAGCAGGGAGCGTGTTCGGCTGGGGGGTTCCCGGCTTCTTGCGGGGAGCCTCCCGGGATCCCGTCGATGGCGGCAGGAAACAGTCCGGGGCGACATGTGGATTTCGGCTTTGCAGGCAAGAAGAGAGACCCCCCCGCGGGACACGCGATGGGGAGGTTTATGTCTGTTTTGTTAACGGACGATTGGGGTGGGGGAGAAATGGAGCACTGATTTAGCTAAGCCCCTGGTTTTAAGTCGCCTTTTGGGCTTTCCGGGGTCGAGGGCGGTAAAAGCGGCGGCAGCGTTTTGCCCTTTCGTCTGCTAGCAGAGGAAGGAAATGTGGGAGAGAGAAAAAGATAGGGGGTCGAGGCGGGAGGAGAATTGGATGGAGGCTGGTGGTGGTATTGTTTAGACCATAAGAAAACAGGCTTAAACCCTGGAATATTAGAGGTAGCCATCTGGGCTAGTAGCCATCAATAGCCTTCTCCTCTAGGAAACCCCCTTTTAAAGCCATCCAAATTGGTGGCCATCACTACATCTTGTGGTAGTGAATTCCATAGTTTAACTATGCACTGAGTGAAGAAGTCCTTCCTTTTATCTGTCCTGAATCTCCCAGCTTCATGGGATGACCCCATTGGGTTCTAGTATTATGAGAGGGAGAGAAATGTCTCCACGTCCTCCCCAGCTGATCGCTTTTCAGATGTGTTTGACCACAACAATCCTTTCTGCTGTTCACCGCTTCGAAATCTTGGATGTGGAGCAGTAATACAAATATTGTAAATAAATAAACTCCCATCATCCCCAGCCTACTGGGGATTTATTAGAATGTAAGCCTATGCGGCAGGGTCTTGCTATTTATTGTTTTACTCTGTACAGCACCATGTACATTGATGGTGCTAAATAAATAAATAAATAATAATGGAGGTGATGAGAGTTGTGGTCAAACACATCTGGCCAGTGTCTGATTAAGGAAGGCTTGGCATGTGTGCATGCCGCTTTCATATATAGGAGTAGGCAGGGTGTGTTTTTGGGGTTTTTTTGTTTGTTTACAAAGCAAACACCTATTGGCCCCTTTCAGAAGACACCTTAAACCATGGCTTTAACCAGCCTTATTCACCGTGGCTGAAGCCATGGTTTAAGGTGTCTTCTGAACACGACCTGGCTTTCTGGCTTAACCACCATGGTTAAAGCCGTGGTTTAAAGTGTCTTCTGAATGGGGCCTTTGTCTCTAAAAAAAAAAAAAAAAAGGAGAGCAATTCCAAAGGGTGGAAATCCTGAGAATTCCCTGGTAGAGATGCAAGTCTCTCCTACTTCTTGCATGCCTTTCCGTCCCTTCTTGGGGTCTCTGTGCGCCCGCCTCTCCCTTGCAGATTTCTCCAAATATGCTGCCTACAAAACATCATTACTATTTTTTGAAAGAGAGGCTAAAAACTTCATTTGCTTCATAGGATGTTGTGAGGCTTTTTGTCTCCCGAATCTGTAAACCGCCCAGAGAGCTTCGGCTATGGGGCGGTATATAAATGTAGTAAATAAATACAATCTTTTTTGAAAGATTTGGCCATTTGAAGATGGAAGCCTCTCACTTGAAAATGTTGGGATGCTTTTTTCTAATGGCAGTTGACATTAGGCCAGGGTGGGGAATGTGTGGCCTGCCAAGTGTCATTGGACTACAAGTTCCATTACCACTCACCATTGGCTAGGCTGGCTAGGGCTGATGGGAATTGCGGTTCAACAACATCTGGAAGGAGAAACGTTCTCCTTCCCTCCCTAGGCACTTGAAAGGATTGCAAAGCAAATGCTACTTTACACTTATCATAGAATCATAGAATTGTGGAGTTGGAAGGGACCACAAGGATCATCTAGTCCAGCCTTCCTCAACCTGGGGCGCTCCAGATGTGTTGGACTACAACTCCCAGAATGCCCCAGCCAGCTCTGGCTGGGGCATTCTGGGAGATGCAGTCCAACACATCTGGAGCGCCCTAGGTTGAGGAAGGCTGATCTAGTCCAACCCTCTGCAATGTGCAGGAAAACTAATTAAACCATCCATGAGAGGTGGCTCTTCTTAAAAATCTCCAGAGATGGAGACTTTTTTATTTTCTCAGCATTTTAACAGTCTGTCAACTTATTTTTAACTTTGCTGTTTTAAATTTGTATTTTAAATCTGCATTAAATTCTGCATTGCTGCTCGATTTCATCCTGGTTGTGTTCTTATATTGTATTTTATATTAGGCTTTTGTACTTTTATATTTTGAATGGTTTCCATGGTTTTAATTTTTGTAAACCTCCCAGAGAGCTTTGGCTATTGGGTGGTATAAAAATACAATAAATAAATAAATAAAATAAATGGAGAACCCACCACCTCCATTATTGGACTTTTCCACTGTTGTACCGATCTTACTGTCAGGAAAAAATTCCTTATATTTAGTTGAAATCTAGGTAGCTGTACCTAGATTTCATTATTTCATGTCCTAATTTCTGTCCTTTTAAAACATAAAAAGAACCCTGCTGGATCACTGAAAAGATTGATCTGGCACAGCGTTTGCCACATGTCCCCTATTTTTGCACTGCCTGCCAAAAATGGGTTGAGGCAGTCCTTTTCCCCCCCAAAGGCAGTTCTATCTTTTCCCTCTTCAAGTCTTTCCACATCTTTCTAATGCGCCCCCCCCCGTTATGATGCCCCTCTTCTTCTCCGCCCCCTCTCCAAATTTCCATTCCAATCAGCTTCAGATGTCTTGAAAGAAGATGTAATTTCAACTGCTCTGAAATCTTTTTCTCTGTTTTGTCTTGTGTCCACACAGGCTCTGAAAGGTGGCCCGTGTCTCAATCAGGGTCAATACACCTTCCTTGGATGAGGGATATTGATCCAGTCGAGTCTGCCAAGGTGTGGTATATCATAGAACTCCAAATACCTTCCCCTTATTTGACCGGGAAACTTTGACAACTCTTTTCATGGAATCACAGACTTGGATGGGACCCTTGAGGTCAACTGGTCCACCCACCCATTCCGCTGAAGCAGGGAATCCACTGCTGCAGCATCCCTGATCGGTGACCAGCTTCTGTTTAAAAGCCTCTGCGGAAGAGGAGGGAGACCACCGCCTCCTGTTGACAGAACAGCTTGTACCTCCAGGAGGTTCTTCCTAACATTTAGTCGAAATCCTTTTTCTTGTCATTGGAATCCGCTGGTTCTTACCTTCCGGAGCAACAGAAAGCAACATTTTAAAATCTCTTTTTAATCAGTGGAACCGTCTATTGCCAATCGTCTATTGCAAGCATCCATCGGGCTCATTTGCCTCACTTCCCCTTCCATTTGTGTAGCAAAATGGCAGCAGCACTTTAAAGAGCTGCAGGTTGGGGTGGAGTGGGGTTGCACGAAGGGAAGGGAATCGGGCCAGTGGACCTCCTGGAAGCACTAGCAAAATGTTCGGACCAGATTCGCTGGTCCTTCGCCTTCCTCATCAAGGAGGAGACAGGGAAGTAGCACGCAGGGGAATGCCCTTGTTATCTCCCATCTCAAATTGGAGATCACAAGGCGATTCCTCTCTCTGCCTCCTCCCCAACTTCCTGATAGCCTCCAGGCCAGCAGGTGGGGCTTTGGGGAGTTGGTGGGCCCCGGAAAGGGAGCCCAAGCCTCCACAGGCTGGAAGAGGACCCTCCATGGGCCAGTTTAGGCCTGCAGATCTGAGGTTCCCTGCCCCTGAAGCAACGTTTGCAACAAGAGCTTGCATCCTGCAGACCAGGGGTGGGCAGGAAATAGGTCTCTGGATGTTTTGGACTTCCAACTCCCAGAAGCCCCAGGCAGCATGGCTAATGGTCAGGAATGCTAGGAGTTGATGTCCAAAACATCTGGAAACAGGGCTGGCCTGAGACATTTTGCTGCCTGAGGCAAAGGGCAAGATGGTGCTCCCTCCGGTTGAAACTTTCTTTGGCAATGGGACAGCAGCATCCACGCCAAATGAAAGCAGCAGGCTAGCTTAGGGAGCACAGGGTAGGCCGTGTGGCCTTTAGCTCTCTTCCCTCCAACCCCTTGCTGCCGCCTCCCACCATTTGCTGCCTGACGCAACTGCCTTACTCTGACAGGCCGGCCCTGTCTGGAGACCTACTTTCTCCCCTCCCCTGCAATGGAGTTTCAAGCGTAGTTTGCCTGGGACAGAATGAAGCGGATGAAACTTGAGGTGATAAAATGGCCTGTCCCATTTCAGAATTCAGTGGGAAACGCAAACAAAACTCCCACCAAATAGTAAACTAAAACAGCAGGTTTTAGAAAGGCCTTAGCCCAGTGTTTTGCCTGGTATGTTGCTGCTGTTGTTGTTGTTTTTTTAAAAAATGTTCCATGCGGGTTTTAGTGCACGGTAGCATTCAAAAATGGCATCCTCTCCCTCAGTTGCAGCCTGAAGGGCTGCCAGCCATTTGGCCACCTCATTCTGCTGCATGTAGAAGCCAGGTTTCATCTTTCCCAAGCTTTGGGATATTATTTCTTAGTGAGCAGGATAATTTTCCTTCCTCTGTTCAGAAGTGTGTGTGTGTTTAGTGTAGCTGGGAATGATCTTTGCTTGCTTGTTCTTCCTTTTTTCAGGGGCTGGTGACCTTTGAGGATGTGGCTGTGTATTTCACAAAGGGCCAGTGGGATCTGCTGGATCCAGAGCAAAAAGCCTTGTATAAGATGGTCATGAAGGAGAATTATGAGAACGTGGCCTCCTTGGGTAAAGAATTATTTCCTAGATCGTAGGAACTGGGAATCTTTCAAGTGCCCTGGGTGTTTTCTGGCAGTTTTTTTAAAAAAATGGGTGATGGTCCTTAGGATAGACAATAGAGATGTTATACAATTCAAAAAACTAGCCACTTAATTAATCCAGGTTAGATGCAATATGGATCACCAAATCTTATTTTATTTATTTATTTAGCACCATCAATGTACCTGGTGCTGTACATAGTAAAAGAATAAAACAGCAATACCCTGCCACATAGGCTGACATCCTAATAAAATCATAATAAAACAATAAGAAAAGGAAGAGAACGCACCAAATAGGCACAGGGGACAAAACTATGGGCTCATTTACACCAAGCAGGATATTCCACTATGAAAGCGATATATAAAAGGCAGGCACCACACCAACAAGGATATGGCAGTATGGAAGCGGTATATCGTATGTCTCAATGGGCCCCAACAGTTGTCAGTGCACTTCAATACCGCTATAAAGCAGCAGTGTGGCTCCTGCCTTTTATATACCGCTTTCATAGTGGAATACCCTGCTTGGTATAGATGAGCCCTAACAGTGTGAAAGTGAGAACAAAGTCAAGTTCTAAAAGCTGTAGAAAAAAAGGAAAAGTTTTCAATTGAGCTTTAAAAACAGTGATTGAACTCGTGATCCGCAAATGCTCTGGAAGAGAATTTCAGGCATAAGGGGCAGCGAGAGAAAATGGACGAAGCCGAGCAAGAGAAGTAGAGACCCTTGGGCGGGTAAGAGACATGGCATTCGATGAGCAGAGAGCACGAGCGGAGCAATAATGTGAGATGAGAGAAGATAGGAAGGAGCTAGACTGTGAGTATTTGAGCTTTCCCCCTAAGAACCTGAGAACTTTTCTACTAGTTCTTACCCACAGGACATTATAATCTTACATAAAATAAGGGAAGAGTTTAGAACTGGGAAACCATGAAATGATTGGCAGTTGAGGAAAAGGGGCTGAAAGCAGAGCTGGCTGGGGCATTCTGGGAGTTGTAGTCCAACACATCTGGAGCGCCCCAGGTTGAGGAAGGCTGGCCTAAGGGAAAGGATGAGCAGCAGTGCAGTGCGTGCATGTGCCCACACGCCACCCCATTCAGGGGAAACCTCCTATAACGTAAAATAAAAAAAATGGGGACAAACAATGTATTTATTTCATTTCATTTCCGCCCAATAGCTGAAGTTCTCCGGACAGTTCGCAAACATTAAAACCACACGTTACGACATAAAATATAAAATATGGAAGCTTAAAACCGCGATGTAAAAGTACAACTAGAATAAAACCAAGCAGCAATGTAGAGATTTAAAATACAAATTTAAAACAGCAGCGCCACAATGGTGTCTGTAGCTGCTACAGAACACCCAAAGAGTGAAAAACCGCTTGTATGCAAGCTCATTTTGACCCTCCTGGGACTCCATAGCAGCAATGGATCCTATTTTGGTTTTGGTTTGTCATCCCCCCCATTTTCAGCACCGGTGTGGGTGTGCAGGCGTCAGGGGGCCAAAAATACCCCCTGGGCCACACGAAGTTGACCATCCATAGGCTAGAACTTTGTGGCATAAATTGCACAAATCTATATTCCCTTCTACTCCCAAGCTTTCGGGAGATTTAAAGTTAGAATATAGCCCCATGTTCTTTGGACGTCTTCTGCTAGCCATTTCCTCCTGACCCTTTCCTGCTCTTTATCCTCCTCCAAGTAGGCTTTCCAGTGGCTAAACCAGCACTGATCTTCTGGCTCGATCAAGGAGCAGAGCCTTGGGTTCAAGATCTAGGAGAAAAAACGATCAAAGGTGAGAGATTGGTAAGGCAACGTGGAGATCAGAATCCTGAACCACCCTTGTGCTGTCCAAAATCAGACTGAGAGAACCCTACACTTTTAGTTGCCCAGGCATCAGGGCTCTGATCCAAGCAAGAAAGCAGATTCCTGTTCGCTTGTTCCCAGGTGAACCTCAGTTTTCTCTTCGTAGTCCATGCCACACTCTAGGCCTGCCACTGGATCCGTGCAGAGATGTTGACGCTTCCCTGGATTCATGGAGTTCATGAATGCACAGGCAGCTTGTCTGTTTCAGTTCTGCACCCTTACGGGCCTGTTCGTTTGATGCAAGGAGAGGAGCCCTCAATAAGAACTACCAAAGGAATCAATGGAGGCAGAATTGTAGCAAAAACAAGCATTGGATTGTGCCCTTAACTGCCACATCATCCCTCTGGTTCTTTTGAAAGGACTTTGTCTCAGACTCTGATGGGCTGCCACTCTTTGGACTATTTATACAATACAGGACTAGTTGAACACTTTGTCCTGACATAAGGAGGCTTTCTAGGTTATCTCTTTTTTTGTCCCCCTCTCCCAGCAGGTGACAAGAAGACAGTGAAGAAAAAAGCCACTTGCCTGCTGTGTGGGAAGACGGTCTCTTCCAAATATGCTCTTATTGGACACATGAGGACCCACACAGGGGAGAAACCTTACGAGTGCGCGGAGTGCAGGCGAAGATTTGCGCTGAGGAAGAATCTCACCTTGCATCAGAAAACCCACCTGAGTGAGCAAGCGGGATTATGTCGCAACTTGCAGGAGAGCCGTTGTTGGGAAGGTGGAGGGTGAACCTGTATATTAGAGGGAATCCTCTGTGTGTGTGCGCATACAAGCATGCAATGGATCTGTGTGCATTTTGTATACGGAGAGGTGAGGTGAGGTGGGTGTTGATGCAAGCTGGGACATCCAGTGTTGTGGTTCCCGCAGGGGTGAGGAACCCGAGGTCCTCCAGATGATGTTGGGGTAAAACACCCATCATCCTTCACTATTGGCAGCGCTGTCTGGGGATGATGGGAGTTGTAGTCATCCAGAGGGCAACTGGCTTCGGAGCCCTGGTGACAGCGTTGTGCAGCCTTCCCCAACTTGGTGTCATCCAGGTGTGTTGGACTGCAGCCCCCATTATCTCTCAGCTAGGCAGGGGATGATAGGAGCTGTAGTCCAGCACAGCCATTTATTTATAGGGCAGAAAGTAAATGGAGGCATTTGGCCACTGGGGTTGGGGTTAAATCTGCTTCCTTGTCATCCCAGTTTTTTTAGGGAGAAGCTTTTGCCCTTCTACCAATGGTCTGTCTAGTTGAAGCCCAGCTACTTCCTCTCCCAGTGAACTCAACTAGAAACACTGAGAACTCAGCTTGCTTAGCTCCGCACTGGGTTCTATTTACATATCTGTACGCCGCCCTGAGTTCTTAATGATATATGGCGGGATATAAATGTTTTAAATAAATAAATAAATAGCTCTGCCCTAGGTTCTATTTGCATAGCTCCGCCCAGGATTCTATTTGCATAGCTCTGCCCTGGGTTCTATTTGCATAGCTCCGCCTGGGGTTCTATTTGCATAGCTCTGCCCTGGGTTCTGTTTTGCACAACTCCGCCCGGCGTTCTATTTGCATAGCTCTGCCCTGGGTTCTATTTGCATAGCTCCGCCTGGGGTTCTATTTGCATAGCTCCGCCTGGGGTTCTATTTGCATAGCTCCACCTGGGGTTCTATTTGCATAGCTCCGCTCTGGGTTCTATTTGCATAGCTCCGCTCTGGGTTCTATTTGCATAGCTCCGCCTGGGGTTCTATTTGCATAGCTCTGCCCTGGGTTCTGTTTTGCACAACTCCGCCCGGCGTTCTATTTGCATAGCTCTGCCCTGGGTTCTATTTGCATAGCTCCGCCTGGGGTTCTATTTGCATAGCTCCTCCCAGGGTTCTATTTGCATAGCTCCGCTCTGGGTTCTATTTGCATAGCTCTGCCCTGGGTTCTGTTTTGCACAACTCTGCCCTGGGTTCTGTTTTGCACAACTCTGTGCTGGGTTCTATTTCATGGCCACCATAGTATGTGACTCTACAGAAGGGATCCAAGGATTCCACTGCAGAACTGACCAGAGTGAAAGGGGTTTGTATGTGTGTTTGACTATCCTCAGTGCTTAGCTGCTGATTGCTAGTGCTGTCCCATCCCTGTGGGTGAGGCTGTTGCAGTCATCCCTAAAAATAACATTTGCACAGATCCTTCAAGTGTTCAAAGCTGCTTCATGTGCATTATTTAGTTACAAGCCTAACAACCCCCCCCCCCCCCATAGGTAAGTCCATGTTATTATCCCACCCCACGTATTTCAGATGGTGGTGGTGGGAGTTTGAGGCTGGGAGAAAGTGGCTTGCGTAAAGTGAGTTCATGGCAAGAGGTGAGATTCAAACTGGGGACTTCCCGATTGGTAGCTCAGTCTCTTAGCCGCTACCCCAGCTCTCTGTTGTAGAGCGAAAGGTTGTGATCCAGCCAATTGTGCATCTAGATCTGTACGTGCTGTAAGGATTTCTGTAGGGTTTTTAGTTTATTTGACCTTTATACCCCGCTCCTCTATGAAAACCATACTCAAAGTGGCTTACAGTAAAACTACAGAAATAGATTTCATGCCCAATATGACAACAACAAGACTATCAACACCAGGGGAGGGGCCTGTAGCTTAGTGGCAGAGTGCCTGCTTTGCTTGCAGAAGGTCGCCAGTTCAATTCCCCGGCATCTCCAGGAAGGAATCCTGCCCGAAACCCCTAGAGAGCCGTCAGCAGCCCTTTCGCCCAATCTAGGGTGACTCTATGGAAAGGAGGACAGGGGGAATTTCAGCAGGTGTCATTTGTATGCATGCAGCACCAGGTGAAATTCCCTCCTCATCACAACAGTTAAAGCTGCAGGAGCCCTGCCCTCTTTTGGATCTGGCAAGTGACAGTGATACAAATGGCACCTGCTGCAATCCCACTTCTATAACCTTTCTAAATATACATGGGTTGCTTCCCTGCAGAGCACCTTGCTCCGAGCTGCCAGTTAGCCCAAGAGACCCTTTCCTGTAAAGAACTGGCTTTTCTCCAAGAACAGCCAGGAGAACAAGAGCCTCCAGGTAGCGGCTTCTATCTCCCATGAGGGTTAGATTCTTTGGGTGCCCCCACCGCCTGGAGTGCAGTGGGTGGCTTCAGGGGAAAGGTTCTACTCTAGAGGTGGGAAACCATTTTTCTCTCCCCACCCTATGAATGGCTGTTTACTAGAAAGACAATATGAAAAGGAGGACAGGGCTCCTGTATCTTTAACAGTTGTATTGAAAAGGGAATTTCAGCAGGTGTCATTTGTATATAGGGAGAACCTGGTGAAATTCCCTCTTCATCACAACAGTTAAAGCTGCAGGAGCTATACTAACCAGATTTAAAAGAGGGCAGGGCACCTGCAGCTTTAACTGTTGTGATGAAGAGGGAATTTCACCAGGTTCTCCACATATACAAATATATACAAATGACACCTGCTGAAATTCCCTTTTCAATACAACTGTTAAAGATACAGGAGCCCTGTCCTCCTTTTCATATGGTCACCCTATGTTTATCCCCAGGAAAAGTCAATAGTGGGTGGGCCACAGATAATGGTGGACAGAGCCAAACCCAACTTGGGCAGACATCACAGGATTGCATAGCTCCCAGTGGCCCTGTTTAGACAACACGCTAAACCATGATGGTTAAGCATTCTGAGCTACACATTATGGCTTAGCGTGTCGCGTGAACCATGACTTAGTGCATTGTGTGAACCATTCCTAACCATGGTGGCCACAAAACCACAGTTTAAACATGTTCACTAACCATTTACTGCAAAAGGGTTAGTGGCCTAACCATGGTTTAGCGTGTGTCTGAACAGGCCCTCTCCCCTCTCTCTATCTCTCTGTGCCATCTCTTTCTTTCTCTCTCACTGTGCCTCCCCCCCACCCCAATCACTGTCCATTTCAGATCACTCACTGCAAGGCTTCCCCACCCCCTCGGCTCACCACGTAGCATCTCTCTCTCTCTCTCTCTCATATGCACACATGCAGAGCAGAAGAGAGAGCTATTCCCAGAGGGGTGGTCCAGAGAGCAAGAGGGGCCTGCAGCACTTGGAGGGCTGCATGCAGGTTCCCCACCACTAGCCTGGTGACACCCTATGGAAAGCTCTCCCCAGGGAGGCTCACCTGGCACCTATATCTTGATGTAATTTCCGTGTCAGACAAAGCCCTTTTTATTTTCCCAGGGCTTTTAAATCCTCTGAATATTGCTTTTATGCTGTTGGATGTTTATTTTTAATTCTGCTGACTTGTGGCCAGGGAAAGCGGGGGGATGGCCATCTGACAGACCCTGGACGGCTGGATTGGGACTCCCGGTGGGCCACAGGTTCAACACCTTTGCTTTAGAAGCACGTCTGAGCCTGTAAAGCTTTGTCCTCCCTTCACATTAACTTCTTTTTAATTCACTCTTTCTTCACTCTCAGATGACGAAGCGCCAGGAGTTGCATCACCTCAGCCAAGCGACCTTGGAGGTGAGTTCAACAGAGTAACTGGGCTTTTGCATTTGCAGTGTATCAGTATCCTAGCCAACAGTAATTGATTGATCAATTACAACCAATGAAGCTCTCTGGGCAGTTTATAACGTTTAAACCCATAAAACACAACACAATAAAAATACAACGTAAACATTTAAAGCTGCAGTACAAAATAAAAACTAAAAAAACCAAAATAAAACCTAGCATCAGTGCAAAGATCTGAAATACAGTAACAGATTTTAAACAACAGAAAGACTAAAATTCATGGGAAGCTAAGAAGGTCTTCACTTGGTGGCCAAAAAGACCACCATGTAGGCCCCAGGTAGGCTTTGATGTAGGCCTGAGGCAGGCAACTAGGCCGAGACAAGTTGGTTCTGTGTGGTAGCTGTTTTTGCAATGAGGTAATCATTAGGACCAGTTCCATGTTTTGGGGTGGGGGCACAGCACGATGCGTGTTGGTCCCCTGACCCCCCAGCAGGCACCTCTCTTCCTTAGCATTGCCCCCATCTGTGGCAGTGGCTGCTCTTTCTCCTCAGAGTTGTCTGCTCACTTCCCAGAGAGCCAGCAGGAAAGCAGGTGACAGCAACAAGAAGTGACTGTCACCAGCTTGCCTGTGCATTAAAGTGGGCAAGTGGCAGCGGTACCGAGGAGCAGTGGTGGGACAAGGGGTCAGGGATCAACAATGGCCCCTCCTGGGTTGTTGTGGTCTGAAGTTGAGAAAGCCCAGATGTGTGTTGTGGCAGGATGTCCACAGTATTCCAGTGCTGAGGCTGGCCTGACGCAGGGACTTCCTAGACTGGAAGCTGGTCAGTGGCCAAGAAATCCTTCAAGCAACAGAGAAAGGCGAGGAAGTAGTTACAGCTCCACTGCCTTTCTCGGTGGCCAGGGCCTTTACATCTGGTTAGGTTCCAATTCCACAGGAGCCAGCCTCTGACAGGAACAGTCACCCCCTGGAGTATAGGAGCCCACAACTGCTTGAAAATTTACCTCATCCCCTTTTGTGGGAGTTCTGTCCAGTGGCATTAAGGAGGTTCTAACCTTAAAGGCAGCCTAAAAAATAATGATAGATTAATTAATTAAAACAGTTGCTGTGACTAGGAATGAGGAAGAACAGCAGTTGCCCCAGACTTGAGCAGTGACAGGACAAAAAGAACCACAAATGGCAGAATGCACACGTTCAGAAGGCATGCTAAGCCACAGTAGTTAAGCATTCTGAGGTAAACATTATGGCTTAGTGTGTTATGTGAAACCATTTCTAACCCTGGTGGCTACATAACCATGGGTTCAACATGCTCACTAACCATTTGCTGCAAAAGGGTTAGCGGCCTAACCATGGTTTAGCATGTGGTCTGAACAGGCCCACACACTGCTCAAAACACACAACCGTATTACTGTAATATTCCCAAGATCCTGAACTGTATTTGAGCCCAGCAGCTGTGGCCCTTGGAGCGCAGCAAGGCTGGCACTAACAGCTGGAACACTTGGGAGGTTGGGGAAAAGGAGATAAATTCATTGGCCCTGTTCAGCTGACACCCTAAACCATGGTGGCTAAGGCTTTTTGGTTAACCAAAAAGTCTTAACCACCATGGTTTAGGGTGTCAGCTGAACAGGGCAGCGCCACTTCCTAGCATAGGTCTCTTTCTGCTGCTAGTCTCCTTTGGGGGAGACTGAAGGGAGCTAGCTGTCAACCATTAAGCCATGTTAAAAGACACCCCCCACTTCACTGCCAAAGCCTCCTGAACTGAATTTAAACTAGTCTACTATGGCCCCTTGGTGTGTAGCAAGATTACCATTAGAAGGGATTAGCTTTTTTGTTGCTTTGTATCTTGCTAATGTTGATTTTTGCTTTGCACTTGTGTTTTAACTCTCAATTGTATATTATTGAATTTAATATGGAATGTATGCTATGATCGTTGAATTTGTCATCATCATGATAATGATAACAACAATAATGTTTTTTCTGCCTATGAGGGCCTATGAAACCATGTACAATTTGAAATAATAGATTCCCCCCTATTTTACTGCCTGGCTAAAACTCAATAGGGATGGATGATTTCTGACCTCCCTTGGGAGGAAGTTCTGTAGTCAGAGTGCTGCTACAGAAAAGGCCCTCTCTCATATACCCACCAGCCTAGCCTCTCTGTGATTTTTTTTTTTTTGGTAACAAAATGTGAGAGTTTCATTTTGTTTAAGTTGGATTTTATTGTGAGCTGCCTTGGGCACAGTACACTTTGGACAACTGCCATTTAAATAAGCTAAACTTATCTCAACAGGGATAATCAAGGTTGAAATGGTGGAAGACCCAGATGAACGAGATCTGATGGACGACTTCGCTCTTTCCCTGTATCCCCCAATAGAAGCATGGTCTCCAAACCTACATCAAGATGGCTGTGGAAGGGAACCAGGTGCAGCAGGGACACTAAAAAAGACTTTGGGCCCGCGATCAATTCAGAAGTCGTGGTTTTCCCAGTTTCCGTGGCTGGAGGCGGACAAAGGGCAGACCACTCTGTACTGCGTGGTCTGCAAGGAAAAGCCGCCCACTCATGGTCCCGTGTCCAAGCTCGTAACAGGATACACTGGACCATTCAAAGTGGAGACTCTCAAACACCACGACAAGAGCAACGCCCATAACCTTTGCGTCCGTGCATTGACAGCTAAGGAAGACCCCGACAGTGCCCCAGCGGCCGAGCGCATGACAAAGATGTCCAGCTACGTGCTGAAAAATATGGAGCACCTTTTCAGCGCAGCTTATGACATTGCGTACCATTCAAAGCCGTTGAATGATTATGAAAAGGCATTGGATCTCTTGCAAGTCATGGGAGCCCCTATCATCCCCAGGTACAGGAATAGAGTGGCGTGCACTCTTTTCATCAAGTGCATTGCGGACACGCTGAGGAAGGAAATACTCAGTGACATACGCCAGTCCCCCTGCATATGCATTCTGCTGGATGGCTTCATGGATTCCTCAGATCAGTCGTGCGTCGCAATTTACATCAGGTATATAAAAGCATCGGAAGTGAAGGAATCCTACATCTGCTTGGCATCGCTGCCCAGCGAAATAGCCGACGCCTGTTTCACCGCGACCATTTCAGCCTTGGATGAACTGCAAATCCCATTTCGGAAGCCGGGGTGGGTGGTGGGTCTGGGAATGGGCGGGGCAGCTAATATAGTGGAATGCAAAAGCGGACTCGTTGCAAAGTTCCAAGAGATCATCCCTCAGTTGTCGCCGGCTCATTGCGTTACTCACAAGTTACAATATGCGGTCATTGATGCCTGCTGCAGGGACGTTGATTTTGTGAAGAACTGTGAAAAGCACATACGGGCGATGTTCAAATTTTACCAGTCCTCTCCCGAAAGGCTGAGAGAGCTGCAGGCTGTGGCTTGCGGGCTAGGCCAGAAGGTGGTGAAACTGATGGAATCGAACAGTGTGAGGTGGGTCGTAAGCAAGAGGCAAACTCTGAGTGCCCTTCTTGAAAGCTTGCCCGCGGTCGTTCGTCATCTCGAGCGCCTGTCAAAGTCCAGTGGACACGAGGGACAAAAGGCCAAAGGGATGTTGACGTTCCTGAGGAGTTTTGATTTTGTAAAATTCTCCCACTTCTTGATAGATTTTCTTCATATTTACAAGCCCCTCTCAGAGGTGTTTCAGAAAGAACATGTTTTGGTGGGGCAGGTGATCGCCACTCTAGAAAGCACATATCTTGGGTTGCAAAACCTCCTTCAACAGCCAGGACCAAAGGAAGAAGAGTTTAATGCAAACGTAAAAGACGGATGTTTCCGTGGCGTCTCCTTGGATGTGGTAGAGATGGGAGAGTTCCGATTCCAAGTTGACAGAGCAAAAATTATTCTGACCGGGGCAGAATATCTACATAAAAGATTTGACACGGAGAAATCCCCACCGTTATTAAAAAACATGGAAGTGTTCGATGCCTTATCTTGGCCTGCTGGTTGTCTTGATGCCAACTTTGGAGAGGCGGAGATTCTTTCTTTGGCAAACCGTTTTGGCTGTGTTCTCCCAGCGAGCCGTGATAAGGAAAGACTGCTGGAGGAATGGAGCGCGCTGAAAAACACCGCCCAGAACCTTTCATTTCCCGCGTTCTGCAAGAAAGCAATGGCGGAGGGCCTGAAGCTTCCTTCGCTGAGTAAACTCGCCTCGATCTCGGCATGTATGCGTATTTCTACGGCAAGTTGTAAGCGGGGGTTTGTCGTTATGAATCTGATAAGAACGTACGAGAGGTTGAAGCTTTCCAACGAAGTGGCGAACTCTCTCGTGATGGTGGCAGTCAATGGTGTGGCAGTATCAGAATTTGACCCGTTGCCTGCGATCGAGCACTGGTACTTAACGTCTTCGGGTCGTCGCTGTTGACCGTTGAACTGTTTTCTTCAGGTGCATCATTGGCACAGAAGTTGCATGGAAGAGGGGACTGTTTTGATACTAAATGTGTAGCGCCGTCAGTATCTGAAGAGCTACACGTTGTGTCTGGAGACAACTGTGCGCCCTCAGACACTTTCTTTGGTTCTCAGCAAGGTGCCATACCCCACCCACTCCTCAAACTGAGACCAACAGCAACATACCAGCAGCTGGGGTTTCTTCAAAGCAAAATGACGGCCTCCAGCCACTGCCATCTTCAATTCCCATGAACGTCTCTGGGGTTGGAGACATCCTTAGGAAAGGGAAATGATGGGCTTGCATCACATCTGTCTGATGCGAGCCCATCTGTCTGGTAAACTGGGGAGGGAAGGAGTTAAAGACAGCAGTGGGCGACCAGGAAGGCCACTAGAAGCCAGCTGGGGAGAGTTGTGTACTTGCATGTCCTGAATGGATGAGGGCTGTATGTATGCGAGAAAGAGAGGAGAGGGAGAAAGATTATGGGGGATTTTTAAAGAGATCCTGAAAAAGAATGTGGCGTTTCATGTGCTTGCAGAGAAGTGGAGAAGAAAGGGGGCATGTGCATGTATGATGGATACTCTGTGTGTGCGCATGTGCGGGGGGTGAGTAATAAGTTGGCTGGCAGAGGTGGGGGAGAAAAAAAGGTTGCTTCTGTGAAATTGGCACAGAAAACTGGGGTTCAGAGAAGCTTAGTGTGTTGGGGTTCATCCCCGACCTCTGCCTTGTACTCTGTCCTTTGGGCAGGTTACTTCTCTGTTACGGCTAGCCACACTTCCCGCAGCGACTATTTTGCAATGGTACCCTGAAAAGTTCCTGAAATTGCCAAATGCCCACCGTACATATTTACCCGGAAGTAACTCTCACTTATTTCAGTGGGACTTACTCACAGGTAATTACAGATTTGGTTTCAGCCTAAACCTGCTAATCTGGATTAAAAAAACTGATCACTTTCCTCATGGCAAATACGAGTTACGGAACTAATATTTCAAGGGCAGCTGGGCAGCAGGAAAAATTCCTGTTTCCTGGAGTTTTTATGCTTTTCTTTCAACTTCTTTCCTATTTGCCTTCCTTGTTCTAATATTTACCCAGTTTTTAACTAAGGCTGCAATGATTTGTCAATTGGTTAGATTAATAGGGTTAAAAATATAGAAACATAGGAAGCTGCCTTATATTGAGTCAGACCATGGGCCATCTAGCCCAGTATTGTTGACACTGACTGGCAGCAACGGGTCTCCAGGGTTTCAGGTTACGGTTCTTTCCTTGCCCTACCTGGATAAGCCGGGGATTGAACTTGGGACCCTTCTGCATGCCAAGCATGTGCTCTATCACACTGAGCTATGGGGCAACAGCTACATAAGAAGGCTTTTCTATACCAAGTCAGATGTTTGGTCCGTTTGGCCCGGGAGTGGGGAATTTTTCTCTCTATTAAGGACCACATCCCCTTTGGAGTTAATGTGTCATTGTGGGGTGGGGTCCCTCTTCCTCTTTCAGTCACTCCACAGCTTGATAACATGTGGTTTAGCCCAGCCTTCCTCAACCTGGGGCGCTCCAGATGTGTTGGACTGCTGGCTGGGGCATTCTGGGAGTTGTAGTCCAACACATCTGGAGCGCCCCAGGTTGAGGAAGGCTGGTTTAGCCCAATATAATTTTTTCTGACTGGCAATGGCTCACCAAACCCGCTACTTGTGTTATTTTTTAAAATGGAAACGCCAGAAACTGAACTTGTAAGTGGAAGACGCCATCTTTGAAGTGCCTCTTCTAAGGTGGTCCATGGCAGGATCTACACTGCTGCTTTATAGCGGTATTGAAGTGCACTGACAACTGTTGGGGCCCATAAGACACATTCCATATACCGTTTTCAACCCGCTTTCAAAGGGTTATATCCTGCTTGATGTAGATCTGGTCCCTGTTGCATGGATCCATCACCGGAAAGGAAGGAAAGTGTGCGCTCTCTCCTACCCCCCACCTCCGCCAAATTATTGTTTTATTCATATGAAACATTATGTAGATTCAATCAGTTGATTTAATTCCATTAATTAAAACCTGTACAATGGTTTAACTGTGAATCCTTTGGATAAGGTGACAGCTGAAATTTGAATTTCTCCTGAGAAGTGTGGGAAAGTGTCTGTGTATGTCTCGAGCATGTTTTTCTTGGTTTCCTGAGCACAGGTTGCTTTTCGTTTCCTTTGAGAGAGGGCACTTTATTTATTTATTGTATTTATATCCTGCCTTTTTTCCTCCAAGGAACCCAAGTTGGCGTATATAATCCTCCTCTCCATTTTTATCAGAACAACAACCCTGTGAGGTGGGTTGGGCTGAGAGTGTGACTGGCCCAAAGTCACCCAGTGGTTTTCTGTGGCCGAGTGGGGACTAGAACCCAGATCTCCTCACTCCCAGTCCAACACCTTAGCCACTACACCACACTGGCTCTTGCAGAATATCCTTGAGAGAGGACACCTGCCGAATATCACAGGGTTGCCTCAGTACAAGAGATCAATACCTGATATCTCCAACTACGGGTCTAACTGAAGCCTGAGGGGAAATAACAGTGTTCAGAAATTGGGAGCGTGAAGCCCTGGCTTGCCTAGGGGTGGTTGCCTAGCGACGGCATCACCCTGCCAAGGAAAGGAAGCCGGAGCCGTCACTCATGTTGCAAATTTGGGGCTTTCAAAGGTCTGGGAGGGAGAGGAGTAGAGACGAATCTACTGTGTGTTGGGTGGGTAGGTTCACAGCTCTGAAAGGCTTTCAGATAGACATGGATTGTCCTGGCCAGAGAGAGGAGCTGTGTGTAAATGGAGCCCTGGACCCAGAAGATCTAGGTGGGCTAGATAAGTAGATAGTCTGAACTGGCAGAAGGCAACTTCCAAGCCTGTGGATTTAGCCAAGGTGAGAGTATGCTCTTAGAACGCCACACTCATCTCCTATCTTGTTGTAACTCACTAAAGGCACAATCCTATACATGTTCAGACGGAAAGTCTTACAACTCCCAGCATTCCCCAGCCTGAGTTGTAGGACTATTTTTTGTCTAAACATGCATAGGGTGTTCATGAATCATTATGAACATGACCCTTTACTTATGTTAATCAGGAACCTACATGATTGATTTTGGGATGTAGAGAAAGACATTTCTGTTTTCCCAAAGTTCTGGTGGCATTTACAGTCTCATAGAGTTGCGGGGTTATCTCAAAGGTCATCTGGTCCTATGCCTGCTGATGCAGGAAATCCGTTGCTTCAACATCCCTGACGCTGGCCGTCCAGTTTCTGCTTTAAAACCTCTAACAAAAGGAAGAGTCCATCACCTTCTGAGCCAGTCTTTTCATTGTCATCCCATCAGGACATTCTTCCTAATTTAAGTCAAAATTCCCTTTCTGTTCTTCAGTTGCTTATCATGATGTCTGAACTAACCCAGAGCTGGTTAACTCCCAGATTCTAACTAGGTTGCCTCTCCCCCAACAACCCAAAATTCTTGATTCAGAAGCAAACGCTGGGTTTTCTTGACGTGTGACAACAGCCAATTTGTATAATTGTCTTGGTTGGCTGAGTCTGCTTGTTTTTATTGTTTTATTGTAACACAGGGTTGGAAACCTGTGGTCCTCCAGATTTATTTATTTTTAAAAATTATTTACTGCTCAACAAAAGAAATCACTGTGGTGACCAATGCAAAAGCACAATTACAAAACACAACATAAAAACAAAGTGTCAGTTTTACCACATACAAATCCAAAAGAATAACCAGCAGCATAACCAACAAAAATTAAGCTGGGAAAGGTTGGGTGAGCAGAAGTGTTTTTAGCACGAGCCTAAATCTCACAACCTTTAGCACATGCTTTGTTTCCAAGGGCAAGGTATTTCAGGGTACAGTGAAGGGTGACATGGCGGGTCTGGAATCCCTCTGACGGAAAACTGTCTGGGATTATGGGCAGGTCATCGCACCTTCGTTATCTCAGTAATTGTCTATTGTCTTGCAAGCAGTGCGTCCTGTTTAACTTCCAGCTTAATCGGGGGAACAAACATGGTAAGAGAGCTAGTTTAGCAAACACCGGTAATGAAGGAAGTTAATCTCCTTACTCAAACCTGACAATGGATGTTGACTCACCCAGGAAGGAGGGAGGGATTGAAGGAGTACAGAATAGGTATATAAACTCTTGACATGCTCTTTAATAAACATGATTTACCATCATCACCCATCGGTGTGCGAGTTTACAACAGGTACAGAAGAAACCACTAAATGCCCTTTTTTCAGTGGCTGCCAGATAAATCTGGGGACCATGCACAACCACCAAAAGCATGGTTTTTATGTTGTGCTTTTTATTTTGTATTTGGGTTTTTAGATTGTTGGATGTTTTATTATGTTCTTAATGGTTTTAATTTTTTTGAACCGCCCAGAGACCTTCGGCTAATGGGCGGTATAAAAATAAATGAATAAATAAATAAAATAATGCTTTCTGAGGGTTAGGGCTGGATGACAGGTTCCTCAGGCTTTTTATAAGGTTTTATTGTAGCTGCCTGGGAGGCCTAGATTTGGTAGAAAGGTTGGGATATCAATATTTTAAAATAAATGCATGAAACAAAAATTCAAACTGGACTGACTACTGAGGGAAAATCACCTCACACACACCAAACGGATCATGAGCCCACCTTAATCAGTCTGCATAACAGGCCACCTTTTCACAAACAGCATTTACTGAAAAATGGGAAGCACAACTACCCTATTTCTTCGATTCTAAGACACACTTTTTTTCCATATAAACGTCTCTAAAAATGGGGTGCGTCTTAGAATCATGGGTGTGTCTTAGGGTGTGTGTGTTTTTCTGTTGGTGGTACTGAAATTAGGGTGCGTCTTACAATCGATGGCGTCTTACAATCGAAGAAATACAGTAACCCTTTTGCAAGTCTTGAACTGTCCCCTGCAAATATGGTAGCTTGAACTATTTATAGGTAAAAATAGTTAATCTTAACCGAGGGAGGGACCATAGCTTAGTGGTAAAGCACATGCTTTACAAGGTCCCAGGTTCCAGCCATGGCATCTCCAGTTCAAAGAATGAGGTAGAAGGTAATAGAAAAGACTTTCAGATGCCACAGTCTCTGGAGAATCAGAGATGACAATACTGGGTGAGACAGACCAATGGTCTGTCCTGGGGTGGGGGTGGGGCACTTAATATGTTCACCCAACTCCTCCAATGCCTTGTCACTTGTCAGCTTGTATAACCCAGGATATTTCGTCAAGGCAAATGGTTCCAATCTGTGCATGCTCAGAAGCACTCTGCATCACGGGTCTGGAAAGAAAGCCCTATGAAGAGATACTGAAAGAACTGGGGATGTTTAGCCTGGAGAAGAGAAGATTGAGGGGAGACATAATAGCACTCTTCAAATACTTGATAAGTTGGCACACAAAGGTGGGCCAGCATCTCTTCTCAATCCTCCCAGAGTGCAGGACATGGAATAACGGGCTCAAGTTAAAGGAAGCCAGATTCCGGCTGGACATCAGGAAAAATGTCCTGAGTGTTAGAGCAGTACGACAATGGAATCAGTTACCTAGGGAGGTTGTGGGATCTTTTCCCACACTAGAGGCCTTCAAGAGGCAGCTGGACAAGCATCTGTCAGGGATGCTTTAGGGTGGATTCCTGCATTGAGCAGGGGGTTGGACTCGATGGCCTTGTAGGCCCCTTCCAACTCTGCTATTCTAGGATTCTAAGCCTTCCTGCACCATTGTTCGAAACAATGCTGGATGCAGCCAGGATACCACCTGCCTGGGCATGAAACATTTTCCACTGTTCGTGTAAAGCCCACGTCATTGTGAATGCTAGTAATCCTGCTCCTTCCCCACTTTTTTGCCCCTCACTCCCCTCACTACAGAGGGGCTCATGAATAATGCAAATATGGCTCATGCATAGTGAATCCCTCCTCTGAAATTTGTATGCGGTGCAGCGCCTCCCCCTCCCTCATGCACCCTGATTGGCTGTCTCTGTCCCTTCCCCCCGCCCCCTCTGCTGGTGTTGACAGCTTAACCACTTGGATGCGGAGGCTCGCCTTCACGCCACACTGATTGGCTGAGCAGGGCTGTATGTCATTCTGCTGGCATAGGGACTGCCCTGCCCGCTTGGTGTGGAGGAAATTAATTGCTATTAAAGCTCGAGCTTTGGACTTTTTTCTTTGAACTTCCAACATTTTCTGCGGCAGTGGAAAGTCTTTTCTATTACCTTCTACCTCATCCTTTGAACTGGAGATGCCACGGCTGGAACCTGGGACCTTGCAAAGCATGTGCTTTACCACTGAGCTATGGTCCCTCCCTAGGTTTAGATTAACTATTTTTACCTATAAATAGTTCAAGCTACTCAAGCTTCAGTTTAAAACAAAAATGAACAAAACCGGCCCAGTAGATCTCAAGTAATAAGCCTTACACTACTGTATTCTTATATAAGATTCAATCATTTCCCTCAAAGAGAATCTTTGCCAAACACAAGCAGACGTCTCTCACCTGTGTGGATTTTTTGGTGGGAATTTGGAGTTCCTTCAGTAAATTTTTCCCTGCTCAAGACATTCATAGGGCTTCTTTCCTGTGTTGACACACTGATGTCTCATGGGGCTAAAATTCAGGACCAGTTTCCCTCTGCTCAGCCCCTCTTCTGAATTCAAAACACACTCAGTTCTCTCCCCACTGTGGATGCTGATGCGTTCAATAAGGAATAATTTGGATAAGGCAACTGGATCCCCCAACCACCCCCCTTCATGAGACAGGGGAAGTTTCTTTTTCCACTGCGTCACTCCTGCCACCTTGTGGCAAACAGAAAAACAAGTTGGAAAACCAAAGCAAGAGATGTTTATTTATTTATTTATTTATTACATTTCTATACCGCCCAATAGCCGGAGCTCTTGTTGTTTGTTGTTTATTCGTTCAGTCGCTTCCGACTCTTCGTGACTTCATGGACCAGCCCACGCCAGAGCTTTCTGTCGGCTGTCGCCACCCCTAGCTCCCCCAAGGTCAAGTCTGTCACCTCCAGAATATCATCCCTCCATCTTGCCCTCGGTCGGCCCCTCTTCCTTTTGCCTTCCCTAGCATCAGCCTCTTCTCCAGGGTATCCTGTCTTCTCATTATGTGGCCAAAGTACTTCAGTTTTGCCTTTAATACCATTCCCTCAAGTGAGCAGTCTGGCTTTATTTCCTGGAGTATGGACTGGTGTGATCTTCTTGCAGTCCAAGGCACTCTCAGAATTTTCCTCCAACACCACAGTTCAAAAGCATCTATCTTCCTTCGCTCAGCCTTCCTTATGGTCCAGCTCTCGCAGCCATAGGTTACTACGGGGAATACCGTTGCTTTAACTATGCGGACCTTTGTTGTCAGTGTGGTGTCTCTGCTCTTAACTATTTTATCAAGATTTGTCATTGCTCTCCTCCCAAGAAGTAAACGTCTTCTGATTTCCTGGCTGCAGTCAGCGTCTGCAGTAATCTTTGCGCCCAGAAATACAAAGTCTGTCACTGCCTCCACGTTTTCTCCCTCTATTTGCCAGTTATCAATCAAGCTGGTTGCCATAATCTTGGTTTTTTTTTTATGTTAATCTATTTTAAAAAGCAAGCACACAACACAGTGGTCTTCAAGCATTGTGTTCAACGGCATAACATGTGCCTGCTATTACAGGGCAGGCAGGAAATGCTTGGAATTGGTGCCAGAGGCCTGGTTCAGACAACACTCTAGGCTTTGTGGTTAGCTTAACCATGTTCACCTGTGGTTAATGCTAACCACATGCGGAACGCTTGCAGACAACACTTTTAACCTTTTTGTGGTTAAGTAATATGGTTAATGGGGCAGATGGTTAGGTAAAATGTGTATCAGATGACACCGTTAACCACGGTTAAGCATTCTGGTAACCATTTTGTGGTTAAGCAGCATGGTTTAGCGTCTTGTCTGAACGGGGCCACTGTCAGAATGAGAAATGGAATACATGAGAGAGTGATAAAAAAGCACACTGCATTCCAGATGTTTTGGACTCCAACTCCCTGAATCCCCTGACCATTGCCATGCTGGCTGGGACTGATGGGAACTGAAGTCCAAAACATCTCAAGGGCACCAGGTTGGGGTAGGCTAACATGCATTACCACAAAGGTAACCCATATTCTTCTCTCCATACTGAAGCCAGGGAGCTGAGGAAATAATGGCCCGCTTAAGGCCACCTATTTGAAATGGGGAGTTCATGGGTCACAGCTCACTTTCTCAACTGCTGTGCCACACCAGCTTAATTATTATTAATTCTTTCCCATCATGGCTCCTTCTGAGGATCAAGTAGCTACTAATACCCTATCTGATCACCTCTTAGTATCTAAGAGAATGTAAAGCTTCCTGGGAAAGGGTTTCTTCACTTTCCAGCCTGTGATTCACCCCTTGGGAATGGAAATCATGAGGCACTTAAGAGGCATAATCCTGGGGAAATTTATGTAACTAAATACTAGGGCAGATCTACAGTACAGCAGAATAAAGTGAAAGAATCCAGAGGTGATAAAATGGAGTGCACCTCTTCTGAAAACACCTGCAGGGTCCAGGGAGGCAGGCCAGAATGCCATTTTTTAAAAATGTCCCTTACATTTAAAAAACAAATAGCACAAGCAGAAAATTCTTTCCTCCTCTCTCTGCCGATTTTTTTGTATGAGGGAGATGCATTCTGAAGTGTGATCTTCTACTTACAGTATGAAATAATTGTTTGTTTGTTATATTTATCTTCCACCTTTTCTCCAAGGAGCCCAAGGCAGGTTATATTGGAATCCCCAACCTTTTGGGGTTGATGGGCACATTGGAAAATTTGACAGTGTCATGGGGTGCTCTCACAAAATAGTTGGTATGGGGGAAAGATTGCCTATTCATAAAACGGCTGCCCTAGTAGGTATGGCAGGTTAGAAAACACTAATTTCCCAGAAGCAACGAGCTGGTGAGACTAAAAAAACATAATTTGATCAAGAACTCAAGTACCAGGCAGAGGTGGCATCTGTATCAGATGCTATACAAGCCAGGGGGAGGTGACTAACTAGCCTGGACTTGCAAACAATGTGACTTCACCATTTAGTCTCCCCGCACCAACATAACTTTTTACAACATCTTGCCTGAAGAAGAGATCTGGGGATTTCAAAAGCTTGCACATTTTGGTGTGTGTGTGATCTTTTGGTTGGCCTAAAATAATTAGAGCATTTTGGAATAGTCATTACACCAATCCTTTTCCAGCTTCATTGGCTGCCAGTCCAGGTCCGGGCCCGGGCCCAGGCCCGATTCAAAGTGCTGGTATTGACATTTAAAGCCCTAAACGGTTTGGGGCCAGGTTATTTGAAGGAACGCCTCCTCCCATATGTACCTGCCCGGACCTTAAGATCATCTACAGGAGTCCTTCTCTGTGAGCCCCTGCCAAAGGAAGTGAGGCAGGTGGCTACTAGAAGGAGGGCTTTCTCCGCTGTGGCACCCTGGTTGTGGAATGAGCTCCCCAGAGAGGGCCGCCTGGCGCCTACACTGTACTGCTTTCGTCGCCAGCTGAAGACCTTTTTATTCTATCAGTATTTTAACACTTAATTTTAACTTAAATTTAAATTTTACTGTTTTAACTCTGTATTTTAATCTTATATCAATTTTGCTGCGTGGTTTTATCCTGGTTGTGCTTTTTATACTGTATTTTGTAATTGTGCTTTTAACCTGTTGGTTGTTTTATTGTGGTTTTAATTTTTGTGAACTGCCCAGAGAGCTTCGGCTATTGGGCAGTATAAAAATGTAATAAATAAATAAATAAAATAAAAGCGAAGTTTCCCTACTACTATAATATGGACCAAGAGTTTAAACTCACTGATGAAAGAACCTACCTCACCTGCAGAGATCCAGATTAGCTCCGGTGTCTCCTGATTAATTGGTGATCAGAGTTCCATTTCTGATTGGCTGGTAGGAGGAAACAGTTGCACTTGAGTGCTACTTAAAAGAACCATGGTGGTGGGGAGTTATCCAGGCTGATTTGCTGACTACTTGTGAAGGCTAAGCAATGGCGGTTGTGAGTTCGAGGAACCTTATTTCTTGCAGGGTTCAGAGTTTGGGTTTTAGATATAAAAGTACATTATTTTTAGATATATGTTGTCTGTTGCGTATGCTATCTGGTTTTATGTCTTTGTGTAAAAAAATTTTTTTTGTGCTTTGCGTAATGTGTTTTAACGTTTAACTTTTGTGAATTGCACAGAAGCTTTGGCTATGGGATGGTACATTTATTTATTACATGTCTACATCACTCTAAAGCTGAAGCTCTCTGGGTAGTTCACAAAAATTAAAATGCACAAGTACAGCCTAAAACAATTTACAATATAAAAGCTTAAAACTGCAATATAAAAGTACAACCAGAATAAAACCTAGCAGAAATATAATAGAAATATTATAAATGTATAATAATCATAAATGGTATAAAAATATGGTGTAGAAATGATAAATGGTATAGAAATTAAATGGTGATATTGTATGGAAAATTGGAAATGGTTGTTTTTGCTTTCATTTTGTGTAGATACGTTGTCATAATTAACTTGTGTGAGTTTTGTATGTAGAAAATGTTTTAGCCAGTGTAGGGCAGAATCTACACTACAGCTTTAAAGCACTTTAAAGTGCTTTATAAGAGCTTTGACCACTGTTGGGGCCCAAGTCACACTCCAAATACAGTTGTCAAAACCGTTATACGGCGCTTTAAAGCAGTAGTGTAGATCCGGCCCTAGTTAGTGTGCCTTCCTACTATGGGGCTTACATATATGTTGATGTAAATCAGCTTTCCTCAACTGGGATCCCTCTAGATACTTTAGACTACAACTCCCAACATTCTTGACTATTGACTATGCTGGCTGGGCATATGGGATCTGAAGTCCCCAAAAATCTGGAGGGCAGCAGGATGGGGGAAAGCTAATGTAAATGGTGCATTTGCAAACATTTGTGGTATTTTATAGGGGTCCAGATAAGGCCTTCTACATAGGCCTCTCGTGTCTGCCCACCGCTTCTTTCATTTTCTCACATTTCCCCTTCTTTTTTTAGCAACTGGTTGCTGAGTTTAAAGTAAGGACTGGAGAATGCATCAAAGTGAAAGGCAAGCCGACACTAGACGCCAAAAGGTTTGTATTCCTGGGACTGTAGGCTTTGTCAGAAAGCGGGTTGCCTGAAGCAAAAGATGCCTCGTTAAGCCAAGTAAAACAACAACAAAAACCTCCCTCTAGACCCCCATAATAAAAATGCTACGGCCCTGTCATAAAAGGGAAAGTCAGGCATTGATATGTGTTGTTATGAGTTCCAGTCTACATCACACACACACACCCCTTGTTGCAATTTCTTGACAGGGCCTGGTTAAATCTTGCATCTACAACACAAACTGGGTTTGTTTGTGTACCAGTATAAGCAGTCATGGTGTTCTTCCAAGGAATTGGGAGAGGGTGGATGGGTTGTAGCCTTCTGAAGGAATGCCAAGCATGTAAAATTTCAAGAATTCAAATTATGCAGTACTTGGGAGGAGAAAAAAGTGAAATGGTGGTCATTATTATTATTATTATTATTATTATTATTATTATTATTAATTTATTTATATAGCACCATCAATGTACATGGTGCTGTACAGAGTAAAACAGTAAATTGGCTGTAGACTCCAGTCCTTTGCCAATAGTCCTGGTAAAGAGGGAGGTTGGAAGTGGTACTGGTGTAGCTAGGGCTGGATCTTGGGGTTAAAATCTCCCATCACTTCTCCAAATGACCAGCCAGAGAGCAGAAGCTGAGGAAGGCTGTGGCAGAGAAGCCCAGGATTGCCTGCATGGATATGATGGCTGACCAGGGCTGATGCCGCTCACCACAACATCTTTCCTTGATATATATATGAGCGCATATATATATATATATATATATATATATATATATATATATATATATCAGTGGTTGGTTAGCTGAGCATGTACATGTTGAGAGCTGTTCATTTCATTAGTTTTTCTTCAAATATATATACTTTTCTATAAGAAAACACATTCCCAAGTAAATGTGTTTAGCATCAGGGCTGCATAAGCAAACTCCATTTTATTCTTCTTGTCATGATGCTGCAATTTAAAATATAAAACTGAACATGTCCTGAGCACTGAGTTTTAAAACCGGATTGGCAGTTTTGGATCGGTTAGTTTTTGGGCTGCAACGTATTAAGGGTTTAGAAGCTTTAGAAGAGAAAACGGTTGCATGTTTTACAGCTAAGGTAATCTACAGGGCCATCTCACAGCCTCCAAAAGACCAGAGTGTAAAATTACTTAGCACCACCATTGTGCTGGAGTTCAGCTTTTTTTTTTTGGTAAGGAGAGATGCTGTAGGGAAAAGTTTTAAGGGCAGAGAGTGGCAATTTGCCTGCATACCGGTGTGTGTTTTGGGGCTTAATCCTCATCTCATTTGCTTCTTAAAAATGGACAAACTTGAATAAACTAAGGCGGGCCCAAGTCATCTTGCTGCTGGAGGTGAAACTGTGTGAAAGCTGGAAAACCACTAAAAGATTAGCAGGCAGGGTGGGAAGGGATCATCAGAGGAAGAGATATGGTGATCAAGTGGCCTGGATTTGGCCCCTGGGGCTGAGGTTGCACTTGTATAAGCAGCAGCATGCTATGTGTACGTCTGAAAGACTTCATACTACACACACCGGTACAGTGCTAAATCTGCCTGTTTGCAGAGAGTTCTCTCAAGATACTGGCTGAAAACCACGTATGTTTAGGACTAAGGCAACTAATGGGGCAGGTGAGTTGTGGGTTGATAGATGTTAATGCAGCCCCCATTCTACTAAGACAAGGCCAGATCTACACTAAGCAGGATATAACACTTTGAAAACGTTTTGAACACTGATTAGCAGTAGTTCTCAACCTTTTTTGCTCCATTCCCCCCCTTTCACCATTGTTCAGAATATAATTCCCCCCTTCCCAAGATAGTCTAACTCAAAAGGTGCATTCCAAATAATATGCATATGATATTGAAAACCTTTTATTTTTTTCTATATTAGTACATATACATTTATTTGGATTATTTTTATAGTAGAGTTTTACAAATTTAATAGCAATAGAAAATGTTGATAGATTTTAATTTAAAACTTGAATAAAATTAGTTGCCCCTTTAAATGGGAAGCTTGAAACTTCTAGGATTGCGAGGGAGGGATGGAAAAGAGAGCAAAGGCCTAGCTTTTGCAGATGACATGACACTTCTGGGACATTTTTAATAACATGTAGGAAGACATAATCTACAGGACATCATACTTTGCTGAATAGTGGTCCCAATTCCACCCCCTGGAACCCTAAAATTCTTGCCTTGTTCTTTCTAGCTTTGCCATCAACCTGGGCCGGGATGAGTTGGGTCTGATCCTTCACTTCAACCCTCGATTTCATGGGAACAGCGGGACCATTATCTACAACTCCAAGACCTGTGGAAAGTGGGATAAGCAGCTGCAAGAGTCAAAGTTTCCCTTTTCACGGGGAGTAGAGACCAAGGTGAGAAAGGAGAGACCATCGTAGCAATAACCAAGGGGGTTATTGGGAAAGAGTGTGGATGTGACTGAATGATCTAGTTGAGAATGGGGCAAATGCCCCTTATTATTATTATTATTATTATTGTTTGTTTGTTTGTTTGTTTGTTTGTTTGTTTATTTATTTCTCACTCATGGTAATTTTTCTAGATTCATGCTGTCTTTTACATCATCGTTGCTATTATTATATACAGTTCTAATGTGCCCAGTAACTAATGCCCTCTGGGTGGATTACAACCACTTAAAAACTAAAATGCTATTTTAAAACACAGTTTAAAATATTAAATACAGTACAAATATGTAAAAATACAGAATAACGCAAAGCAATAAACAGTACAGGAATTGATAAAACGGCCACAATAATTTAGAACTAGGTCCCTAAGATGCTTGGGAGAAAAGAAAAGTCTTTGCCTGATGCTGAAAAGATAATAACGTAGGTACCAGGAGAACCTCTTTGCTGGGTCTGTTTCATAAACTCCATAGTGCATTGCCATAATCCATCCTTGAGGTTACTAATGCCTGTACCACTGTGGCCAAGCTATCCCTGTCCAGGAGAGACCAAGTTTTATTGGACTCCACAATGCCTTTTCAATAAAGGTCTAACTTGAACAATTGTTGGAGATGTAATACATCTAATGCTTTCTTAACTCATCTGTTTTGGCAATGTCCCGTAGTCATCCATTTTTGGAAGGAGGTTATAAGGATAAACTTTATATTGAAGCAGTCTATAATATGGAACAATGTGCATGTCCTCCTAAATTACCTACCAGCTTCTTGGAAGTTAACACATGGTCAGCACAGATGGATCTTCAGGGCCCTTAAGACAGCTAAAAAAAAATCATACTATCATGTTGGAAGGACACGTGCTCACCTCCCATAATGCAATGGACTGAGGACCTAACCACGCTATCAACTTTTGAATGAGTGTTATATAGGCATAACTTGTGAGTGGATAAATGTCTGTTCTTCTTTTCTTGAAACTTATGTATAACTCTTTCTCCCCCTACTTCTTTTTCTTTGAACAGTATACGTGATGATATTCCTAAATATGTAATGTGTTTTTTTCTTTACATGATGTATTTTCTGTTCTGTTTTGTTGATATTCACAATTCTTTTAATCTCCTTGTAGATCCATATCACCTTTAATGCCAAAGACGTGACGGTGAAACTGCATAATGACCAGGAAATTAAATTCCCAAATCGGCTGAAACTGGAAACTGTGAACTACCTGTCTATTGTTGGCGATTTTAATGTTAAAAATGTCAAGTTTGAGTCCTGCCCTCTGTCTCGCATCTAGATGGATAACTTGCAAGAATAAAAAGGAAACATGAACCTTAATTAACTTTGCCTTTCTGTTTTGTTGTTGGTACAAATTGTTTGAAGTCATGGTAGGTTCATCTCCCTATCTCTGCACAGTGTTCCAAGCCTTTCTCCCTTTCCAAAGACCATTCCCTCTGTGGCAACCCAGGAGTTCTGACTAGAGTGTGCAGTGGGGGTGGACTACAGCTCTCATCAGCCCCAGCCAGCATGGCCAATAGTCATTTATTTATTTATTTAAAACGTTTATATCCTGTCCTATATCAATAAGTTCTCAGGGTGGCATACAGATAAAAGCATACAGTATAAAACAGTAAATATACATGGCAAAAAACAAATTAAACCATAAACCAAGTTAAAACAATATATAATTTTAAAGCAGAACTAGTAAAATCCTGTCGTTTCTTCCTGTATAATATTGCCAGGATTCGACCATTTTTGTCTGTCTCTTCTGCCAAGACTCTCGTTCACGCACTGGTTATCTCTCGGTTGGACTACTGCAACCTTCTTCTCTCTGGCCTTCCTTCGTCTCACATCAGTCTGTTGGTTTCTGTCCACCACGCTGCCGCTAAGATCATCTTCTTGGCCCGCCGCTCTGATCATGTCACTTCACTTCTGAAATCTCTTCATTGGCTTCCAATTCACTCCAGAATCCAATATAAACTTCTCCTGTTGACCTTCAAAGCTTTTCACGGTCTAGCTCCTGCCTATCTCTCCTCTCTCATCTCACACTATTGCCCCGCTCGTGCTCTCCGCTCCTCTGATGCCATGCTTCTCGCCTGCCCAAGGACCTCCACTTCCCTTACTCGGCTTCGTCCTTTTTCTTCTGCTGCCCCTTATGCCTGGAATGCTCTTCCAGAACACTTGAGAACTACAAACTCAATCACAGCTTTTAAAACTCAGCTAAAAACTTTTCTGTTCCCTATAGCTTTTAAATATTGAGTTTGTTCTGACTCTATACTGTTTAGCTTCACCCTACCCAGTGCCCGTTTACACTTCCCTGTGCCTGTTTGCATTCTCTTTCCCTCCTTATTGTTTACTACAACTTTATTAGATTGTAAGCCTATGCGGCAGGGTCTTGCTATTTCCTGGTAATCTGTACAGCACCATGTACATTGATGGTGCTATATATAAATAAATAATAATAAAACGGTTAAAACAATGTGCCAACTTAGTGAATTCAACCATTAAAAGCTTTGTTTAAAAGCCATGTTTTCACTTGGCGTCGAAAAGAGATCCGTGTTGGCGCCAGTCGGGCCTCCAAGGGGAGGGCATTCCACAGTCGGGGTGCCACCACAGAGAAAGCCCTCTCCCTTATCCCATCATAGCGAATGTGTTGTGCTGGTGGGATGTGGAGAAGGGCTCCTCCAACAGCTCTCAAGTCTCGGGCAGGCATATATAAGGAGAGGCGCTCCATCAAGTATCAAGGTCCCAAGCCGTTTAGGGCTTTAAACGTCATTACCAACACCTTGAATTCCGACCGGAAGCGTATAGGCAGCCAGTGAAAACATCTGGAGAGTGCTGGATCACCTATACCTGGTGTATAGCTTAGTGCAGAGGGATCAATCTAGACCTAGAAAGCTTGTATATCTATAACAGGATTTGAAAGCCATGTGGTCCAGCCCCAGGCCAATGCAGAACATTGCAGCTAGAGCATCGCTTATAGGTGGCCATTCTGCCTCTGCTTGAAAACAACAGAGTCCTCCACCTTCTGGCACGGTGTGGATGGTCTTCCAAATGTGTGAGAAATTCCTTTCAAGCCATGGGTTCAGGTCCTACTCTCTGGAGTGGCTTTCCCCAACCTAGTGTCTTCCAGATGTTTTGGACTTAAATTCCCATCAGCCCCAGCCAACATGGCCAATGGTCAGGAATGCTGGGAGCTGTGGTCCAAAAAATATCTGGAGGGCACCAGGATGGAGAAGGTTGCTTCCTTCAAATCCTGCATATTGCCTTTAATTCCCTCTTCTTGAACTGGCACTGAACTGCATACAGAGCAGGCTTTCAAGGTGAGCAGGCAGGAACTGAGTACACTGAAGGCTGTTGCATTGTAAAGGGAATGGTGGAAGAAAGAGAGAGAATTCTTACAATGAAACAAAAGTGCACTCAACGGCTGCTTTAATTTGTTCTAGGATCTTACAAGATGCCTTAAGTCAGTGGTTCTCAACCTTCCTAATGCCGCGACCCTTGAATACAGTTCCTCGTGTTGTGGTGACCCCCAACCATAAAGTTATTTTCGTTGCTACTTCATAACTGTAATTTTGCTACCGTTATGAATCGTAATGTAAATATCTGATATGCAGGATGTATCTTCATTGTTACAAATTGAACATAATTAAAGCATAGTGATTAATCACAAAAACAATATGTAATTATATATTGTGAAATATTTATTTCTAATTACAAATAAATGAAATTTTGTCTTGTAGCATGGTGTAGCGGTGTCTCGGTTCCTAAGACCATCGGAAATATGTGTTTTCCGAAGGTCTTAGGCGACCCCTGTGAAAGGGTCGTTCGACCCCCAAAGGGCTCGCGACCCACAGGTTGAGAACCGCTGCCTTAAGTGATCAGGAAACAAAAGGATTGGGTTAAAACAGCCCCCCCAAACTAGTTCTGTCCAGGGGTTCGTCTACACTGGTACCCCACCCACCCACCCACCCCGTGGTAGCTTTGGAGTGGCAGCAGGTGAAACGATCCAGGGGCAAAGCCCCAAAGCTTCGCACTAAAAAGCCGGGTACTTACCCTGACTTTTTTGGCTTGGAACAAGGCTCTGTGCCTCTGCAGAGCCTTGTTAAGAAAAATAAAATAAAATGTAAAGGGTGGGTGGGTGGAAATCCTGCCAAGGAGGGAGCACCCTGTTCCTCCCTCCTTGTTTCCTTCCCCCCACTTAGCTGTAAATGCAATCCTTCTCATTTACAGCTTCAATTTTTTAAATAACGAAAACAAAACCCTGCACTAACTGTGGTAAGAGCCCTCAAATTGAGCTCTCTCTCTAGGATCGTGTCTAGCCGCCGGAACCAAATAACAAATAGACACGGGGTAAGATCAAAGCCTTGGCTTTATTTCCGCAGCGAAAAGACTGCCTGCTTCAAATTTAGGAATAGCAGCAGCAGTCCTGAATGTTTCTCATCCAGGACTTTTGCAAGGAAGTTACATATTAGGTCACACAGTGTCATGCTTGGGTATATTTCCACAAGAAACTCATAGCATTGCAAATACTATTCTTAGCAGTAACTCATTGTGTATTTGTCTGTTTACTGAACTGGGTCTTCCAAGATAACGCGCTTACCTCTTGACCTCAGCTTGACTCTTCGCTTAGGTTGCATGTTTGACAAGGCAAAGGTTACCTTACTGCTTGTGTCCTGATAGAGAACAGTAAATTATTATTTATATCATAACCCCAGAAGAGGGGCCGCGGATGCTCCCGGGTGCCCCAGACCTGCCACGTGAGTGCTCGGGTGGGCGGGCGCTGGGAAAGCCCGCGGCTGCGCTCCTTCCGACGTAGATGGTTGGAAGGAGCATCAATGTGCCGCCACCTCACGCAGCATTCCTGCCGTTGTCAAGATGAGGGCCAGGTGTGTTTAATTCCAGCTCCCAATATCCCCAGCCAGCATGATGGGAGCTGTAGTCCAACACATCTGGATGGAAAGGGGTTGGGGAAGGTTGTCCTGTAGGAGGATAGGAAGTCGACCTGGTATATGTCAAGACTGTTAGTCCATCTAGCTCAGTATTGCCCACTTTGGCAGGCTGTGGCTCTCCAGGGTTTGGGACTGGAGTTTTCCTAGCATCACCTGGAAATGCTGGTGAGCTGGGCTCTTACGCATGCAAAGTATGAGCTACAGTCCTTCGCTTGTGGTCACCTATTGGCATGTTCTGAAGTCCAAAAGCCTATCATGACAACCCCTCAATAATTATTGCTACATTTAGATCCTACCTTTTTTCTACCAAGGAATCCAAGACCTCTTACATGAACCCCTTCTCTATTTTTATTCTCACAATAACCCTGTGAGGTAGGTTAGGTCGAGATTCAGTGGAAGGCCCAGAGTCACCCAGTCAGTTTCATGGATCTCCTGAGCCCTAGTCCAACACTCAAACCACACCACCACACAGGATTTCAAACAGCTGTGTCCCAAAGAGAATCCATAGCCATGCCACCACAGTATCTATATCCATACCCTTACATATATATATATATATATATATATATATATTTAAAAAGCTAACACTCTGGATAAAACTCCACCATAAAATGCACACCATCCAAAACAAACCACTAATAAAAACCTCAGCAGTTAATTTCAGAGCGTGACTAAAAATTATGTGGGATTAAGTTCTATTGAACTAGGTGGTGCTTAATTACTTCTAACCACATATATTCAATTTATAACTCATATTGATCTTTAAGAAAAGATTCAGCCAGCAGAAATGCAACCTTTAGGTTTTTAATTAGAAATGCGAACAACCTTGCGAAGAAGTGCAAACACTGCAATTACTAACATGAAGTAGGAACTCCATCAGAGAAAAGGAAAGAAAAATCCAGCCCCTGCTAGATTTATTTCCTCATTCTCTGGTTTCCTATCAGAATAAGGAGGGTCTATGAATCACCCCTAGGCACTCCAGCAAATGATGCCATTGCTCTTGCTCTGAAACAAGTTCCAAAACTGTGAGCTCCATCACACCAGTGATTTATTACACAGTTGCCATGCCTGGTATGTGGTTTTGCAGCATGACTTCATCCAAGTCCTGCACTCATTTCGCTTCTTCCCTTCCATGTTTCCTTTCTTTTTGGAGCGGGGAAAGTCTGGATTATTTTCCCTCTGAGTAAATAGAAGTAAGCATAGGGTTGCAGAGCACTTCTTTCCAGTTTGCTGTTTTATACTTAAAAAAAAAAAAAAAAAGCAAAGAAAAGAAAAAAAAAGCTGAGTGACCACACTATTAAAAGTCAATTCTATATGTGTTTACTCAGAAGTAAGTCTCTCTCTGTTCAATGGGGTTTACTCAAAGGGAAGCAGGCATCTGATTTTAGTATGACTTCGATGTAAATGCAGTTGAAATCAATGGGATTTACTCTTGAGTAAGGGCACCGGCAGATCTGTAGTTTATGGGCTTGGAGATGCACAGCTTCGCATGATCAAAGGAAAGGAGAAGCGATCCTTTGCACTGGTGAACTATGAAGAAAATAGGTTGTGGGGAACAGGAAAATAAAGAATGCCTTCGGGCCTTCTTGCCCAAAATATTTCGCTGCCTGAGACGGAGTAGCAAACGGCTCCCCACCCGGTTAAGGTCCACGGTTCCCAAAACTGGACAAATTATTCTGGCGCCCGAGAGAAAAGCCCACAAGCGCCTCTCCTTGAGACAAAACATGCAGCATTTACAAATTGCTTCCCGCCTTTTCATGACTGCCTGAGCTGCCTGAGACCCATCTCTGGCCTCCATCGGACAAAGGTGCAACAAATCACAAGAGCCGCAGAGGCAATGACAGGTGGTAGAGCGATGGAGAAAGCGTTTTAATAAGAAGACTACAATTCCCAGGGGGGCGTCCTGCCCTGTGCGGGGTAAAGAAGGCGCGGAGGCTCTGGGGAACTGTAGTTCAACTTTGTAGGGGCGCGGCCAGAGGCCAGCGCGAGGACTTTAACTCTCATAAAAGGGCGATTTCTTAAGGCGGAGCCGGCTTCGCGGTGCTTTTGAGTTTACAATGTGATTTTTAATTTCTTTTATTCTGTCCCTCTCATTGTAGCTGCAGCAGCTCCTCCTTCTTTGGGACCGTCCTCTATTTTGCATTAACTCTGAATTGGCCTGCTTAGTTGAGTCATTTTGTTCCAGTTTTGGGTAAGCTTGAACGGGAGCAGAGCTTAAAGTTGCCCCACTTTCACCTGTTCATAAATCCCATTGGTTTGTCATAGTCCTCTCGCTCGCACTCACTCGTGTTGGTTATGTGGCCTAGTGGTGAGAGGCTGAAACTTAACTGTCCCGAAACTCTTCTTTTTTGTTGTACGAGTGCTCAATAATGGAGGACGCATCTCCTGATATGTGCAAAAACAGGCTTGGATCCAGGATTAGTTTGGAGTGTAAATACGCGGAGCTGTTTTCAGAAGGGGAGAGGGATTGTTAGCAGTGCAGTTAGAAGGAAGAGAAAGGCAAGCAATATAGGCTGTGATAATTGTGTCAAAGCTAAAGTGTATGCAGGGTGGATAAAAATCAATGGTTGTTTTTTTAAATTTTTTTTTAAAGAATCGGATTTTAAAAAATTAAAATCAGATATTTTTAATAAAATGCTTTTTGAGGAAAAAGATAGTTTTCTATTTAAGATATATTAGAGTCCAAAGGTTATTCATCATGAAATAAAGATTAGTTTTTAATTATGTAGCGTGAGGCTGTATATTCATGCAATGTTTAAATTTTTTGGTAAATGAATGCCATTAATCCATTCGCAATGTCATGCTCTTCCAGAGGTTTCTGTAAGATTGTTGGGCAATTTTTCTATCTAGAAGATATTCTCACAGATGCTTGGTTTTACAGTTCTCAGAACTGTGAATTTGAGTCTGCAGAGATCACAATCCCATTGTTCCTCTGCAAATCTATGCACACAGAATCAACCCCTTACCTCTTAAGTGCTAAGTTTAAAAAAATTCAATGACTAGAGTGCACTTTTTTGGGGGGGGGAGTCCCATGATTAAATCGAGCCTTTCTGAGTAGTGATTTAAATCGTGATTTAAATCAAATTGATTTAAATCAAATCCACCCTGAGTGAACGTAAAGTTGTTACCATGACTGTTCACAAAGCAATGTTGACGATAGTACAAACCTCCTGGAACTGGTAATCTAATTGTAGTGGTGGTTAAAAACCTGTTTTCACAATTCAGGCCACAGGTGACAGAACTAAACTTCTTGATTAATTTCAACTCAGATGGTGACTGATCCAAGGTCACCTGATGAGCTTCATGGACGAGTGAAGACTTGAGGTTGGGTCTGTCCTTCAACTTTCTAACTGTTGGCTTTGGACTGTGGTAAACAGTCCAGTTTATGTTGGGTGCTGTTGATGCAGATATGGCTAAATTTCATTCCATAACCCCCCATTTTCCCTCCACCCCTCTTCTTCTCTCAGATGAGTGTTATATCTCCCCCACCCCCACCCCTATGGTTGTTACCCAAACCATCACTTTATAAAGTGTATCCCTGCAGCGTCACCTCTTTCTCCATGCTGTGGCTCAGCATGGAAGTTTCGTTTGGCCCACCAAGCTTTCTTATGCATGCACCCATGTCTCCTGATAATGATGTGTGTATGGTCACTCTCTCTATCTGCCTTTATTTAAGGTAACTTTTTTTTATTTCAGCAGGTATCATTTGCAGCACCTGGGCCGTGTCTATACGAGGTCGCATTGGCGAATTGTGATCCGACATCCCGCACTTGCGCTCCTCCCGAGTGATCCCCATGGAAAGGAGCACAAATGCAGGGTTTGAAACCTCATGGGGCTGCTGCCGCCCCTAGCACCCCGTTCTTCCTCCCTTCCCATTGTTCCCCTTTTCCTCCTCCCTGCTGCTGAAGAGAAAGGATTCATAGAGTCAGCTCCTTGCTCTATTTTCCTTTATTAATTTTTTACCTATTTGTTGCAATGTGCAGCCCTGCTGGCCTGTGGAGGTGGCCCATAGAATCATAGAATAGTTGAGTTGGAAGGGGCCTATAAGGTCATCGAGACCAACCCCCTGCTCAGTGCACCCTAAAGCATCCCTGACAGACGTTTGTCCAGCTGCCTCTTGAATGCCTCTAGTGTGGGAGAGCCCACGACCTCCCTAGGTAACTGATTCCATTGTCGTACTGCTCTAACAGTCAGGAAGTTTTTCCTGATGTCCAGCTGGAATCTGGCTTCCTTTAACTTGAGCCTGTTTTATTTCATGTCCTGCACTCTGGAAGGATCCAGAAGAGATCCTGGCCCTCCTCTGTGTGACAACCTTTCAAGTATTTGAAAAGTGCCATCACGTCTCCTCTCAATCATAGAATAGCAGAGTTGGAAGGGGCCTACAAGGCCATTGAGTCCAACCCCCTGCTCAATGCAGGGATCCACCCTAAAGCATCCCTGACAGATGGTTGTCCAGCTGCCCACCCCCTCCCCGTGTCCAGGCTGATGGCGACCAATCAGGGGTTGTCATTGGCTGTGCCATGCCTCCACTGTAACACCGGAGCAAGGCGACAGATGGTAAATGCACGCCTGGGCCTTGCTCAAAAGTCAGGGCAAGTCCTCGATTTTTTAAAAGCAGTGCTTCGGGGGAATGCCCTGGGATGCCCTGGGATGGCTCCACGATGGCTTCTATGTCTGCAGATTCACCCAGGGGCTTTGCCCTCAACAAGACAACTCCCCAGTGAATTTCCCTCTTCATCGCACCAGTTAAAGCTGCAGGCATACAATTGACACCTGCTGAAATTCCCTTTTCTACACAACCGTTAAAGATACAGGAGCCCTGTCCTCCTTTTCATATGGTCACCCTACTTCTGAGGGAAATAACTTTGCTTCTTTCAAAAGCTGGCAATCCAGCCCTGTTGCCTTTGGAGGCTCAGGGCCCTTCTGCTGAGTGGGGCCTTGTCCTTCTGCCCCAAAGTCCTTTCCTGCTGGTACCACTAGCTATGTCAAGCATTAATAGTTTGTCCTGGTGCCTTGTTCATGAAAGAGGCTAGTTCCACTGCTAGTTCTTACTGCCATCTTTTCACCTTGTGCCAGTGGAAGCTGGTTGCTCTGATGTTCGCTCTTTTTACCTTAGATAGCTCCTTTAGAGTTCTGACTGAAACCTTGAGTGGATTTACTGGCCCACTGACATTGGAGTCACCAGCCTCCACTGCCTTGGGCTCTCCACCCCCTTCCCCAGGATGTGATTGGGACCACAAGAGATGTTGAAGACTGAGCTCTCCAGTGGAACTGGAAGATGGTATCCTCCATCCCACTTTCCGTCTTTTCCTCCCCAGATTGGAGACCACTCCAGAAAGGATTTTCCTGTAACTCCTCCAGCCAAGGATTATTGGAAAGAAAAGGGAATATTCAACATCTTAGATTTCTGGGTTTTGTGTGCAGGCGTGTGTGCGCCCCATGGCTGATGAGAGCATCCTGAAGAAGTTCCAGTTGCAAGCAACTTGTTCCATGTGCTTGGAGTATTTCGTTGAACCGGTGCTCCTCGAATGTGGGCACAATTTCTGCCATCACTGCATTGCGAAGTACTGGAAGGAATTTATAGCGAACAAATATTGCCCTTACTGCAAAGTAGTGGTCAAGTCCGGGAGTTTCTTTCCAAACAGACCCCTGGAAAACATTTCTGTGTTGCTCAAACAGCTGAGAGATCAGGCTAAAGAAGCAGAAGAAGGAGAGAAAGTGTGTGAGATTCACCGGGCGCCCCTAGAATCTTTCTGCATGAGTGACAAAGGCCTGGTCTGCTTATTATGTATCAAATCTGTAGAGCACCAGGGTCACAGTGTGGTTCCTGTGGAGCAAGCAGCCCTAGATTTCAAGGTGATTGAAGCATCTCCCCTATGAGGGAAGATTGCAACAGCTGGGATTGTTTAGCTTGGAAAAAAGGCGAGTAAGGGGAGACCTGATAAAGGTGTACAAAATTATGCATGGTGTGAAGAATGTGGATAGGGGGACATTTTTCTCCCTCTCCCATAATACTAGAACCCAATGGGGTCATCCCAGGAAGCTGATTGGTGGGAGATTCAGGAAAGATAAAAGGAAGGTCCTTCACACAGCACCTAGTGAAACTGGGGGATGCACTACCACAAGGTGTAGTGATGGCCACCAACTTGGATGGCTTTAAAAGAGGGTTAGGTAAATTCCTGGAGGAAAAGGCTATTGGTGGCTACTAGTCTTGATGGCTATCTCCAGTATCAGAGGCAGTATACCTATGCACACTGGTTGTTGGGGAACATGGGTGGGAGGGTGCTGTCCTGCTAGTGGGTTTCCAGTGGGTATCTGGTTGGCCACTGTGTGAACAGAATGCTGGACTAGATGGATCCTTGGTCTGACCCAGCAGGGCTCTTCTTAGGGATGGGAAATAAGTGAATATTTTGAAGGGGGGAAAATGCTGATGGGGCAGGAGAGGGGGAATGCAGTTTGAGGGGGAATGTTTAGGGCTGTGGTACCTCCCCTCACCCGGTGCGACCTCTGCCCAAATTCATATAAATACACACATGCACATACAAAATGGCTGCATTAGTGTTAAAATGGTCAAATCTAGCTAGTTTTGAAGCTAAATTTGACCCTTATAGCATTCAGTAGCCACTAGGAGCACTGTTTGAGACCAATGTATCTTAAAACAAATTTGGACGATCTAGTGCTCCATAGTTCTAACACGGCCAGAATGCCTGCAGTCCAGTATCTTTGCGAGAAGGAGAAGTTGTCTATTTGGCTGGGATGAATAGGCAAGTCCTTAAGATAGGAGGAACTTTGTGTGGCTGGCTGAAGACTGGAAAGTGGTGCTAGGAAAACAGGGAGCTCTGCAGCTCAGCACCCAGAATCAAGATGACTAAAGGAAGGGTGAAAAGTAGGCAATGGGCTGAGAAACTTGGGGCCTAGTGCAGGAAGAGCTGGCTTGAAGAAAAGAGTGGAGGAGGAGACAGCTGAGACATTGGCCCTGTCTTCTGCACCTTAAATCACGGCTTTAACCACAGTGAATAAGGCTTTTTGCCTTATTCAATATGGTTAAAGCCGTGGTTTAAGGTGTCTTCTGAACAGGGCCAATGTCTGCATTGACTTTTATCTAATGAGACAATTTGGCTACACAGCCTGATATTTAACCTTCTAAAACAGACTCTTTGTCGTTACAGGATTATTTTGCTAAGTGCATTGCTGATCGATGTAAACGGACAACTGATTCTGGAGCATAAATCAAATGCAGAACAGGAAAGTCGAAGCCTGCTTGTAGGTGTTACTGGCAAGTCAGCAAGTGGAATATCTTTAAAAATGTGTTATAATTGTTGTGTTCCTCAGAAAACTCTTCCTTTCGATGGGAGGCAAATGATGAATCTTGCTAAGTGATCCACAAAGCTTTTATTAAGCAACAAACGTCTCTTCTACCTGAAGGGAGTCTAACCTCTTGGAAACGTCCCCCTAGGCAAACTAAGCAAGACAATTGTCAGCTCAAGAAGAATAGGAAGCCACTTCCCAACGCCTGTAACTTCAGGGAGCCTGGTGCGGAGGCAGGTTCTGGTTTAATCGAACCAACTTTCTCACTCTTTCCATCCGTCCCATGCGTTTGAGCTTCCGGCGGACCCTAGCATCAGCTAGCTTGTCAGGACGCTCACCCCTGGAAGAAAGTTCACTTTCCACTGAGTGTGTAGGATTTGGCCTACACACTCAGGAGATAAGCTCTGGAGAGGGCTGACTCCCAGCTGGGGAATCACCTGTGAGAGCTTCCTCCCCCACTGGTACAGGCTGGCTGGTGCTGCGTCTTCTAGTTCTGAATCTGATTCTGATTGATTACCTGAAACATCTTCTTCAAGACAGGGGCAGTAGAGTTAGACATGACAATAATCCCTTATTTGGGGCCCACGAGAATTGTTTTGGAAACACCTTCTCTGTTGTATGCAAACTCTGGTCTGTGAAAGTTCTGAGGCTTTGATCTGTCTCTCTCTCTCCTTTTCATCGGCCCATCGAAGAAATAGGCAGACAGTGTGAAGCAAGACATCAAGGCCAAGTTCAAAAAACTGCACCAGATTCTGTTGCACCGTGAGGAGTTCCTGATGGGCAAGATCCAAGGCGTGGTGAAGATGGTTGAATGCAAAAAGGACTCGCACCTGAACAAGTTCTTCTGGGAAATCTCCTCGGATGCCTGGATTATGCGGAGGTTGAAACAGAAATGTTGTCAGCCAACACATCAGTGCCTGCAGGTAAGGTTGTACCAGCAGAAATGGCAAGGGCGCTTCTTGCCTAGGTAAAGGATGGTGCCATGGAATTTCAGAACACCAAACACGACCCAGGTTGCTTTCTTGCCCAAACGGCCTTTGTTTCTTATCAGCAGAGGCTCCTCGACACGCTGGAAGACGAGACTGCTGCCCAGCCTCTGTTAGTAAAGTATATAGGTCATCATTGATCATTCTATAATTTTAACAAATCCAGTTACGGCTTATACTGATGAGACTAGGTTATTACTGCGAATTTCCCGCTCTTTAAAAGTAAAAAAAAAAAAAAGTAAACGGGGGGAAGAGAGGAATGGGGCTGTTCTTCCCCCTTTTAAATTTTATTTTCTGTATTTCTGCAGCTGCGCAGATACAGATAATTTTTTTTAAAAAAAAAAAGAGGGGGGGACACAAGGCAGCCAGAGGAGGATACGAGGAGAGGAACTCTGAGCAAACCACCTCTCCTCCCTCTGGCTGCCCGTTTCTCCACATGATTTCTTTATTTATTTCTTTATATTTTTATTATCTATCTGTGCAGCTGTGCAGATACAGATAATAATATAAAAAAAGGGGGGAGGAATGGCCCTGTTCCTCTCCTCCCCCCGTTATTATTTTTTTTACTTTTACAGAGGCCTGGGGCCGCCCCCTTCCCTATCCAACCCATGGTGACCAATCAGGGGGCCCCATGGGCTGTGGCGAGCCTCCACTGCCAAAAAAAGTCTGGGCAAGTGCCCAACATTTTTGGAGCAGTTTCCAGGGTTTGCCCCCGGATGGCTTAGCAATGGCGGCTGCGTCATGTAGACGATGTGCTGCTACTGCGAAGCCACCCCGGGGCAAACCCTTCGTGTAAACATACCCCAGGATTTAAGGCATCACTTCAGAATGGCTTGTGGCAGGCACTGATGCTGTTCTTTTCTCCTTTCTAGGATGTCAAACACACCTTAGACAGGTAAGTGGACCCCACAGCAAAGACCAATACTGCATAGTTGACTCTCTGCCCAAAGCCCGGTGGGCCAGTGTAAAAGGGAACTGAGAAGGTTGCTTCTTTTTCCTTTCTGCAAACCTTGAGGTCCATTCAGACACCGTCTGGTACTGTTTAGGCTTCATAAACTCAGAACTGTGTTATATATGATGGACAGCTGCCTGGGGTGTTAAAACTCAAGAATTGCTGGACTTCCTTCATGTGAGGGTTTCTTCCTTGGGAAAACATGATCTGGCTGACAGTCAGAATTCCTACCCACCCCAGTCACCTATGGAATGGACAGGGGGAAGGGTTCCGGTTGGAAAAGGAGGGAGCATAGCTCAAACAGGGATATCAAAATGAATACTTGTCTCTAGCTGCAAGCTATTTCAAGCAATTTTGTTCCTGATCCTCTTTCTTTCTTTCTTTCTTTCTTTCTTTCTTTCTTTCTTTCTTTCTTTCTTTCTGGGAGACCTGAGTTGCATAGATAGTGGGTAAGTGTCTGTTTCCCTCCAGGTTTGGGAAGACTAGTACGTTTGAGTGTCCAGAGCCTTTTTCACCAAGGGACAAATTGCCACTCTGGGATCTGTTGGACATCAATGTTTCTTTGGGGCTGGCCATGAAGCTAATCAAAGGTAAAGAAAACTGCAGGGATTGCATACTGGCCCTTATGATATGCCAAATGTGGACATGGCAGCTGCTTGTTCCCTCATAATTCCCAACAGAGAATGAGGAATTCGTAATTTCAGATTGTTGTGGAAAATGTTCCTGTCAGACTTGTTTGTGCAATCTTAGGTTGCATTGGTTCCTTTTCCCTTTTGCTGCTTAACACTCTGTGGTATAAAAATGCAATAAATAATAATAATAATTTGATACGTTGATAATCGTGTTCCTATCATTGGAAGTTGGCCATGATGAGCCATGAATTGAGTTTTTTTCCACTTGCCGTTTCTTCTTCTCTCTTTTGCACAGTTGCACAAAGCCAAGGCTGTGGTTTTTTTTTTTAAACTTGGTGCCTGTAACAGAAGAGTGAGTGGAGAGAATGATGGAGAGCTGAGCAGGGCTGGGCAGAGGTGGTGGGGGGAGGCAGTGGGGCCAGTTGGCATGGGCCTACAATTTTGAGGGGGCCTACTCCGAGTCCCCCTGGTAGAGGCAAAGGGGGACCCTTTGGTAAAGATTTGTTATTTATTTATTTATTTATTTATTACATTTCTATACCGCCCAATAGCCGAAGCTCTCTGGGCAGTTCACAAAAATTAAAACCACAATAAAACAACCAACAGGTTAAAAGCACAATTACAAAATACAGTATAAAAAGCACAACCAGGATAAAACCATGCAACAAAATTGATATAAGATTAAAATACAGAGTTAGAACAGTAAAATTTAAATTTAAGTTAAAATTAAGTGTTAAAATACTGAGAGAATAAAAAAGTCTTCAGCTGGCGACGAAAGCAGTACAGTGTAGGCGCCAGGCGGACCTCTCTGGGGAGCTCATTCCACAACCGGTGTGCCACAGAGGAGAAAGCCCTCTTCCTAGTAGCCACCTTCCTCACTTCCTTTGGCAGGGGCTCACGGAGAAGGGCTCCTGTAGATGATCTTAAGGTCCGGGCCGGTACATATGGGAGGAGGCGTTCCTTCAAATAACCTGGCCCCAAACCGTTTAGGGCTTTAAATGTCAATACCAGCACTTTGAATTGGGCCCGGACCTGGACTGGCAGCCAATGAAGCTGGAAAAGGACTGGTGTAATGTGATCTCGCCAGCCAGTCCCTGTTAGTAAACGGGCTGCCCTGTTTTGTACCAGCTGAAGCTTCCGGACCGTTTTCAAAGGCAGCCCCACGTATAATGCATTGCAATAATCCAAACAAGAGGTTATCAGAGCATGGATAACTGTAACTAGGCTATCTCTGTCCAGATAAGGGCGTAGTTGGTATATCAACCTAAGCTGATAAAAGGTGCTCTTTGCCACTGAGTTCACCGGGGCGGTTAGGGGAGAGGTCAGAGAAGGAGGGAGTGAAGAATGGACAGAGGTAGTGAGAGGAATTAAGGGCCAGATCTGCACTAACATTATAACAGTTGAGGAAGAACGCAACCGCGTTCGAAATGCGTAGGCACCTGGCACTTTAACAAACCTTTTACTAATAATATTATTGTAGAAGATTACTTGGTTCCGCCCTTGCCTTTGGCTATTTTTTACTCCCCTACGGGGTTTTCCTTGCTTTCGCACTGGTAGAATGAGAGAAACTGGTAATTTTGATAAATGGATCACAGTGTTGTGATTAAGCTGTTCCCTTTCTTTCCCTAGACATTCTAGAACCTGAATTAGAACTGCAGGAAGGTAAGTCTCTACGGCTGAGGAAGGGCTGTATTCTCAGGAGGGGGTGGGGTGGGTGGGTGAGCTGGGCCTTCTGGCCTTCCTTGCGCAACAAAAAAAACCCCTCATTAAGTTCGATGTTTTTTTAAACGCGGAATCTCTGCTCTCTCCTGCTGCGTGCAGGAGAAGCAGCGCCATTAGAAGAGCGGACTCCATGGGCCTCGTGCTCATTCTGTACTTCCTCTTCTTGAAAAAGGAAGTAACTTGAGGAAGGAGAACATGGGCGGAGAAGTGAGGTAGGGAGCGTGTTAACCCCCGGTGTGATGGAGCTTTTAGTCCAACACTTCTGCTGGGTACCAGATTGGGAAACGCTGCCTTAAGGCAATGTCACACCCAGTCTAACCTGAGTTCAACAGCCCTCAGAAACTGGCAGTCGTGGGTTTTGTGTAAAAAGCTATTCCTTGTAGTAGGGTTGGGGAGCTTCCGTTGTGCCAAGCCCCACCCTATCCTGGCTACTGGGGGCTTTTAGGAAGAGGCAGGAGAGGAATCCATACTGTAGTCTTCAATTAGGAGGGCGAGCCTACCCCACAGTCTCTTCCATGGGGAAGGAGCGGGGCAGTTGAAGCCTTTTGAGCCATGAATGCATCCAGGACCCAGCTGGAATTTTTTCGTCAACTTAACAGTCTTTTAGCATTTAAGAAAGCTATAAAGACTGATCTCTTCTGGCAGGCCTATCCAGTGGAATTTTAGGATGCTTTTAGGATGCTTTTAGTACGTTTTTTTTTTTTAGAGCTGATAACTAACCTGCTAACGGCTGCGAGGTTGATTGTAGCTAGGAACTGGAAGATTCAAGGAGATTATTTTAATTTATTTATTTATTTATTTATTTATTTATTACATTTCTATACCGCCCAACAGCCGGAGCTCTTATTGTATTGAAGAATGGTATAAAGAAGTGTGGGACATTGCTATAAATGATAAATTGACATGTAATATTAAAATGAAAAGAGGCATAGTAAAAACGAACGATTTTGAGGGTATATGGAAAAAGTTCCTAGAGTTTGTGTTCTTTAAAGGAAGTGGGAAACCACCAACAGATGAAACTATGAGTTTTTGGAAACAGGAATGAGATCCCGTGGTGGGGGGAGCACTGTTATGTTTAGTATAAATATGTTTAATAGGTTAAATTTGAATATACGATATTAAGGCAATTTTATGTTTATGTATTAAGTGATTTTATTTGTTGCTTTTGTGGTTGTTGTATATTGTTTAATAATAAAAATTTAAAAAAAAATAAAGATGCTTTTAGTACGTTTTTAGTATGTTTTAACAAGGTATACTGTCTTTTGATTAATATTTTATGTATTTCATATTTGTTGTTATTCCCCGCCTCGATCAGGATGGAGAAATAAAATTGTTGTTGTCTTATTTCTCCTCTGTTTTGCAACCGTAGTGACGTTGGATCTGCAGACGGCTCATCCCCGCCTCATTCTGTCTGAGGACTGTAAAAGTGTGAGACTGGGAGACGAATGTCAAGACCTGCCCATGAACCCTGAGAGATTTGATGCGAGTTTCTTTGTGCTGGGATGCGAGCAATGCACTACCGGCAGGCGTTACTGGGACGTCGTTTTAGGAAGCAAGGGGGATTGGGCTGTAGGGGTGGCCAGAAAGTCCATGAGGAGGAAGGAACCAGTCAGCATAAGTTCTAGGTCTGGGATCTGGGCAATTGGGAAGCAGGCGGATCAGTATGTATTTTTCGACTCCCCTAACAGCATTCATCTGACCTTTAAAGGGGAGCTCACGAGAGTCCGGGTGTTTCTGAATTGTGTCGGGAGGGTGGTGGCCTTCTTTGATGGTGAGGGAGGAGAAGTGCTCCATCAGACCATGCTAACTGCCGCTCCCAAAGAGATCTTCGTCCCCTTCTTTCACCTAGGCCTTAAAGCCGTCCTCTCGGTAAGGCTGCCGGAACCTACCAGGCCTCCAGCCTCTGCAGTATCGAACAACTGATGGAGGAGGATGGCGAGTCACTAAAAAGCATTCACCCTTCTGCCTACTCAGGGGGGCTGGAGTGACATTTTTAGGCCAGCTGTTCCCAAACTGGTGCCTTCAAGATGTGTTGCACTGCAGCTCCTTAATCCCCAGTTTAACACATCTGGGGAGCATCGGTTTGGGAAAGGCTGTTTTAGACTAAAACTATATATTCAAATTGGCCTTTGCGCAATGTTAAACCAAGCCCCTTCCTCCAACGAGGAGCCTCTTGCAGGAGTCCCTGTGAGGGAAGGGGATGCTAAGGTGGTGTGTGTGTGTGTAGAGCTAGATTATTCTTGGGGATATTATTCCAAGGGGGGAAAACACCCACATTTACACAGTTACTCTAATCTAAACATAAAGTTGATCTGAAAGCTCACTTCTAAGGAACCTTTATTCACTCTCTTTTGTATAATATAAGCACATTTGTGGGATGTATTTGCTCTGCTGAGATGTATTAAAGATATATTAATTTTTTCCTGTTGCTTTTTTCTTTTCTTTTTTCCCCCAAGCCTCAACATTCTAGCTGCACATCCACCCCTGTAATCCTGTATGTTTTGAATCCTAAACTTCCCCTAGGGCCCGGGTGGTGAACCAATGGTTGTTGGATTACAACTCCCCACATCCCTGACTATTGGCTGTGCTGGCTGGGGCTGATGGGAGTTGTGACCCTCCAGACACGGCTGTACTCCATGTTGCCCTCCCTAAGGAATGTAGGATAGTTTAAAGGGAAGATACTTAGTCTTTGGACTCATTCAGAAAACACCTTAAACCGTAGCTTTAACCACGGTGGTTAAGCCAGAAAGCCAGGCTGTGTTCAGAAGACATCTTAAACCACGGCTTTAACCACGGTGAATAAGGCTTTTTGCTTTATTCACCATGGTTAAAGCTGTGGTTTAAGGTGTCTTCTGAATAGGGCCAATATAACATTCCTGTGAGGTAGGTTAGACTGAGTGAGATTCCTCTCATCGTGTAGCTGGAAAGAGTAAGAGGAGGAGTTCCTAACCTTTTTGGACCTGTGGGCACATTTATGAATTTGAGATACTGCTGTGGGCGCAACCACAAAATGTCTAACTAGGGGACTCACTGTTTTGGCGTCTATCTGCGTCTATCTGTTGCGTTTATGGATCTTAAGACATATCTTATTCAGCAAAAACTTGTCTATTGAACACTGCAATGTTTCTTTAAGAATGGATTATTTAATTCAGCTAATTGCTGGAAGTGCAATACAGCTAATGCTGCTTTTAAATATATGTTATGGCAATGTCCAGTGGTTGCTTCTTTTTTGGGGTGGGGGAGGCTATTACATGAATATTTTTTTTGTATTGGAACAGTCTTTAATATTCACTGATGTACAGGCTCTTTTAAATTACTTAACAAACAATCAGCGTAAATGGATTCTCTATGCCCTTTTGACAGCTAAAAGACTGATATTACAACTTTGGAAGGATAAACACTCACCACCTATAATGCAATAGACTGAGGGCCCTTTAACACTTCCACTAAGAACACTTTCAACACTATACGGATGGCATAGAGATGCTACCTTCAAATGGATGCTTATTTGGATATTTGGTCTGTTTTGGTTGCAGCCTATGTACAATTACTAGAAAGTTATATGCATTTCATACAAATTTATGTATGTATTTAAAAAATGGGGGGGGGGAAATAAAATTTAAAAAGCCATTTCAGAAAAAATCCTTAAAAACAAATTACCAATAATAGTATTTATATAGAATAAATTGATGATAAAACTTATAACAGCAGCATAAAATCACTTGTCAAAGATTAAGACTCCATTTAAAAGGTAAAACGGGTTAAAAGGCCTGTCGAAAATAAAGGTCTTTGGCACCAGCATGACACCATGAGTGTAAGCAGGCAAGCCACTCTGGAGACCATTCCATAAATTGGTGCCACCACGAAAAAGGCTCTTTCCCCCCAATTGCCACCTCCCGCCTCTGCATCTTACCTGGTGGGAACACTAAGCGAAGGGCTTCAGAAGAGGAAAAAGTCTCATGGGACTCAGTGAGTCCTGATTATGCATGAACAATCATACTATCGGGGTCTTTTTAGAAATTCTATTGACAACTGTTTGCATCCTTGAAATAATCCATGTAGAAGCGACAATTTGTCTCAGGTTAGAAATACTTCCCTGGCCTTAAATGCAGCCATAGTTTCAGGGCCGGTGTTAGAGGGAGGCATGGTTGGGCACCTGTTGGGGGCTGGCATCCCAGCAAGGGTCCGCTGACAAAAATCTTCCTGGACTAGCTTCTCCTCCTCTTCATAATTAAAACCTACTTGTTCACTGTCTGTGCCCTCGTCTACACGTCTATGGCTCCTCATTGAATATAAACCCAAATTTTCATTGATTTGAATCTAGGCAAAGACTGCAGCAGCAACAGTGATTTATTTCCTGATTTATTTTTTTGTAGTGCAGTTATTAACGCGCACATGCGTGCATACAATAGTACGGAGGAGAGCGAGAAAACTGAGAGGGGTGGAAGGAATGAGGAAGCAAAGGAGGACACGAGGGTGGGGGGAAGCGGCACGTTGCAAAGGACAACCCTCCAAAAAAGAAAACGGACGCTTTTCTCCAAGGAGTGAACCCATCTCCTCCCTCTGGCTGCCCCGTTCCTCCCTCTTTCTTTTAATATTATAAGCTCTATCTGTGGAGCTCCGCAGAAGCATATAATTTCAAATGAAAATGGCGGGAAGGAACAAGGGAACCAGAGGAGGACGCGATAGGTGGGAAATCGGCCAATCACTTTGTCCTGCCCTCAAAGCTCCGCCAATATGTCAAAATACGATTTAACTCCCCCAACGACACATAAATATTACGCGGTGCAACCTTGGATGTTGATCCAAAAGTTGTGGTAAATCGCAAATGCGAATCTGCACATTTACGTTGGGGTAAAGAAGCTGTATAGACAAACCCTCTCACTGTGGTCCAGACAACACTGCTGGTGAGCAGCCGATGACACTGCCCACTTCTGTTCTGCCTCTCAGGCAAGCCACAGCGATGCTGAGAAAGCAGAAGAGGAGCAGTAGCTCCTGGTGATAGTGGAAGTTAGGGATGTGCTCCGCTTCTAATCGGACCGTAGAAGCAGGAGCCCTTAAGGCGGAGGCGAAGAGGATTGGGGGGCCGGCGGAGCGTGGCGAAGAGGATCGAGGTGAAGGCGGATCCTTCGCCTCGATCCGGAGCTCCGCCGGAAAGGTAAGTGGGGTTTACCGGGCCCTGCCGCTGTCCCCCCGCCCTCCTCTCCCTTACCTGCCTCCGTCCGCGGTCCGTCAGCGTCTTCAATTGAGCCCGTGGTTCCAGCAGGAAGTCTGGGCCGCTTGCGGCCCAGACTTCCTGGTGGAACCGCGGGCTCAATTGAAGATGGCGACGGACCACGGATAGAGGCAGGTAAGGTCCCCCTCTCCCTTGGTCCCTTACCGGGCTCTGCCGCCGTCGCCGCATGGGCGGCGATGGTGGCAGGGCCCGGTAACCCCCCCTATGGGGGGGGGAACGGAGCTCCGATCCGGATCCGGAGCTCCGAGCGGAGCGGAGTGGGCACAGGCGGAGTGGGGGTGGGGCGGAGCGGCCCGATCCGAAAATGGCGGATCTGAAAGTGAAGCGGAGTGGGGGGTCCGTGCACACCCCTAGTGGAAGTGGCTAGAGTCACTGAGGGGGTTTTGCCCAATAGAAAAACTAGTATCAGAGGCGGTAAGCCTGTATACACCAGCTGCTGGGGAACATGGGTGGGAGGGTGGTGTTGCACCATGTCCTGCTTGTGGGTCCCTAGTTGACAGCTGGTTAGTCACTGTGGGAACAGAGTGCTGGACTAGATGGACCCTTGGTCTGATCCAGCAGGGCTCTTCTGATGTTCTTAACCAGGAGCATGAAAACCTTTCTCTGCTGCATTCATGGGTCCGACATATGGACCAATATTGCTTTGAGGCACCCCATACTGCTTGCAACTTAGAGTGCAATCCTATGCACGTTTAGACAGGAAGAAGCAAAGCTGGGCATGCTGGGAATTGTGGAAGTTTTTCCTGTCTAAACGTGCATAGGATTGCACCTTTCCTTCCTACCTCATGCCTTATTCTTTTTGTCTCTTGTCATTTAAGATTGTGAGCCTGCAGTTTTGTTGACTCTGGGTTAAGCCACTCCGTATGGTAAGCCCGTATTTAAACGTTTTAAATAAAAGAGTTTCTGCACCACAAAGCCCAACCTACTCCAAAAGGCAGCAGTTTTCCAAAATGAAAGAAAACTAATTGGGGGGAAAAAAATGAGATCCCTTTGGACACAGGTGTTACCAATCCTAGCCAATCCGAATAGCCAGAGCCACCCCTTGGACAGGCATTTTTTTTTACTAAGGAGACTACAATTCCCAGGGAGCCGTTCTGCATGAATACGAGTAAAGAGGCCGGGGACTGGTGGAGCGAAGCCTTTCGGGAAGTGTAGTTTAATACTCTTATAAGGGCGTGGTGAGAGAGAGGTCTTTAATTCCCGTGAAAGAGCGGAGGCGAGGAGAAGAATTTGCGAGGGAATTTTATTTCGTTTTTATTTGATAATTTCACCAATTTTACTATGGTTGCTGGAACTTTTTGGTTTCCAGAGCCGGACAAATTCTTTTAACTGGGTCTCCGTTTGCAACAGCTGAGCGGCTGCGTCTCTCGAGCTCTTTTACCGTCCAAGGTAAGCCACGCTGGTGAGAGGCGCTTTGGGTTGGCGAGGCTGCAAGTAACTTCCATCCCCTCGCTAGAGCTCAGTGGTAGCGCAGGTGTCTTGCACGCAGAAAGGTCGCAGGTGGGATCCCTGGCATCTCCAGGTGGGACTGGCCAACAGTGGTGTAGCTGTGTAATTCGAGACCTTGGACTTCATGGTCTTAATAGTAGGATGACCATCTAAAAAGGAGGACAGGGCTCCTGTATTTTTAATAGTTGTAAAGAAAAGGGAATTTCAGCAGGAGCCTAGAAGGCAGGGCTTCTGCAGCTTTAACTGTTGTGATGAAGAGGGAATTTCACCAGGTCCTGCCTGCCTACAAATGACACCTGCTGAAATTCCCTTTTCTATACAGCTGTTAACAATACAGGAGCCCTGTCCTCCTTTCCATATGGTCACCCTACTTAATAGGGATGGCCAGGTGCATTACTTCAGTTGTGAAGCAAACAAGTAACATTTCTCCCCCCACCCCCTGCCCCTGCACAACTGCTTTTATGTTCCTGGTACCATAGAGCAAAATCAAATCAAATCAAAACAAAACAAAACAAAAAACTATTTGCCAACCCTATTAGAAGACATTCTCTGAGCACGTGCAGATTTACATTTTGAACTCAAATCATAGCACCGTTGTGACTACAGGAATAAAAGTGACTTGCCAGGGGCAGACCTGTTTGTCACTCTACCCCATTTATTTATTATTGCATTTATATCCCACCATTTTTCCTCCAAGAAACCCAAGGCGCCGTACATAGTCCTCCTCCTCTCCATTTTATCCTCACTACAACAACCCTGTGAGGTGGGTTGGGCTGAGTGTGTGTGACTGGCCCAAAGTCACCCTGTGGGTTTCTATGGCCGAGTGGGGACTAGAACCCAGATCTCCCGACTCCCAGTCCAACACCTTAGCCTCTACACCACATTGGCTCTTCCCCGTTACCTCCAATACTAGTGGATAACCACAAAGACCCTGTTTAGATGACATGCTAGCCCACTGTGGTTAAACATTTTGACCTAAACATTATGGGCTTTTCCAGACACACTAAGCCATGGTTAGGCTGCTAAACCCTTTGCAGCAAGTGCTAGTGAGCGTGTTTAAGCCATGGTTATGGAGCCACCATGGTTAGGAATAGTTCACATGATAAGCTACATCATGGTTCACATGACATACTAAGCCATAATGTTTAGCTCAAAATGCTTAGCCGTCATGGTTTAGTGTGTTGTCTGAACAGGGCCAATGGCTTAGCATGTAATGTGAGCCACGACTTAGCGTGTTATGTGAACCATTCCTAACCACGGTGGCTACATAACCATGGTTTAAACACACTCACCATTTGCTGCCAAAGTGTTAGCAGACTAACCATGGTTTAGCATGTTCTTTGAACAGGCCCAATGTGAATCTCAATATTTCGAGCTGTAGCAATTGCAAGCATCTCCCTGATGGTGCTTAAACCTAACAAGGGAGGTCTGTCTGGTGCCAACATTGTTATCTTAAGACTTTCCTCTGTTAACAGGAATTTGAAGGGCTTTTATGGTGCTTCTTAATTTAGGGTGCAATCCTATGCATGTTTAGACAGGAGTCCCACAACTCCCTGCATTTCCCAGCCAGCTGTGAGTTGTAGGAGTTTCCCCCCCCCTGCCTAAACATGCATAGGATTGCAGCCTTAGTTGTTTTATCACAGCCTTCCTCAACCTGGGGCGCTCTAGATGTGTTGGACTGCATCTCCCAGAATGCCCCAGCCAGCTGGCTGGGGCATTCTGGGAGTTGTAGTCCAACACATCTGGAGTGCCCCAGGTTGAGGAAGGCTGTTTTATTGGGTCTTGGCATTTTAATTTGTTTTTAACTGTTTAAAATTGTTTTAACTTCTTATATGTTTAAAGCCTTGTGTCTTTTTCAGAGTAAGGTGTCTAATACATTTAATTAAGATGTTAAGTATTTTTAATTATTAGACAACAACAATGCAAAATATCCCACTGCCATTCCCCCTTCTGAAGCCTTGTTGCTCCTTCTGTCTCTTTCTCATGTGTGTTTTTACTCTCTCCTCGGGCCTATTCATGCTTTGGTTAAATTAACTTTTCCGTGTGTCTCTGGGGCATGGCCCAGAACAAAAGCCGCTGTAAAAGACCCAGAGCTCGTTCCCTTTTTCAGTTCTGGGCCTCAGCCCTGGAAAGAGTGATTGCAGAGAGTTCACCCTAAACATGTGCAGAGTGCATGTTTTTCTCATCACCATTGACTAGCCACATTCTGAAGGGACAAATGTTGGATTACAGCAGTGGCAGCCCCTTTTGCAGTCTTCCCCGATCTGGTGCCTGCTAGATATGTTAGATTACAACTCCTGTTATCCTCAGGGGAGGATGGGAGTTATTATTATTATTATTATTTATATAGCACCATCACTGTACATGGTGCTGTACAGAGTAAACAGTAAGTAGCAAGACCCTGCTGCATAGGCTTACAATCTAATAAAATCATAGTAAACAATAAGGAGGGGAAGAGAATGCAAACAGGCACCGGGTAGGGTGAAACTAACAGTATAAAGTCAGAACAAAATCAATATTTAAAAGCTATAGGGAAAAGAAAAGTTTTTAGCTGAGCTTTAAAAGCTGTGATTGAATTTGTAGTTCTCAAGCGTTCTGGAAGAGCGTTCCAGGCGTAAGGGGCAGCAGAAGAAAATGGACGAAGCCGAGTAAGGGAAGTAGAGGCCCTTGGGCAGGCGAGAAACATGGCATCAGAGGAGCGAAGAGCACGAGCGGGGCAATAGTGTGAGATGAGAGAGGAGAGATAGGCAGGAGCTAGACCGTGAAAAGCTTTGAAGGTCAACAGGAGAAGTTTATATTGGATTCTGAAGTGAATTGGAAGCCAATGAAGAGATTTCAGAAGTGGAGTAACATGATCAGAGCGGCGAGCCAAGAAGATGATCTTCGCGGCAGAGTGGTGAACAGAAACCAACGGACTGATGTGAGAAGAAGGAAGGCCAGAGAGAAGAAGGTTGCAGTAGTCCAACCGAGAAATAACCAGTGCATGAACAAGCGTCTTGGCAGAAGAGACAGACAAAAATAATCGAATCCTGGCAATATTATACAGGAAAAAAACGACAGGATTTAGCTACTGCCTCAATATGAGGAATAAAGGAAAGTGAGGAATCAAATATAAAGCCAAGGCTACGAGCTTCCTTGACCGGAGTAAGCGTAACATCATTGACAGTAAGAGAGAATGAGAGATGAGGAGAAGGTTTAGGAGGAAAAACAAGCAGTTCAGTTTTTGCCATATTAAGTTTCAAACGACGATGAAGCAGCCAGGCTGAGATATCTGAAAGACATGCCGAGATACGATCGTGAACATCAGGAGAAAGTTCCGGAGATGAGAGATATAATTGTGTATCATCGGCATACAGATGATATTGGAGGCCATGAGATTGAATAAGCTTACCCAAGGGCAGCATGTATAAAGAAAACAACAACGGGCCAAGCACTGAGCCTTGCGGAACCCCTACTGAAAGGGGAAAAGAGGAAGACGAGCTGCCATTAGCCGACACGCTGAAAGAGCGACCCACTAGATAGGAGGCGAACCAGTTATAGACAGAGCCACAAAGTCCAAGGTCATGAAGGGAATCTAAGAGAAGATCATGATCAACCGTGTCAAAGGCTGCAGTTAGATCAAGGAGAATGAGAACGGAGTAAAGGCCTTTAGACTTGGCAGTAAGAAGATCATTGGTGATCTTAGTAAGGGCTGTTTCAGTGGAATGCAAAGGACGCAATCCAGATTGAAAGGGATCCAGAGCAGAGTTACTAGAAAGAAAGTCAAGACAACGAGAGTAGACCACACACTCCAGGATCTTTGAGACAAGAGGCAACAGAGAGACAGGTCGGTAGTTAGACAGAGATAGCCTATCAAGAGTAGGTTTTTTGAGAATGGGAGAGACTGTAGCATGTTTAAAAGCAGAAGGAAATGAACCAGAGGACAGAGAAAAATTAATAATGTGAAGCAAGGATGGGAGGATAGCGGGGATAAGATTAATAAAGACGCGAGAGGGAATCGGATCACGGGAACAAGTGGAAGGCTTCGAAGAGCGCAGTATTTTAGACAGTTCATCAGCTGAGACCGAAGGGAACGCAGAGAAATTTGCAGGAGGAACTGACAGATGAGGAACAGGAACTGGAAGTGGAGTAGAGCTGGCCAGATCAGAGCGAATAGTTTGGATTTTAGCATTGAAAAAAGAGGCATAGTCATTGGCAGACAGAGAGGCGGGGAGAGATGGTGGATTAGGCTTCAGAAGAGAATTGAAGGACGCGAAGAGCCGCTGAGGATGCCTAGCATTTGACTGGATCAACGTTGAGTAGTGCTGCTGTTTGGCCAGTGAAATGGCAGAAGAGAAAGAGGAGAGTACAAATTTGTATTGGACAAAGTCCGCCCAGTCCCTGGTCTTACGCCAAAGGCGTTCAGCTGCCCGGGAACAAGAGCGAAGGTAAGAGGTGAACCACGGTTGGGGTTGAGAAGGGCGAACTATCCGAGTTGTAGATGGAGCAAGATTATCAAGAGTTGAAGATAAGGAGGAATTAAAGGAGGAGACGGCTGAGTCCAAGGAGACAGCCGAAAAGACAGAAGGAAGAGAAGTGGCTAGAGACTGAGAAAAAGCCTCGTAGTTGATAGAATGCAGGTCACGACAAGAGCGAGAAGCGAAGGAGGGGGATTGTGAGTGATATTGAAAGAAACTAGATGATGATCTGACAAAGGAAAGTCAGCAATAGAAAAGTCCAGAACAGAGCAATTCCGAGTGAGAACAAGATCCAGACAGTGTCCAAGGGAATGTGTGGGTGCTTCGGACCAAAGCTTAAAATCATAAGAGGAAGATAAGGAGCGAAATCGTAGAGCTGCAGCGTCATGAGGGTCATCCACATGGATATTGAAGTCACCCAAGATAAGAGTAGGAGAGTTATCAGAGAGGAAAAAGGACAGCCACGAGTCCAGGTCAGAGAGAAATTTTGAGGATGAGCCTGGGGGGCGGTACAAAACTGCAACCCGCAGTCGCAACGGAGCGAAGAGCCTCACCACATGTGCCTCAAAGGAGGAGAAACAGTGTGATGGTGGAATGGAAAGAGGCTGGAACTGGCACAAACTAGATAATAAAAGACCCACACCACCACCACCACGACCCTCTGGGCGACTCGAGTGAGAGAAAGAGGGTCCTCCAAGACAGAGGGCAGCCGAGATGGCGGTATCATGGGCAGGAAGCCAGGTTTCAGTAAGAGCAAGGAGGTGAAGAGACCTGGAGATAAACAAGTCCTGAATGACAGGGGCCTTAGAAGCAATAGAGCGACAGTTCCATAAGGAACACGAGAAAGGCAGCTGGGAAGGGGGGAGACACCGAATAGGAACTAAGTTGGGAGAGATGAAATTGGAACGAGCCATAAGGAACAGATATGAGGAGAAAGGAATTAAGGGGAGAGAGATAGCAAGTAGGCAGAGAAGTAAAACAGGCGCAGGACGGGATTAACCAGAACTAGCCCGGCCAAGACCAGTAGCAGCAAGCAAGCAAGAAGGCAGGCACAGAGAAATGCAGACAGATAGGATATGTAAAGGCAGTCACATCGCCAAATAATAACCCAACAGTGTAGGCGGTCATGTCCTGAAGCAGAAGTAGCGAAGACCGGTCCGAGGCTGGGGTTCTTTCTCTGAGGTAACAGTTCCGCTTGACGGCTTTGCGCCCACGGCCGAGAGCCTCAGGCCGAGAGCCCTTGTGCTCTTGCCCTTCGGCTCGCGCCTCCAGCTCCCAGAGTCCTTAGTACCTGTAAGGGGGCGGGGGAGACCAACACTCAGCTTCTGGCTTGATTGAAGCAGCCAATTCAAATTCCTTGCAGCCACCACCCACAGCTCCAGCAGCCTCCAGCTCCCAGTTGCAATCTAACACATCTAGAGAGGGGCCTGTTGGACAAGACTGGCTGATTGGTGTGTTTTTTCTGTCCGTTGCCTTTGGTGCTTAAGGCAAGCTTGTCCATCTCTCTGTCTTCCACCCTTTCCCATTCTGCCCCTAATGTGTCTTCGCACTGCACCCTCCTGCAGACCACGAATGAGACATCAACGCTTTTTGGAGGAGGAACTCTCCTGTGGGAAGTGGGAGGTGGTAATCTCATCCTCCCTTTCTTCCCACCCTCTGCCAGTCCTTTACAGCCGTTCCAGAGCCGGGAATCTCTGCGAACGTCCTCCAGTCCTTTTGCCACTCCGGCCGAGGGTCTGAAATCCGCCGTTTTCCCTTGGGCCGGCGTGAGGGAGCCATGGCTGCTGTGAACATCTTGCAAAAGCTCCAGGAGAAATTGACTTGTTCCATCTGCTTGAAGGGTTTCTTAGACCCGGCGACCCTCGACTGCGGGCACAATTTTTGCCACAGCTGCCTGGTGGGTTGCTGGGGGTGCATTCCCACCCAAACCACCTGCCCTCAGTGTAAGGAGGTGCTCCCTCGGCCCATCTTCACGCCCAACAGGCAGTTGGCCAACATCGTGATGCTCACCAAAGAGATGAGCGATCGGGCCAAGCGAATGGCCAGCAGCAGTTATTCCTGCGAGCAGCACCCGGAGGCAGTGACATCTTTCTGCAAGGATGACCTCACTCCCATCTGCTCCATATGTGACCACGGTTTCCAGAACCACCATGCGCACGACATCATCCCTGTGGCAGAAGCTGCCCAAACCCTGAAGGTGGGAACTCAGGCTTTATAGGCTTGGGGGGTGGGGAATGTTTGGCTGGGCCTCCCCTGCTCGCATAAAATCGGAGCTTATGGGGCAAGAGCAGAGGAGTGGTGGTTGAGGGGTCAGTGGTAGTGCAGTAAGGTCATTTAGACTAGAGATGGGGAAACTCCAACTGTTGTTCCAGCTCCCATCAGCCCCAGCTGATTATATATTGTTTAACTTGGTTCATGGTTTAATTTGTTTTTAGCTGCGTATATATTTTTTTTTATATTGTATGATTTTATCTGTACGCCGCCCTGAGATCCTAGTGATGTAGAATCATAGAATCCTAGAATAGCAGAGTTGGAAGGGGCCTACAAGGCCATCGAGTCCAACCCCCTGCTCAATGCAGGAATCCACCCTAAAGCATCCCTGACAGATGCTTTAGGGCGGGATACAAATGTTTTAAATAAATAAATAGCTAGCATGGCCAATAGTTGGGTATGATGAGAGCTGTAATGGAACTACACTGGGAGGCTTGCAGGTGCATGAGAAGAGCCATGCTGGGTCAGACCAAGGGTCCAGCATTGTGTTCACACAGGGGCTGACCAGGTGCCCAAAGGGAAACCCTTAGGTAGGACATGGTGCAACAGTACCCTCCCACCCATGTTCCCCAGCATCTGGTGTACATAGACATACTGCCTCTGATACTGGGGGTAGCATATAGCCATCAGCACTAGTAGCCATTGATAGCCTTCTCCAGTTCCTCACTCTTGTTTTAGACTCTGGGGGCCCACCTCTTTAGAAGCCGTTGTATATTACTTCATTGGCCATGCTACCCAGGACATATGCGAGTTGACGTCTGGGGGGCAAAAGGTTGGGGGAAACTGGGATAAATGAAGTAGGGATGGTTGCTATCTCTGTCCCAGCTGGCTGAAAGACTGATTCTAGCTTTACCATCAAGATGCAGATAACATAAATGAAAGGGTTCAAAAACTGGACAGGAAGGTTCTATCTTCACTACTTTCCCCCCTCCGTTCCCACTCTCACCACATGTGAACAGTGGTGAGAGGAATCCCCCAACACAAAGGCATTGGGGGATTTGGGGTGCGCACATACACATATAGTGTGGTGAGAGGAAGAGATCAAATCGTTTATTCATCTTGTCCCCCTCTCTCAGTGACTGTATTGTACTTGTGGCGGTCAAACCTGTGACATTGATTCGCTCAGTTGGCGTGATGGTACAGAATATTCATCAACATTCCATCTGTTTGGGGGAATAAAGCTGTCGGAATGTTTACAGTCTGGTTTCTACAAGAGAAGGGGTAATTGTCAGGTTAGCTGGAATGAGAGCCTCTGTTAGGTTATGGAGGAAGAGATTTATGTGGCTTTCTTAGGACAGGACAACTAAGAAGCAAGGAACCTAGAAGCAATGGGGCAGAAGCAAGAGTGCAGTACAGGCAATAAACTAAATGGTGAAAACCAAAGGGGAGGTAAGGAAGAAGGGGACTGAAGGAAAAGATAGAGGAGACTGAGAACTGAGGCAGTTGTATATATTGTCATGAATTGAGCAGCTTATTCTGTGGCTACAGACTTCCCATATTTAAGAATGAGCTCAAACCAATTTGTATTTCTTTCAGGATCATCTTTTAAGCAGCATTGTTAAGATAAATAAGAAGAAAGAAAATATTCTCCAGCAGCAGATTGATGAAGAAACCCGTTGTATAAGCCTGCTTGTAGGTCTTATTGGAAAGTGAAACCTTATTTGTGTGTTTCTTTCTAAAACCAGTTAAATCTAAAAACATTTGCTCTTCAGAGCTCCTGTTGGGAATGGCTCATTCTTCTCTAAGGAAATGACAGGCAATAATTCATCCCAAGTCCCTTGAAAATCCTTTCGAGGCTGAATGCAAATGTGGTCTGTGGCAACTTTGGGGCATCCAGGGGTCATTTTCGTCCCCCTTGGCGGCTATACTGTGCACAGGGCTGGCAAGAAAAAATATATATCAACAGTTTGCCACCAAATCTTGTAGCTCTTTCAGACTGGGGGGAAATCGTGTTTCCTTTCCCATCGCTCTTCTGCAATAGGGATGAGAAGAATCACACAGGGGAGAAAGTGGGACAGCGCCCTCCAGTGGGCGTTTTATAGCAAAACTTCTCCTGCACACAGCAGGAAATAACAACAAATGTCGGTATAGCTCAGAAGATTCACATTTTTTGAGGATTATTTTACAACGAGAAAAGGAGCAGGAGACGTGCAGGAGGAACAGGCCATTGTCAAAATGACCTGTGAAGATTCATGAGTGGCCAGTCGCGAGCATATGCTAAAATGCTCATCTGAAGAAGCTCTTAGTGGCAAATCATAACACTTAATTAAAAAAAGTCATGTTTAGCTTGTTCTGAAGCTAAAACTGGACCTTTATGTGCTCCATGGTGCTAAAATGGCCAGATATTTCTCCCTGAGGTTGATTTCGTCTGTGTCACAATCAGCCTGAGGGGCCGCTTACTGCCCACCCTGGGCTGAAGGCTGGAGACAGACTATAGTAGATATTGTGAGTGTCAGGCAGCTGCTTCCTCTCTGAGTCTGTCTTGTCCCCTTCCTAGGATAGTCAACACAATGCATGATGTGATGTCATTCTTCTATGCATTGCCCCACCCTCAGCATCTGACGGCCAATGATATAATGTGGGGTGGGGTGGGTAACGTTCAGTGTAATGACATCACATCCTGAATTGTGTTTATCTAGATGGCAGGGCAATCAATGGAGTTGCAACAGGTTAAAGTCTGATAAAGCCTAGTTATGCTCTTTGCGATTAATGTTTCTTCCCATAGTATATGGCTATGTTGCTAAGGTTATGGGATTTTTTTGTCCCACTCTTGCTTCTGGAATAATACCATACCTGTTTGCCAGAGGGGACATAAGAACAGAAGAGGAGTCCTGCTAGAGCTAGAGATGTAAAATTTCTGGAAATTTTGACGCCATGGAAAAATCCCGGGTTTTTTCTGTTTTTTCTGGAAAAAAACAGAAATGTTCAGAAAAATTGAAATAATGCAATATTAGCACTTTTTACAGATTGAAAGTCACTTTGTTACTTTAGGAACATAAAATGTAATTATGTCGAAGTTGGTTTGGCATAAAATTATTACATTTGGTATATTAAAACTAGTGTATTCAAACAATTATTACAAATTTAATTTACTTTTTTTTTGGTAACAAATGGAGCTACAAGCTCCTGAACTGTTAGGAACACCTGAACTGTAAGGAACCTCTTTGGTTCTGCCAGTTTATGAGGAGCAGGCAAAAAACAATTTTAAAAAACAACTGAAGAAACAACCAACATTAGTAACAAAGAAAATTATTTATGTCTCCGCTAGTCCTCCAGTGTTAAGACATAAAGCCCCCATTCCCATAAAAAGAACTGAGAAAAAAAGGGAACCCAGATTCAATGAATATGCATGAAATGTAATCAGACTCATTTTCTGACCTATAGCTATCACTATTAGTTTCAGTCTCTGCTTCAATGGCAGTGCTGCCCCCTAGAGGCAGAAATGCATCTTGCTCTTGCATTTGAGAGTTGTAGTCTCAGTTTGCAACCTAGGACTTGTTTGTCCTTGGTGCACAGACATTGTAATAATCTGATACTGTATGGTTTTTAGAAATCATTTGGAGAAGTAAATATCTGAACACCTTGTCTTAAACATTTTATTTATCATGCTAAAATAAAACACCCCGTAATCTGTTTTTTCTTCATTTTTTCCAATTTTTCGGAAAACAACCAAAAAAGGCTTCGTAAAAAATTGGAAAAAAACGGGGGTTTTCCCAAATTTTTCTGGTTTTTTTCCGGGCCTTCACATCTCTAGCTAGAGCAGACCAAGGATCCCTCTAGTCTAGCATTCTGTTCACACAGTGGCCAACCAGCTGTTGACCAGGAATCCTTGAGCTGGACACTAGAGCAAAATACAAACCCTCCCCCAATGTTCCCCAGCAACTGGTGTATGTAGGCTTACTGGGTCTGATACTGGAAGTAGCACATAGCCATCAGGACTTGTAGCCATTGATAGCCTTCGCCTCCATGAATTTATCCAGCCCCCTTTAAAGCCACCCAAATTGATGGCCATCGCCACATGTTGTGGTAGCGAATTCCATAGTTTGACTCCGCATTGTATGAAGAAGTCCTTCCTTTTATCTGTCCTGACTTTCCCACTAATTGGCTTAAAGGGATGATCCCATTGGCTTCTGGTATTTTGAGAGAAGGGAAATTATGACGAGGAAACAGGGATGCTAAAAGTGGTGGTTCCTCTTTTAAACTTCCTTCAGTAAGATCAGTGTTCTTCAACCTGGTGTCCTCCAGATGTTTTTGACTACAATGCCCAGGATTCCTGACAAATGGCCATGCTGTCTGCTGGTGGGAATTGAAGTCCAAAATGACTGGAAGACACCAGGTTGGAGAAGGCTGAGCTAGACAAGGCCAACTGTCCCCACCAGAGAGCTGATGCTGAGAGTTTGAGCCAGAGGCGTTCCTCATTCACATCCTGCCTCAGCCATCAGCTCACTGGACTATTTTTAGGTGCCATTTTTAGATGATATGAGTGCTGTTTTTGGGTAGAAAGGTGGAATGTAATAAAGAAATTAGACTGTCAGTGACGCCACCTCTGCAATGTGGGAATAAAACTGGTGCTTCTACGTGGACCTCTGGCCCGATTGGCGTCCATGCAGAGAAGAGCCTTCAGTGTGGTGGCCCCTTTCTTTGAAACCCACTGTGTCCTCCTCTGAAAACAGCTCTATTTCAGGAACCATTCCTCAGCTTACCAGCCACGATTTTTACTAGCGTTCTGTTTTTAAAAAGAATAATTATAATATGGTGTTTTGATTCTTTTTATCTTTTTACTTCTTATGTTCACCTCTCCGGAATGTGTTCCAGATGTCACGTGGTATAGAAACGTTGTACATAACTAAAATAAAACAGAAAAATGAGAGAGAGAGAGAGAGAGAGAGAGAGAGGTGCTGTTAAAAAGCATATGGAGTTATATGAATGCTCAAATGTTTGCTAGAACTGGCCTCCCTTACAGTGCTATTGTAAGAATGACAAAAGAGAATGTGGGCAGGGAGCACTTTGAACACTCTGATGCTGCATATGTGTGTTATGAAATGCCTCTCCTGCGTGGTTCGCAGTGCCTGGCTCCGTCCCTGAAATTGTCCATATCTCTCCCCCGACCCCTCTATATTTGATCTACTGATGGCAGAGGCAAATGGAAGAAGAGCGGGAAGTCATGAAGGGGGAGTTCAAAGTATTGCATCAATTTCTGACACAACAGGAGAACACGCTGCTGCTGAATGCCATGGAAGAGCTGCAGAAGAACATGATGTGGAAGAAAGCCCAACACGCAGCCATCATCCACCGGGAAGCCTCTGATCTGGATGTCATCATCCAGGATTTGAAGAGGAAGTACCATCAGCCGACGCTGGAGTTACTGCAGGTAAGAGGGCTGTGGCAAGCACAGCCCCGACTTTTCTCCGGAGGACGTCTGATACTAAGCTTTGACCAGGGCTGTGGAGTCGGCACATAAAACCTCCGACTCCTTTAATTATATATTGATATAGGAAATAAATTTCCTATATATTTCCTACATCGACTGCAAGCACACAACTTTTTAGAACCCTAACCTGTTAAAGCTCGGGTCTAAAGGCTATAGCTAAGACATTCTGGTTTTTTTAAATTTTATTTATTAAAGAAGCCCAAAAATGAAAACTACGAGGTTATATTTTTATTTATTTATTTAATTGCATTTATATCACCCCATAGCTGAAGTTCTCTGGGTGGTTTATCAATAGACTATAGAGTATAAAGTAATAGGATATGAAATAATAAAAGAAAATCAGGAACAACTTTCTCTACTAGTTCAAAAATCTAAAGTATATACTTTGATATCAAAGTCAAAACTACAAAAAAGTAAAAAAATCAATTGAACACCTAAAACAACTTAACAAATGACCATTTTAAAAGAAATGAACTCTGTTAGGAACATAAGTAACATAACCCTTTTTTGAGATTAAAGTATCATTTGAATATAAAATTCAAGTGAATATACATATCACAACTCTATATACTATTTAAATTTATTAGGAGTCGGAGTTGGTACATTTTTACCGACACCGACTCCAGTAACCCAAGAATTGCTTCCGACTCCGACTCCACAGCCCTGGCTTAGACAAACGGGATATCTGCACCTCCAACCCTTCAAGGTAGGACAGGTGACAAGACACTGTCTAGGTTCCTTGGAGGTAGGCTGCTGCCACCCGTGTAATAACTTATTTCATAATTTAATAGTTAATTATTGCGTTTGGGCAACATAATAGTCAATAGTAGGTTAATAGTTGATTATTGAGGGGGTACTCTCCACATGAGTTGATTATAATCAACTGTGGTGTGGATGAAGGCCAGTGTCGTGTTGACTATTAGTCAATAGTGTGTTTGATTGACACATCCCTCTCCCCCCCCCCCCCCAGTCCTCCTGCCGGTATCCCATCAGCCATAGTGAGTTCTGCTGGCTGGACTAGAGCAGCTGCCACTTTGGTCACTCTTGCCAAGGGATTCTGTAGTTGTGGAAAATAATCGACTGTGCCTGACACAAGACACGATAACCTACAGTTGTTCATATAATCAACTCTGCACAGCATTGGTTATTTTGGCCGAATAACTAACTGTGGTGTGAAGGAGTCCTGACAGGTGACACAATACCAACCGTGGTCTATTTAACCCGCTGTTGACTGTTTAACTCACCGCTGGTTATTGTGTCATCTGAATAACTCATAACCTGAACACATGGGAATCAAGGCTTATGGCTTTGATATGTGCCAAGGATAGGCTCCTTTTCCAGAGCTTCCTTTGAACTCTTTAGAATCAGGTTGTGTTTGTCAAGCAGTCCAGTGTATGGATAAAGCGCAATCAGGCTAGGCAAAAACACACACCATACCACCCTAAATCGACTGCAGTTTCTCTTTCTTTATTCAAGAACTGGTTAAAAATATTTTCAGAGTTTGGGTGGTCCTTGGTCCAATATATGCAGTTCACACAACGCGCTGCTACCCCACCCCCATTTTATGAAGACACGACTGCCTCCCCATCTTTCAGGTGGTGGGATAAGTAGAGCGGGACGCATGTGAGTCAGAGTGCTGGACTTGGGGGTATCTTTAGCATGGCCCTGTGACAGGCACCGAGTTCTTCCTTCTTTCTTTTAGGATGTTAGAAGCACCTTGGAGAAGTAAGTGGACCACAAGTTAAAAATGGAACCTGGGGGAGCAAAGATCGGCTCTTGTCCGAGAGCCAGTGTGTAAAAGGAATCTGGAAAGCAGCAGGACCTCTCTTTATTTTGAGAAACCGAAAACAAATGACATACGGAAATATTTGAAAGGCAGAACGCACAGTTACAACCAGGTCATGTGTTGGAAGCTGCAATGGGCTTTGCATGTAGTAGTTTAAACCTTCTGGGTGAAAAGGCTTATTATTTGATTACCGTTTTTACAAATCTGTACACCTGTTTTTTGTGGATTGTCAGGTGTCGTTCCATCTGTCGTCTGCTCATTGACGGAATTCCCCTCCCTCTTCAGAAAAGTATGGCCAAACGTCTGCCCCAATTTACGTAACTTTTGCTGGCATGTAACATTTTGACTATTTTTCTTAACTCGGCATACAATCAATGAGCAAAGCGCACAAAAAGAAAAGAAAAAGAAAAAGCTGGGCAGAGGAGGCTGAAGAGAGACCAGAGACGCGATGTTTTGTTTTGGTTTTTAAAAAGGCATACATAGAATCATAGAACAGTAGAGCTGGAAGAGGCCTACAAGGCCATCGTGTCCAACCCCCTGTGCAATGCAGGAATCCACCCTAAAGTATCCCTGACAGATGGTTGTCCAGCTGCCTCTTGAATGTCTCTAGTGTGGGAGAGCCCACAACCAACCTAGGTAACTGGTTCCATTGTCACACTGCTCTAACAGTCAGGAAGTTTTTCCTGATGTCCAGCCAGAATCTGACTTCCTGTAACTTGGCCCGTTATTCCGTGTCCTGCACTCTGGGATGATTGAGAAGAGGTCCTGGCCCTCCTCTGTGTGACAACCTTTTAAGTATTTGAAGAGTGCTATCATGTCTCCCCTCAATCTTCTCTTCTCCGGGCTAAACATGCCCAGTTCTTTCAATCTCTCTTCATAGGGCTTTGTTTCCAGACTCCTGATCATCCTAGTTGCCCTCCTTTGAACACGCTCCAGCTTGTCTGCATCCTTCTTGAAGTGTGGTGCCCAGAACTGGACACAATACTCTAGATGATACTAATATATGCTACATATATTATATGATACATATATTAGTATTTCATATATTTGAATGACTAAATTTGTGTACAATTCTGAAAAGTAATTTCAGCTATCTGTTGCGGAATCTGCATGACAGATTCATAGAAATCCGAAGTAATTTGAATCTGTTTTAGATTTCTCCAACATCTATAGCTGTGGGTCAGGTGTGTCAAAATGAATTTTTGTCCCTGGTTGCAACCTAGGTTAAAACGGTCTTACTGCTTGTATCATGCTTCAAGGTTTTTTTTAGATTTCAGGGATCTTTGGTAAATGTCTGTCTGCCTTCTCCCCAGGTGCAACAGGGAGATTGTTGTGAATCGTTCCGCTTTCTCAACAGATACTAAAATGCTAGTCTGGTATTGGTTTGATTTTAATGCTTTTCTGGAGAAGTCCTCGACACAGTTCCAAGGTAACGCAAAAACCCCGTTTTACCAGCTGTTATGGTACTCTGTTATGGTACTCTGATCTGTTTTAATGCTAGGAGGGTCAGGCAAATGGAGGATTTTGAGAACACCATTTTAATCCACTGTGGACAGTGCTCCAGGTAGAATTGTTATAGATAATTTTAAGTAACCCCTTCCCTCTTTGAAGCTAAGCATGGCTAGTCCTTGTCAGAACCTGGATGTTTTCTAAATCTGAGAACATCTGTCATGGAGGAATGTTGGAAACATTTCATATTAGAAGAACAACTGTGAATTATGCAATTAAATTGGAATTTGCTTGAGAGTTTTCTTCCACCCCCGTGAAATCTGCTCAGCTTCTGCTTAATCATGCTTTTAAAAGAAGGAAAAGATTAGATAGTGGGGGAATAATAATAATAATAATAATAATAATAATAATAATAATAATATACTGGGACAGAACAATTCATACAGACAAGACAATACCATGCAACCGACCAGGCATAATGGTTATAGATAAAAAAGAAAAACACACATACCTCATTGACATAGCAATACCTACTGACAAACATGTTGCAGAAAAGGAAGAGGAAAAGAGAGAAAAATATACACCACTGGCCATGTAAGTTAAAGAACTATGGCAACAGGAAAAGATCACAATTATTCCGTTAATCATACCAGTCACTGGCATCACATCAAAAAAATATACAGAAAAACTTCAGAAACTGGGCTTACCAAAATACATCCACACTATCATCCAGAAAGCAGCCATACTTAAAACATGCTAAGTGGTCAGGAATTTTCCGAATCAGTAAAGGACAGCATGACCTGGCACAACCTGTCATGTCTGTCTAGAAAAACCGCCATGAGCAAGAGAGAGAATAATAATAATGTTCTATAAGCACAATGCTTAATCTGTGTTCTTTCCTTCTTCAGAAACGATGTTATCTGGATATGAAATGCTGAAAGGTAAACATCTGGGACTGGGGGGCCAGGGCAAATTCACAGGAGGGAAGGGGGCTTGTCAGGAAGCCTGACTGCTTGTATTTCATTGGGAGCCCAACAGTTCTGTGCTAAGTCTCTGGAACCAAACATGGATTAAACCTTTTTTAATTGGAGAAGAAACTGAGGGAGAAATTCCATGCTTGTGGATTTAAAGATGACCGCTTTATGGCAATGCCACACTCAAATCTAGTCTGTCTGATTTCTAGCAACATTAAAGTATATTTGGAATAGGAGGGGTGATTTTGACCAAACTGTAAAAAGCTATTTTTGGGGGAGCAAGATTGCAACTTGAGCTACGGCCGACAGGAGACCCATGCTGAACGCGTCTCTTTGAATGCTACAGACACAATGGCCATGTACAGATGCAATGCTAAACTATGGGTACCTTAGCTAAACTAAGGTACCCATACCTTAGTACTATAAACATAGTACCTAAACTATGGGTACCCTGTCAACCTGGGTACCTACAGTTGTTGTTGCCTACAACTCCCATCATCCATGACCATTGTCCATGCAGGCTGGTGTTATTGTAGAGAACAGCATCTGGAAGGACCCAGGTTGGGGAATGCTGGATTAGCGTCATGTCAACCAACCTCAGGCTCATCAGCCACCCCCAGTCCCAGCTACAAGTAGGAGATTGGAAATGTTCATGTCTGTTTTTAACTACTTTAGCTATTTGTTACATCTGAAACCTGACAAACTGCTTTTAAGCTTAATTATGATTTAGGAAAACAAGTCACTTTCAAATGGCCATTTCCCAATAGAGTCCTGCTCTAGAATCCAACCTTCCTCCAAACTGGTGCCCTCCAGATTGAGATGGGAGTTATAGTCAATACATCTGGAGGGTACCAGATTCGGGAAGTCTGGCTTATTATATTATAATAATAATAATAATAATAATAATAATAATAATAATAATAATAATAATAAATAATAGCATATCATCCAGGGGTCTGTACAACACTGCATTGGGAGTTGATTAGCTCAAAAGCCTGCAGCATTGCTGCTGTGAGGCAAAATTGAAAAAGCTAGACAGGCCAGGAGGGAGTGCGGGCTGTCTGGTCAGGAAAAGCTGCAGCGCTGGCAACCATGCCCTTAGTCAACCCCACCCCCTGCTCTGTGTTCCCATGTTTGTGCCCACTAGATAAAACAAGCCGAAACTGTATGTGTGTGCGCGTGTCTATACGCTCTGAAACGACATGGTGCCCTCGGAGCAAAGGTAAAAGTTGTGTGAAGTTGGCACTTTGAAAACATGCAATTGGGAGTGGGGGAGCCCGATGCAGCTGCGAGTTAGTGGCTGCGTCATATAAATAATGGAGCACCACTGTGCAGCCACTACAGGGTTAATAGAACGTATCAACAACCTCCAAGCTTTCCCAGCTTCAGAAGAGAGAAACTGCAGATTCATTCCGTTCTGGGGTTGGGGCAATAGGTCAGAAAGGCTGGTTTGTAGCACTCAAAGAAATTTTGATTTCACTTTTCTTCTACAACAGGAAAGGATAATCCTTTCCCTATTGTAAGAGGATGATCTTTTCCTTATTATATGCTTCTTCTTTTACATAGTCCTTCTCCTCTTCCTCCTTTCCTTATTATAAACTGCTTCATCTTCCTTTCCTTATTATACCCTTCTCCTTTATCATCCTTGTTATAATATAGTTGTTGCGGTTTCTCCTCCTCCTGTAATGTTTCAGGTTTCTATAACTAGGATAAGGAGAGGCAGATTGCAATCACTCCAGAGACAAACAAAACATATACCCTATTTCTTCGATTCTAAGACACACTTCCCCCCCATATAAACATCTCTAAAAATGGGGTGCGTCTTAGAATTGCGGGTGTGTCTTAGGGTTTTTTTTTCCTGTTGGTGGTACTGAAATTAATGTGCATCTTACAATCGATGGCGTCTTACAATTGAAGAAATACGGTATTTAACTAAATTTACTTTACTTTAAAAGGTTCAGCGAATTATAACATGGAGAAAAGTATGAACACAACTATGCATCAAATATATTCGACTTCCCTTTCAACCCACAGTCTTCTGAGAAGGACAATGTTAGTTTTGCTGGGCGAACGACAGTTGTTTAGCCTCGTTCCTTAGTCCCCTAGTTGCTTCTCTCTTTCTCTTTCTCTCTCTCTCTCTCTCTCTCTCTCTCTCTCTCTCTCTCTCTCTCTCTCTGTGTGTGTGTGTGTGTGTGTGTGTGTGTGTGTAGGGCACTTCTTCATTCACCTGCAGGCTGTCTCCTTCGTTCTTTTCTTCTTCACTCCCTTTCTGGTCCTCCTCTCCTCTCCCTTCTTCAACTGATGTTTTCTCCTCACTCCATTCCATGCTCCTCCCTCTTTACTCTAGAGACAGGCATTGCACTTGGTTTAGACTCTCAATGAGTTGCTCTCACCCCAGCTCTCCATAATCTCTTCTTTCTCCTGTTCCTTGATAGTGAATGTGACCTTTGATCCAGATACGGCTCACCCCAAACTCATTCTGTCCGAGGATCGCAAAAGCTTGAAAGTGGGGCGCCAACGTCAACAGCTGCCTGAGAGAGATGGGAGGTTTGATCAGATGGCGTGTGTACTGGGATGTGAGAAATTCCTTAAAGGCAGATGTTACTGGGATATCCTTCTGGGCAAAAAGGGTGACTGGGGGGTGGGGGTTGCCAGGAATTCTATGAGGCGGAAGGGCCTCCTCCCCATTCGTACGATGGAAGGGATCTGGGCTGTGGCGAAGTGTGCAAACCGGTGGCTGTTAATCTGCCCCCCTGATTATTTTTATATCAACATGGACTGGGAGGTCAAGACGCTCCGAGTGTCTGTGAACTATATTGGGAGACGGGTGACCTTTTACGACGCTGACAGAGGGAACCTGATCCACACGTACTCAAGAGACTCATTCTCTGGAGAGCCTCTCCGCCCCATCTTTTGGCTTCGAGGAAAAGGCCAGCTCACGATCCGGCCCTGAGGCAGCAAATCAACCTTGCAGCGCCTGATGCCCACAGTAGCGTCTCTGGCTTCCATGATCCTCCTAGCTTTTGACTCAGTTTGCCTCTAGGTCTCTCCCACCACCCCATTACCCACAGCTCCTGGCAACAGTGCTACCCAGGGAAGCCGACGCAACATTCTATGCTAAATTTCCAAAGCCATTATTCACTTTTTACTGAACGGCATCCCCAGGCAAATGGGTTTTCTAGGGAACAAAACGGATCCTGGCATGGATCAGGGGATGACATTCTAAAGATAAAGGCACTCTTACTTTATGTATCACACTAACTTGATTTGTACCTGCATGTTCACGTTTAAATTGCACCACTTTATAGTGCCACGTGTACGAATATTGGTTTTGGTATAGCATTTACTGTATTCATTAAAGGTCACTTTCTTCCGTTGCTTCTTCTGGCTCAAATAAATACTGGCCATTTTAAATCTGCATCTCTGTTCTAGTTTTTTATTTTTGTTTTTAAACGTTTGTATTCTGCTCTACCTCCCAAGGATTGCGGCAGTGGTGCGATTCCACCCTCATGACCACCACGTGAGGTGGGCTAAATGGAGGAAACCTGTGAAAGTCTACTTCACTCCCCCAGAGTGGGGTGGGGTGAACTTGTAGATCAAAACATCTAAAGGCCACAACCTCCCATCATCCTTAGCCAGAACAGTCAATGGTGAAGGGAGTTACAGGCCTGTGACAAATATTTGCCTCAGAAGCCTTTGAATCTGGCAAGACTCCTGCACCAACCTACACAATAGGTTACCTAGCAAATATTTATCCAAAACAGAGTTACTGGTCTTCCATGTTTTCCTCATAATTTGCTAAACTCTCCTAAGACATGATGTTCATACAATACAACTGGAATATTAAGATACATTTGAGTATTAAGTTTGAGTTGAGTCCCCTCCCTTCCCCCACCGCCCATGTTGCAGTATATTTCTAGACTTTGGAACAGAAACTTGTTCAGGCTTCATGGAAGGTGGGGGGAAGAATTTCAAGGTTGGACCTACCTCTACTGTGTCACATAGCAGTAGAGGTCCCCTCAGCCCTGAATCTGACCATTGTTATAGCTGCAGTTTTGGAAAAAGGCAGGGTTTTCTTCCCTTTTTGTTGTTGTTGAAACTTCTCTGTCAGGAGTAGGCACCTTGTAGCGCTCCAGATATTTGGGGCTATGACAGATTTGTCCTTGCCGAGGGATATTATGATAAGGCGATTTCTTTATAAGGGAAACCACTGTCCGTTGGTGTATTACAGCTTCCATGCACAAAAATACTGGGGGGGGGGAAGGGCAAGTAAGTGCGGGACATAATAGAGGAGTGCAAAACTATGCCTGGTGTGGAGAATGTGGATTTTTCTCCCTCTCTCATAATACTAGAACCCAGTGGGGTCATCCCATGAAACCGATTGGTGGGAGATTCAGGAGAGTTAAAAGGAAGGACTTCAGATGGCTTGAAAAGGGGGTTGGATAAATTCCTGGAGGAGAAGGTTATCAATGACGTTGTGCGGACCACGACGTCAATTTCTGTTTTTAAATCTCACTTGAAAGCATTTCTTTTCTCAAAAGCTTTTTAACCGTAGCAAGGTCATACTAGTCTATATTTAGTTTTAATGTCCCCACCTCTATTAGTTTTTCCCCTCCCTCCCCTGTCTGTTACGGTGATTTTAGACTGTAAGCCATATGGCAGATTGTCTTGTTTTGTTTTATTCTGTACAGTGCAATGAAAATTGATGGAGCTTTATAAATAAATAAATAAATAAATAAATAATACATAGTCCTGATGGCCATATTCTATCTCCAGTATCAGAGGCAGTATTACACCAGTTACTGGGGAACATGGGGAGGGAGGGTGCTGTTGCACTCATGGCCTGCTTGGGCATTTTTCATGGGCTGCTGTTTGGCCACTGCGTGAATAGAATGCTGGGGGCTTTCCATATGGCTAATTTGCCCTGTGGTGGCTGTACAGTGGCACTGCGTTGGTTATACAACACAGCCCCCATCTCATAGTCACTGCTGGGCTTTTTCTGAAACTCCGCATTAAAAATGTCAGGGACTCATCCTGACGTTTTTCTTTGAAGCGAGGTCACCATGGTCCTTCCACCATATGACCTTGTTTTGATGTCAAGCTAGGGTGTTCCCGGGCAGATGGCGACCACTGATAGGTTGCTGGAAGCTGGAAAGAGGACAAGAAAGCCCGCACTCCCTCCTGGCATGTGGATAGGTTGCCAAAAGCCTACTCTTTCCCCTCTTCCACTCCAATGGGGGTTCTTAGTAAAGGCCCCGATTGGAGTGGAGGAGGGGAAAGTGTGACATTCTGTTTTAGACAGTTTTCAGAGGCAGGAGCTGAGCAGAACTTAGAAAATAGTAATACTAAGAATTAGGCTGCCTTGTTGCATTCACAGGGGCTGTTCACAAATATGCTAACCCACAGTCAGTGGTTGACTGTGGGTTATTATTGAACCATGGATTGTTTGTTGAACTGTACATTAGCATGTCTGAACCCAGGGCATTTTCCACAGGGTTGCTTGTTAACCATGCAGTGTGGCTTGCTAACCACCCCCAAACAACCCAACAACAAACCATGGCTTCTCAAGATAGTTTGTTTGAGAAAAATAAGCCACATTGCATGATTAACAAGCCACCCTGCAGAAAATCTCCTGGGTTCACACAACACACTAATGCACAGTTCAATGAACAACCCACATTTCAACAAACAACCCAACTCAATCAATGAGTATGGCTTAGTGTGTTGTGTGAACAGGCTCAATCAGGGAAGATCCTGCAGCAACTTGCCTCAGGTCGAAAACTACTGACTGAGGCTTGAGTGGCAGCAGGAGCATCATTTGATGCTGTGCCTCAGGCAGCAAAATGTCTTTAGCCAGCCCTACTAGAATCATACAGGTTACCATGGTAGCATGTGGACATGGCAATCCACACCTGACACCAGTCTAGTGGAGGCATTCTTTGTATGAGTTGTCATCTGAAGGGCAGATGACCGAATGATGTAGGGATGAACCAATGGACAGCAAAAGTGGAGCTTTTACAGTTCCATAGAGATTCATAATTCAAGTTTGGAAGGAGATACTCTAACTATCTTCAAGATCATACTGATCATACTGATTATATTGTTCTATTTCATGGTATGAATCCCTCCCTTTTTTCTTTTTGCCTTGTTTGTTCTTGTTGTGTTAAAAATACAAAGATTTAATATAAATCAACCTGAAGTTCGTGTTGGATTGAGTCTGGAAATACTGCACGTTAATAAAAACATATATTTGATTTTCAAAAACTTACAAGAAAACAATGACTACGAAGAAAGGGATAACATCTGATTCATTTAGGATATGTAGCCTAACCTGAATGTTTGCATCAGATCCATACATAAGAGTCCAACTTCTTATAGGAAATCCAGTTTCCTATATCGGGTCCTGCCCGTTATTTGTGTGAACTGATAAAAAATGTCCGCTACCAATAAATCTCATTCGTAGCCGTATATCACCCCCCTGTTTCTTCTATGCACAAGCCACGCTAAGACGATTCAAACCAGGGCTCGGAGTCTTTCAAAACGAAAGAGGAGGAAGAACGACAAAAAGGAAAGGAGGGACTCCATTGGATGCAGGTGTTGCTCATTGTATCCAATCAGAACGGCCGGATCCATCCCTTTGCACAGAGCCGGGCACGGCACGCGGAGTTCTCCTCCTATTGGAGAGCAAAAGACGAATCGCTTGTAAAAGGAGACTACCATTCCCAGAGGGCCACTCGGCACAGATGTAAGCGAAGAGGGCCGCAGTGGCGCTAGCCTGGCCTTTCGGGAATTGTAGTTCATTTTCCTTATAAGGGCGCGGCCAAAGGGCTTTTGCTCCCATAAAGGGGAGGCTTGTTGCGCGGGGCTTTTGATTTTGCCTGGTTAACTTTCTGGTTCTGTTATTGTGAGTATATAATAGCTCTTCGTGGTTGTACACGGTGCAATTTTCTTTTTCTTTTAGGGTACGATTTTATATTCGCTGACAGTTGTCTGTGTTCCTAGCCTGTTTTGATTCTTGCTTGTTGGGGTTGCAGGTGCTTTTGGGTGGTTATATCTGCTGATACAAAGACATGCACTATTATCATTATCATTACGTCCTGCGTTTTCTTCCTCTTGCAATAAAGCTAAGATAGATTACACGGCTCTCCTTCCTCCCGTTTTACTTTCACAACAACCTTGTGAAGTAGGTTAGACTGAGAAGTCAATGGCTGAATTCGGACGACACGCTAATCAACGGTTTCCCATTCTGTTCCTATTAACCCCCCCCCCCCCGGCCCCCCAGTTGATTAGCGTGTCTGAAGTCAGCCAATGACTGGCCCAAAGTCACCCAGCGAGCTTCATGGCTGAGAGAGGACTAGAACTCAGATCTCCCGAGTCCAACACTCTAACCACTATGCTACACTGACTCTTGTACATCCTATATACCTAAATATGCGTTGTCACTCTTCTCTTAGTCCCGGCTCCCCCCCCCCCCCCTCCAGTAGGCTTAGGATCCCCACGGAGTGTATCCACAAGGTTTAGCCTCCAGCTCTTAATTTCAAGCACAGCACAGCCCTGAAGAGACTTCTTAGTAGGGGGTTGCTCTCCTGGTTGCTGCTGTTAATGTAGTGCCATCTGTGATTGATGGTGGTGATGTACAACAGTGGAGACTATGCTGGGGTGTGGCGAATGGTGTGTGTGTGATGATATCCAAAGTCCCTTTTCCAAACTGGAGGTCCTCAAACACAGCTGGACAACCATCTGCTGGGATGCTCTAGCACCAGAGTTCCTGCCATAAGCTAAGCGCTGGGCTTATGGCTTATAAAACCTTCCAGGGCTCTTGAGATTCTAAATGCTTTTTGGGAATCCTAGCGAACAATTGCAGTCTGAAGCCAAATGTTCAGGATTACGTGTGGGACCTGTGCAGAATATGCTGACATCCTTTGATTCCCCTCTCGACTCTTCCATTACCCTTTCAAAAGCTTTCTCTCACCATCATATGTCCGTTTTGTTGCATCCCTCCCCCTCTCCCATTGGCTGATATTCAAGACATTTTTGAATGTGTTCCTTGGGGCTTAACTGAGAGCACTTCCCTATTTTCAGTGCTGGAGATCAGCTTGAGCATGTGCAGAGTGCCTGTTTCTCACCACTATGGAACCACACTTCTCTGCTTTTTTTTTTTGCAGCAGCTAGTCTGGTGAACCCTTCTGGAGAGCTCGAAAGCCTGTATATTTTTGTGGCATTAATTTATTTATTAGTAATACTTATCTACCACCTAATATATGTGAATCGCTTAAGGTATTTTATTATAAGTATTTTAAAAATAAAATTTAAATGCACTATTAGAAACCATTTCAACTGCATTTAGGATTGGTCCTAACAAAAGTATTGCCCAGCTGTGGGATTTTGGTCACATTCTGAATGTACTTCTTTCGGATGATGGTTGTGGCAAGACTTACTGTGTAGTAAGTCCAGAACTCTGTTCACACAGTGGCCAACCAGCCATTGGCCAGGGATGAACAAGCATGACATGGTGCAACAGCACCCTCCCACCCATGTTCCCCAGCAACTGGTGCACACAGGTTTACTGCCTCGAATACTGGAGATAGCACACAGCCATCAGGGCTAGTAGCCATTGATAGCCTTTGCCTCCAGGAATTTATCCAACCCCTTTTAAAGCCATCCAAATTGATGGCCACTGCTACATCCTGTGGTAGCATCCTGCATAATTATGTATACCTCTATCATGTCACCCCTCAGCCTCCTCTTTTCGAAGCTAAACAAGCCCATTTGATGTAACCTTCCCTCATAGGGGAGATGCTCCAGCCCCTTTATCATTTTAGTTGCCCTTTTCTGCACTTTTCCCAGCTCCATAATATCCTTTTTCAGGTGTGGTGACCAGAATTGTACACAGTATTCTAAGTGTGGTCGCACCATAGATTTGTAGTTACACTATCTAATGCCAAAGGAGGCAAGAGCCATCCCTCGTTTCTACCATTGTTTCTTTCCGCTCCACCCTTCCCCCAGGACGTGAATGCGACATAAGTCATTTTAGATTTTGAGAACTGGAAGATGAGCTCCTCAGAGAGCTCCGGCTATTGGGCGGTATAGAAATGTAATAAATAAATAAATCCCTGTTCTCTCTTTCCTTCTCACTTCATCCATAGAGTCCATTCCTTTGCAGCGGTTCTAGAGGCAGGAGTTGCTGTGACTTTCTCCAGCCCAGACCTATCTGGACTCTGGTGGAAAAGGAACGTGAAACTCACCACTTCTGGTTCTGTCGTCTGAGCCATGGCTGCCAAAAGCATCGAGAATAAGCTTCAGCTGGAAGTGACCTGCTTCCTTTGCATGGAGTATTTCATAGACCCCGTAACTCTAGATTGTGGGCACAGTTTCTGCCATGCCTGCATTCTGGAGCTCTGGGGGCAGGTTCCCCAGGAGCCCATTTGCCCTCGGTGCAAACAGGAAGTTCCTCGGCTGAACTTCAAGCCAAACAGGCAACTGGCCAGCATTGTAGGGCTAATCAAAGAGCTGAATGATCAGGCACAAGCGGCCGAAAAGGTGGAAGTCTGCAAGGAGCACCAGGAGGCACAGAAGACTTTCTGCAAGGATGACTTATCCCTCTTCTGCTCGGGATGCGACACCTCCAAGGTGCACCAGACTCACAACGTCATTCCTGCGGCAGAAGCTGTGGAAGAATACAAGGTGAGAACTCGCTGCTTAGCGGAATGAGGAAAAATCGGTTGCTTTCTGTGACAAATAGAAGCCTGCACCTTCCTCCAACGTGGGAGGGAGGCTTTTTTCTGTTTAGGGGTGTGCATTGCCAACATCCATGTAACTGATAACTCTTAGCCTGGACATGGCAACCCAGGCTGATGGCTTGTACTTATGGCCAAAGATCTCCCTGTTTTCCAAAGCTTCCTTTGATTGCCTTAAAACCTGGTCAACAGGTATGCCAAGGGGGTTCTTTAAATGAGTGATTTATAGGACGCTCGTGACTGGCCACTCATGGAAGTTCGCGGGTCATTTTGATGACGAGGTGAGCCTCCTGCGTGTCTCCTCTTTCCCCCAGTTAATCTGTTCAAACATAAACCTTGGAAAACCTGGTACTTCTGAAATATGTCGGAAGTTGTCTGGATTTCCTGCTGTGTGCAGTTGAAGTTGCACTATAAAATGTCCACTAGAGGGTGCTGTCCCAAGGTTTTAAATTACCATGTAATTCAATTTGTTTCAAGTGTGGAAGTGAAGCAGGAAGCAAAACGACAATAAGGAAATGCAATTTCCCCCTGTCTGGAAGTCCAGCGTATAAATGAGAACAATTTTAGGCCAGGCAAAAGACCTAAAATCAAACCGATTTTCCAGTTGAGAATATTTGTTCAAGAACCGAGCAGAGAGAAGTTCAGAGATGGTTCCCCCGCCCCCAAATTAAGAGTGCAATCCTAGGCACGTTTAGACTGAAAAAAGCCCCACAACAGGCATTCCTCAGCCAGCCATGCTTGCAGCAATGTCTGGTTTTTGTTTTCTTTAAATTCAAACCAAGCATGGTGGAGCGCTATCTGGATTAAGGCTATGGTGCATGATTTAAGCCTCCCCTCCCCCACTGCAATCCTGAAAAAAATGGCCCCCTGAATAGCAATCTTTTAAAAATTATTGGTGTTAATGGGAACTTTTTCCGTTACGTTTGCAGTGCAGGAAGCATTTTTCCCCAGGATTATGCTAAGGAGGGAAGGGTTAAAGCTCTTTTACTTGTGGTCTCAATCCAGATTTGTGGGGGTGGTGGGGGCTCCACCTGGTTTTAATTAAAAAGCAAAGAAACACTGACATGGCAGCAAGTAATGCATTTAACTATTATTATTATTATTATTATTATTATTATTATTATTATTATTATTACATTTATATCCTGCCTTTTTTCCTCCAAGGAACCCAAGGCAGCGTACATAATCCTCCTCCTCCTCTCCATTTTATTCTCACAACAACAACCCTGTGAGGTGGGTTGGGCTAAGAATGTGTGACTGGCCCAAAGTCACCCAGTGGGTTTCCATGGCCGAGAGGGGACTAGAACCTGGATCTCCCGACTCCCAGTCCAACACTTTAGCCACTAGGCTGAGGGTATTCTCAGGATGCAGCTAATGTGAACAGAATCGGGGCAGGAAGGTGGTGACTTCCCATCTTCACTACTTTTCCTCCCTTATCCCCTCCCTCCTCCTCTCTCTCTGGTGGGTACAGACACACATGCACACTCACACACACTGCACTGAGAAGAGGGAATTAAGGAGTTTATTCAGCTTCTCCATCTCCCATAATGCCAGTCTCTGTTGTATTGTGCTAGTGGCGAAGCCTCTGGCACTGAGTACCCCAGTTGGTGTGATGGTATGGAACATTCATGAACATTCCAGCTCTTTGGGGAAATAAAGCCATTGGAATGTTTACGGTCCAATTTCTGTGAGAGGAGCGAAAACTGTCAGATTGGCTGGGATGAAAGCCTTGTACAGGTTAACAGCTTTGTGTGTTGGCTGCGGACTTTGAAGAGGTCCTAAGAGATAGAAAAAGAGCCTAGAAGTAAATTGGCTGAAGGAAGTGTACTTAATATGCAATGCACTGAGACATGAACTGGAGTGGATGTGAAGGAGGGATGAGGAAAAAGTAGAGGCTGAGAAGGAAACTGCAGATTGTCTTGAATTTACCAGCAAATTCTATGGTTGCAAACTTATTTATTTCTCCTTTCAGGGTAATTTTTTAAGCCACATTGAGGCTCTAAAGAAAGAGAAAGAAGAGATTCTGATCCATAAGGCAGATGCAGAAAAACAATGTCAAGACCTTCTTGTAGGTGCTGCTATTGCTGGGAAGTTATACTACCGTATTTCTTCGATTGTAAGACGCCATCGATTGTAAGACGCACACTAATTTCAGTACCACCAACAGAAAAAAACACCCTAAGACAGACCCGCGATTCTAAGACGCACCCCATTTTTAGAGATGTTTATATTGGGGGAAAAGTGTGTCTTAGAATCGAAGAAATGGGGTATTTTATTACTGTTTTGGAGGGTGGGTGGGCATGGGGAAGTCTTCCCAAGGGAGAGGTAATAAAAAAGACGTGCTAAGGATGGGTCTATAGAAGCATTTTGGAAATATTTGCTCTGCTGAATGTAAAATGTGGTCTGTTTAAAGAGTCAGAGGTTAAAACTCTTGCATGTCTTCAGCCTTTGCCAATCGGATGACTTCCAGTTGTATTGTACTACAACTCCCAGCATGCGCCATATCTGGAGGTTACCAGATTGGTGAAGGCTGCTTTAGTTTAAGGGCTTAACTAAATGTTACTAGTGACAGATGGCTACTACCACTTCATGGCCTGGTCCATACATAACGCTAACCCATGGTTTATTCAACCCATGGTACCCACAGTGGATCCAGTTATTTGTTTCATCCCACAGTTCCTTCTGAAACAATACAAAACCCCATTTGTCAGAGGGGAAGGTGTGATGTGGGAAGAAGGTGTGATTCCTTTCTCCCAAGTTTGTGAATGACCCTGCGCAAATTAACTTAATTTGCATTGGAAGATTTCTCAGAAAACTTTCCAATTCAAACTTTTCTGGAAAACTCGCATCGCTGTCTCCATCTTGGTTTTCTGTTCTCTCACCCTAATTCCATGCCCCTGAAGCACACTTGGCCCTCATCATTCTCTTTGGGGGTTTCTCCCAATCCTTTAGCTGCTTCTTCATCTCCTCCTCCAGGTGTTATGTACTGATGCAAACCTGGTGGCTTCTGTGGACTTCCTATGTCCTCCCTCTTATGTGTGGAAGGGGCTTTTCTTCTTCATCTCATATGTTTTCTTGCAGGTACTAACAGAGACAGAGAAGAACCAAATGCTGGCTGAGCTCAAAGCCCTGCAGGACCTTGCGGGAGAAAAAAGCAGCTCCTGGGTTGATAAGATAGAAAACGTGAAGGAGGAGATCTTGGCCAAGAGGGACGATCATGTGGCCATACTCAACAGGGAAATCACCACTATAGAGAAAATCACCCAGGACTTGGAAGCAAAGTGTCAGCAGTTGGGGCTTGAATTCCTGCAAGTGAGGAGCTTGGGGCAGAAATGGTTAAGCGGGGGTTCTCCGGGGGGGGGGGGAGGAGGCCAGTACCAAACCTTCCTGCATGTCCTTGGTTTGCCACCTATACATAAAACGAAAGGGGCACATTGTTAATGCACCTATTACTGTGCCACAAAGGAGACCAGTCGGTATATGAGTACGCTCACATGCTTTGTTTCTTTTTAAAGTGTGTGGTTTTTAATGTCTTTTTATTCTGTTTTTATTCTTTTATTACTTTTGTTCACTGCTCCGAAATTCTTGAATGGGGAGCAGTATGTAAATATTGTAAACGGTGCATCAAAGTTTTGTGGTTGTTTTGCTTAATACTGAGGAAGCGCCATAAAAAATGCAGTGCTGTAACTGGAATAGATTAGTCGTAGAATCCTAGAATAGTAGAGTTGGAAGGGGCCTATAAGGCAAAGCGAATCCAACCCCTGCTCAATGCAGGAATCCACTGCCACGACACAGGCTCTGAACAACAGAAACGGCCTCAGCTACTCCCTGCTCAAGCCAAGCACCACCGCTTGATACGCCTGAGGCAAGGGATAAAAACCAATGATGGAGAAGATTCCATTTAAAAGGCCTGGGGAGGGGGGGGGGGGTTGGTGCCGGTTAGATCCGATATATCCAGTTCACACAACACTCTGATCCCTTTTTAGAAAAACAATGGCTGAGTTCACATGTAACACTAAGCCAGCCTTCCTCAACCTGGGGCGCTCCAGATGTGTTGGACTACAACTCCCAGAATGCCCCAGCCTGGCTGGGGCAATCTGGGAGTTGTAGTCCAACACATCTGGAGCGCCCCAGGTTGAGGAAGGCTGCACTAAGCCATGATGGTTTATTTTCTGGCAGAATCCACAATTTATTTATTTATTTATTTATTTATTACATTTCTATACCGCTCAATAGCCAGAGCTCTCTGGGCGGTTCACAAAAATTAAAAACATTCAAAGTATAAAACAACAGTATAAAACCATAATATGAAATACAATATAAAAACTCAACCAGATCAAAACAGCAGCGATGTAAAATTACAAATTATTATTATTATTATTATTATTATTAATTTATTTATATAGCACCATCAATGTACATGGTGCTGTACACCAAGTTAAAATTTATTCATAGACAGTTAAAATACTGGGAGAATAAAAAGGTCTTCACCCATGATAGGTTAATCCACCCAAACACCCCACTCTGAGAACCCACGCTCTTCAGGATGGGCATAGTGGGCTGTTTGCATAAACTACAATGCTTGGTGGTTAGCAACCCATTGTGGCTTAGCGTTACGTGTGGTCCCAGCCATTGATCCCTGCCAACCTATAGGTGATGCATGCTCAGTAGGCTGTGACAAGCTGGTCACAATGCATTCCAATCTAGGATTTGGGGGTGCCTTTAGAATGGCCTTGTGACAGTCACTGAGTTCTTCCTCCTTTTTCTCTTCTAGGATGTTGGAAGTACCTTGAAGAAGTAAGTGGACCACAAGTTAAAAATGGAACCCAGATCAGCCCTTGTCCGAACGCCAGTGTGTAAAAGGAACCTGAAAGGAACCTGTCTTTCTTTTGAGAAGCCAAAAACAAATGAGATATGGAAAAGTTGAAAAAGCAGAAAGTGCAGTTACAACCAGGGCATGTATTGGAAGCTGCAACTGGCCTAGTGTGGAGTTTAAACGTTCTGGGTGTGAAAAGGCTTATTATTTGATTACTTTTAAAAAGTATGAATTAGATTTTGGTACAGATTCTCTTGAAGAATATTAAAGACCCCATTAAATGTCCTGTTTGTGGTTTTCTGGTCAACAGCTGGTTGGCCACTCCTCAACCTGGGGCGCTCCAGATGTGTTGGACTGCATCTCCCAGAATGCCCCAGCCAGCAGAGCTGGCTGGGGCTTTCTGGGAGTTGTAGTCCAACACATCTGGAGCGCCCCAGGTTGAGAAAGGCTGTACTAGATGGACTGGATGGACCCTTGGTCTGATCCAGCAGGGCTCCTCTTACGTCCTTACGTTTCTCTGCAGCTGTAGGAAGACGCCGACGTTTGTGAACCCAGTGCCTTTTCCACCAGAGGTGAAAGCGGAAATTTGGGAATTGCGTGATTTTAATGCCCTTTTACAGAGTGCCGTGGAACGCTTTGAAGGTAATGGAAAGACTGCTGTAAAAACCCTTATTAATGGCCCTTACGATACTCCGAAAGTGGGAGCGGCAGGTTCTCGTTCCCTTGAAATGCTTGCAGGGTCAGATGAATGGGGAATTCTCAGTGCCCATTGAAAAAAAGGCTATTCTTGTTCACTGTGGACAGTGGTCCTCTGAAAACTGACCATATTTTATTTTGGAACTTGTTGTCGTTTATTCGTTCAGTCGCTTCCGACTCTTCGTGACTTCATGGACCAGCCCACGCCAGAGCTTTCTGTCGGCTGTCGCCACCCCTAGCTCCCCCAAGGTCAAGTCTGTCACCTCCAGAATATCATCCATCCATCTTGCCCTTGGTTGGCCCCTCTTCCTTTTGCCTTCCACTTTCCCTAGCATCAGCCTCCTCTCCAGGGTATCCTGTTTTCTCATTATGTGGCCAAAGTACTTCAGTTTTGCCTTTAATACCATTCCCTCAAGTGAGCAGTCTGGCTTTATTTCCTGGAGTATTGATCTTCTTGCAGTCCAAGGCACACTCAGAATTTTCCTCCAACACCACAGTTCAAAAGCATCTATCTTCCTTCGCTCAGCTTTCCTTATGGTCCAGCTCTCGCAGCCATAGGTTACTACGGGGAATACCATTGCTTTAACTATGCGGACCTTTGTTGTCAGTGTGGTGTCTCTGCTCTTAACTATTTTATCATGATTTGTCATTGCTCTCCTCCCAAGAAGTAAACGTCTTCTGATTTCCTGGCTGCAGTCTGTTTCCCCCACTTCTGCCTTTGCATAATTGAGACGGGACAGGAATGGCCACACCAGTATTCCTTCTGCAATGCCTCTGTGAAAATGGCCTGGTGGCGTTGCAAGCCTACGCTGCTTAATACGGGGTTGGGGAGTGTGGATCTCCAGGCCTTGCAGTCTAGATCTCTGGTCTCTTTCAGGCCATGGACACTCACTGGCCTGCTGTGTGTAATTGACATTATTTACTCCATCCCCCAGCTACAAAGCTGATAGAGGGAACATTGCAAAAGTTAGGGGAAGCAATACACCGAGATGCAAATGCCTCTCCCACCCCATTAAAGTAATGGTTGCATACTTAACTCTGCCCACGGTTGATCTGGCCCCACCTGCTGATGAAATGGGAGAAAAAACCCATCCCAACATGTTTTGATAGGAAAAAATGCCCCTCTCACCTCGTTTAATATCATGAGGTACCGTATTTCTTCGATTCTAAGTCGCCATCGATTGTAAGGCGCACGCTAATTTCAGTACCACCAACAGGGGAAAAAAGCTTTGATTCTAAGAAATAATAAACACACCCGTGATTCTAAGACGCACCCTGTTTTTAGAGATGTTTATATGGGGGGAAAAGTGTGTCTTAGAATCGAAGGAATACAGTAGGTTAGAAAATGGCTCAGTTCAGACAATGCATTTCTGAGCGGTGGTTTTAGAACTCCAATGTGGAGTTGTTACACCACTGTTGAAAAATGTGTTGTTTGGTGGGAAAACTCAATGCAACGGTGGAGGTTTTTTTGGGAAAACATTCCATGCAGAATATCCATGCTGTACAGAGGAGAGTTCCTGCACAACCGTTGTGTTGCAAGTTTTATGGTGGGCTCTGTTGGGTTTTATGTTGCTTTGAGTTGACTTTTCCCACTAGCTACAGAGTTCCCTGGCAAGAGCAGCGAAAGGAGTGAGTACCATTCTAGGAGAGCTGCTGGGATTGTTTTTTCCCCAGCAATGGCTGATGGGATACCATTGGGAGGACCGGGGGAGGAGAGAGGGTGGAGGAACTGTCAATCAAATATTGCATTGGATTTTACTCTACGCTAGCCTAGTCACGCAGTGGTGGTGTTAGAACATGTTGTATGGGGAGTAGCCCCTAGAAACTCAACCGTTGAGTGGAGTTTTCACACTGAGATGACTAATGTGTTGTCTGAACTGAATCAATGTGTCCTGAATCACAAGAGGGAACCTTTCCCATTGGAACACTCTTTTTTAGGCATAGTGCTTTTAAACGGATGAAGAAGTCGACCCAATTCTGGCCTGTACCACTTCGGACTGCTGGTGGGGGCTCATATGGCTGAAAGCTCCTCTAAAACACACACAAACCCCTCTCTTCTCACTTAGAAAGCAAGCACATTGGGGAGAAAGATTCTGGCCTAGTTCTTTCCCTTGACACACTGGTTTTCTACATGCAGGTGTTTTTGTATGCCAAGGCATTACATTGTGTGTAATGTCCCTGCAGTGGGCAGTTTGAAGGGGCAGAGCCTGGAAGCAGGTTGACCCACTTCACTTGGGAAGGATCTGACCAACCTTTACCCATTTTTAACATTTGCTCCATTTAACATGAGTGGTCCCATGCTTTTCAATGTCAAAAATACCACTAAAGAGATGAGAGAGCTTGTTCAGGTCCCTGTGTAGAAAGCCCATCTCACAGAAGGGGAGGTTAGACAGCTTTGTCTATTTGGGCAGTATAGAAAAGTAAATAAATAAAGTGGACTTGGTGTCATGTAGAGAGGATGAAGCTGCCTTCATCCTATACATAGTTGTTAGTCCTTTCCCTCATTTGTCTAAAAAGCCCCTTCTACAATCCAGACAGGATAAGTTTTCAAAATCAGGAAAAGTTCCTGCTGGATTCCAGGAGGACAATTAGGGAATCCTGGGGACTTGCTTTGAAGATGATTTCTCTACTTAAAGGGCAGTTGGTCTTGAATGTAACCCAGGGTTATCTCAGGCTGTCTGGAAGTCTGGGTGACATTCAGATTCTGTCAGCAGAGGCCGGTAGCTCAGATGTCAATGGGGTTGTGATTGAAACCTGGAGCGGACTCACTGCCCCACTGACATCGGAGCCACCAGCCTCCACTGGGTTCCATGGCCTGAAACAAAGGACTTTTGGAAGCAAACTTAGTTTTGGGCCACAACATCTTAAGGGCTGTGTAGAATGAGAGACACGTAGCAACTACTCTTGTTATTCTCTTTGCCATTTTAGTTATTTGTTTGCTTTTTTTACATCTGATTTCCCATATTACTTCAGTTTTACTCTTTAATTTCAGTTTTATTCTGTATTTAAACAACTTTTACCCTGCTCTTCACCCGAAAGATTGGTTTGCAGGAGCGTGTTCTGTTTTAAATAGTAGGATTTGTAAATGATGGTGTTTGCCGCCTTGGTTGTCCTGCTGACATGATGAAGATGTGGCATATCATCAATATTTTAATGATGTACTTCCATCTCAGAAGCTGTGTTTAGTCTGAACCTAAATATTTTTAAAATCCAAGAGGACTGTTGGATAAACTTTGTTTGGAGTGGAAGGAAAGTGAATATTTGTAAAACAAATTGCAGTTTGTTTGAGGATTCTCCCACACAAACCTGTTTAGCTTCTGCTTAATCCACTTTAATAATATATGGAAAAACCATTTACCGTATTTCTTCGATTCTAAGATGCACTCCCCCCCCCCATATAAACATCTCTAAAAACGGGGTGCGTCTTAGAATCATGGGTGCGACTATTATTCTTAGAATCAAAGCTTTTTTTTCTGTTGGTGGTACTGAAATTAGTGTGCGTCTTACAATCGATGGCGTCTTACAATCGAAGAAATACGGTACTTATAAACATGACGGCTGTGGTATTTAATTGTTTTTCTTGCTCCTTCCCCAGAAACTCTGATATCTGGATTTCAGCAGAAGAAAGGTAAATTTATGAGACTGGAGGGATATCAATTTTACAGGTGGATTGGGGTGGATGACATACAGTGATTTTAAATTTTTTTAATTTTATTTATTTAAAGTGTTATAATCTTCTTATATAAGATTATAAGTAATAATCTTATATAAGAATACTGTAAAGATTAGTTATTACGTCTGCGCTCGTGTCTGAGCCTAGTCTGCTGCTTTCAAGTTAAGTTCTTTTAATGTTTAATCTTATTAATTGTAACCTGACTTGAGAGAACTTTTGTTTTGAAATGTGTCGTATATATTCCCACATTGAATGTTTCTCATCCCAGCTGATCTGCTTACCATAATTTCTTTTCTCTTTCCTCCCTTCCTCTCGTAGAAAATGTGACTTTTGATCCGGACATGGCTCAGCCCAAACGTAGGAGACTCTCAGATGAACCTCAAGACCCGCAAAATATTTGATCAGTTTCTTTCTTGGACTGAGATGCAAGGTGTTCACAGCAGACAAACATTACTGGGAATTCATGGTAGGCAATTAGGATGGCTGGGCTGTGGGTGGGTGGGGGGTTTACCAAAAATTCAGCATGGAGAAAGTAAGTGGTTGTCATTAGTCCCCAAAAAGGGACCTGGACTGTGGGGAAGGGGAAAGGCTAGTGCACAGCTTTCACCTCTCCCCCTAAATTCAACCCTATACTCCTAACTGGGGAGATTCAAGAAAATCCTATTGCTTTTGGACTATGTGGAGCAGGGATGGGAAGTAGCCTTTTTTGATGTTAATGGAGCAAGGGCAAGAATGAGCCACCACCAACACCCCAGAGAGAACTTCTGTTTTGCCTTCAGTCACCTCAAGTGCACTTTTCCATCAAGTGTAGAGAAGTCAAGTCAGATGAAGCACATAGATGTGCCAACTGACCATGTGATAGAGCAAAACAACTTGTAGGCCAAATCTGCTGGAGGACTATAACTCCCATCAGCCCTTGTCAACAAAGCTAATGGTGAGGCTTCATGGGAGTTGTAGGCCCAAAAAGGATCTGGAGGCCCACAAGTTGCCTAGCCTGCTATTCCCATTCTCTAGAGAGCCTTTATCGATTCAAGGAAAGAGAACCAGCTCACACTCCAACCCTGAAGCAGTCAAATCTACTTCACAGGCCCTGTGACCCTCATTCCTGATTTCAAGTTCCCTCCACCTTTCTTTCCCCACAACTTGCAAACTCTCAATAGCCATGGCGATGAAACTTGATGTGACATCATAGGCTGAATCTCTATATTCACAGTAGCCATTAGCTCTTACTTAACAGAGTCCCTCGCCAAACAAGGAGCCCCCTGTAAAGTTTCCAGTCAGAGAAGCAAATCCTTCTAATGTTCCAATGGACACTCCCAGTATTAACATGAGTTGTAGTTGGAAGTAAAGTAGATCTGGATGTTCATTTTTAATTTTGTGTTCATTCTTCTGTGTAATGTTTATGAAACGTGTTTTTAGTAAGGCTTTTAAATGTATTAAAGGATTCTTTTTCCTCTTGCTTTTTTGCATTTTGTATATCTCTACGCTCAAGTACATGCTAGTTATGTATGTTCATATAACCTTCTACCTGTGCGTCCTGTTTCTTACGTTTTGTACCAAGGAATGGTGCACAGCGTGTTGAGTCACTATCAGGGGTCTGGAAACAAAGCCCTACGAAGAGAGACTGAAAGAACTGGGCATGTTTAGCCTGGAGAAGAGAAGATTGAGGGGAGACATGATAGCACTCTTCAAATACTTAAAAGGTTGTCACACAGAGGAGGGCCAGGATCTCTTCTCGATCCTCCCAGAGTGCAGGACACGGAATAACGGGCTCAAGTTAAAGGAAGCCAGATTCCAGCTGGACATCAGGAAAAACTTCCTGACTGTTAGAGCAGTACAACAATGGAATCAGTTGCCTGGTGAGGTTGTGGCCTCTCCCACACTTGAGGCCTTCAAGAGGCAGCTGGACAACCATCTGTCAGGGATGCTTTAGGGTGGATTCCTGCATTGAGCAGGGGTTGGACTCGATGGCCTTGTAGGCCCCTTCCAACTCTGCTATTCTATGATTCTATTCCATCTTAAACAATGACCAAAGGGATTTAAACAAAACAGTTATAAAAGCCAAATAAAAGAAGGGAGCTGCACCAATATTTGTAGTTCCTAACACATTTTTAAAACATCTCTTTATCAAGGACATTTTTATTTCACCCAAAACTTGCAAATTGTGCTTAGGATATCCTGCTTTTAACTCACTTAAGGAAGACCTCAGCATCATTGGCAAGCTTCAGACGAAATAAAGATTTGGCCTAGATAAGGAAATATTCTCAAAATGCACTGGGAACTAGAAACATGGGTGCTCCTGTCCCATCTTACCCCCACACAACCCTATGAGGTAGGCTTGGTTTGGAGATGAAAGGCCAAGAGGTGCCTCTTCTCTCACCTCCCTGTCCTTCTCCAAGTCTACTGCACTATTTCTTTTTCTTTATTTCATTTGTATCCCACCTTTTTACCAAGAACAAAGCTGCTGAATGTGGCTAACAATCATAAATAAAACTTGATTAAAACAATAAGGAAACAAATGCATTAAGACAAAGCATCATTCAACCCAACAGGCTTGCTTACACGCCAAAGGCCTGCTTCCGTAAAAAGATGTTTGCTTGCTGGCAGAAAGACAGTTTTACACTGGAATTGCTGCTCTTCGTTCACACTTTTTTTAAAAACTTGTTGATACATTACATTTATATCCCACCTTTTTCCCTCCTGCAAACAACCCCAGGTGGTTTACCTAGTTGTCTTCTCCATTTTATGCTCAGAACCACCCTGTGAGGTAGGTTAGGCGGAGAGTCAGTGACCAGCCCAAAGCCACCCAGTGAGCTTCATGTCTGAGTGGTGACAAGAACCTGGATCACTCAAGTCCCAGTCCAACACTAACCACTACACTGGCTCTCAAGAGTTCTGTGTTGATGCACACTGCTGGTTTGCTCCTGCTTGGCTCCTCCCACTGGCACAAGCTGCTAAACAAATAAATGTTCAGTTTAGCAGAATTTTCCCCCCAACGTTCACTTGAGATGCCAAGGATTGAATCTGGGATTTTCTACAAGCAAAGTATGTGCTCTACCAGTGAGCTACAGCCCTTACAGATATCTAGAGTGACACAAGGATATTGTTTTGAGGCAGGTTTTCTTGAAAATGCTGCCAGATCCTGCTGTATTAATAAGTGAATCATGGATGAAGTGCCTAAATTAACCCCTGGCCGTTTTAATGGAAGGTATAGGACCAGACCATGGTAAAATTAGAAACCATAATTTATTTTATTATATTTTGTTCTTCTTTGGGAGAGCCTAGACTGGCTTTTAGGTATGTTCTTCATAGTAAAAGAGGTGGATCTTACCACTCATAAAGGAAAGCACTGGCTAGGAACTGGGTGGTGTTTTTTACAAAGCTAAGGTGACATAGTTCATGTAGGAATTAGCCATCACACACACACTGCCCCAAACAGAATTTTTGTCTTCTGTCAGCTCAAGTATGTTATTTTCCAACATTGCACATCAAGTGTAGAGAAGTGAAATAAAAGGAAGTGCGTGAATGTGTCAGCTGGCCCTACGACAGAGTGAAATTAATGTAGGATGAGACCACAGAATGGATGGGTAATGAACCACGTTTGGGGTTTCTGTTGGGAGGAATAGGGGGATAAGATTGCTTGAAGTATGGAAAAGTGTGGCGAAGAGGGTACACTGCGCAGATGTGTTCGCTATAGCGTCAGCATTGTCATGTTGAAGAAGTCTCCAAGAGCTCCATCAGATGAGTGTTTTATTGCATGCTCGTTACGGGGTGCTCACAGATTTTCGTGGGTCCCTCTCATGACGTTGTCTGCCTCCCGCCCCTTTTAGCCTTCTTTGTGCGACAAAAGGCTCCCCAGTAAGTACAACTTATTTTTAAAGACGGAAGTTGCCGCTCTCTCCTGCTGTGTGCGAGAGAAGCAGCGCGATCAAAACGGGCACATTGTTTACTTCCTCTTTTGAAAGAGGAAGTATTGAGGGACAAACGTGCAGGCGGAGAAGCGACGGTAAGCAAACGTGATTTATCCCCTGTGTGCTGAGTCTCCAAATGTAGTCCCATGCATAACACACTGCAGGAGACCAACGTAGAGCAACCTGCCCCATCCTGATGCCCTCCAAAACTGCTGGACTACATCCCCAATGTTCCCAGAACAGCACGGCCATTGGTTTTCTGATTCCCAGTTTAACAATTGCAACTACAAAAAATGGCAAACACACACATATCCATTATATTATTATTATTATTATTATTATTATTATTATTATTTATTTATATAGCACCATCAATGTACATGGTGCTGTACAGAGTAAAACAGTAAATAGCAAGACCCTGCCGCATAGGCTTACAATCTATTGATGAAATGAAGAAAGCTTGGGATTACCAGGAGTGGATTTTAGTGTGGAAGGACTGTGAACTCTGTTCACTTCTGGTACTGAACACTGATTCTTGGGATCAGGATTTGACATTTTTCAAAATTGTATTTCTTTTGCATCAGAGATTGGTTGGGGGGCCTTGATGTTCTGGTAAAAGTAGAATTCCACAAGATGGAATCCTGCCCACCCCTGTATTAGAATATGGCCTTTCTGCTGTTCCAGATCCCTCTACTGGTATTTTTATTTTATTACATTTTTATACTGCCCAATAGCTGCTCTCTGGGGAGTTTACAATTAAATCCATAACATATAACAAATCAAGATTTAAAACTTTAAAAATATCATATAAAACCAGAATAAATTATAGTCCAGGGAAAGCCTGTCTAAAAAGATATGTTTTCAGGAGGAGTTTTAAGGATGGGACATTTTCCACCTCCTGAACTGCACGAGGGAGTGTTTTCCAGAAGGTGGGTGCTGCTACAGAGAAAGAGATGGAAGAGTAAAAGATTGAAGGGAAGTGCTTAGACTGCCTTTCCCAACCTGGTTCCTTTTGGATGTGTTGGAGGCTGTGGGATTATGGGAGTTGTAATCCAATACATCTGTAGGGAACCAGGTGAAGAAAGATTGATCTTTCTGAAGTGACCAGATCCCTTCCCTCCTAATACAATCCTGGCTTCCTTCCTTAAGTCCCATTGACCTCAATAGAGATTGATTCTGAAGGAAGGATTTTGGGCGTTAGCAGATCCTATTTCTTGAGGATCACTGAAATAAATCAAGCAGAAGGGACAATTCACTTCAGGGTAGAAACTTCAGTTTGGGGGTAGCCTCGGCGGCAGCCATGTCTACAATGTTACCTTGTTAGTTGTGCTAAGACTGGATAATTAGAGTAGGCCCATTGAAATAAATGGGAACCAAATTATTTATTTATTGAATTTATATCCCGCCTTTTTCCTCCAAAGAACCCAAAGTGGTGTACATAATCCTCCTCTGGATTTTATCCTCACAACAACAACCCTGTGAGGTAGGTTGGGTTGAGAGTCTTTGACTGGTCCGAAGTCACCCTGTGGGTTTCCATGGCCGAATGGGGACTAGAACCCGCATCTCCTGACTCCCAGTCCAACACTTTAGCCACTACACCACACTGGCTCTCAAATTACTCTAAGTAGGATTGACATTGGCTACAACCCAATGCCTACGGCATTCGTAGGGTCTGCAACTGGATCACACAATCCTCCCCATCACTCAGGGATCTTGCGCACCTGCAACTTCCTCCCACCTACTCAGTAATCCCCAAATGACTCCAACGGGTAGGATCTTCCCAAAACGAAAGAGGAGGGGCGCCTGGTGTAATGAAAGGCAAGACTTCATTGGATACAGGTGTTCCCAAACTCGTCCAATCCGAATGGCCGCGCACAGTCCGGGACGGGAGGGAGAGGGCATGCGGAGCCAAAGAGACTACAATTCCCAGGGGCGGTTCTGCGCAGCGGCGGGCAAAGAGGGCAGGACAGGTGGAGCGGAGGCTTTCGGGAACTGTAGTTCAACGTGGGCAGGCTTGCGCTCCCATAAAAGGGAGGCTGGCTTTCGCGGGGAGTTTGATTTTGGCTGGTAAATTTTCGTAGCTGTTGCTGCAGCAGCTCCTGTTGTATCTGTTCGGGGCAATCCCGTTGTACCAGCCGAAGACTGCTGCTTGTCCGGTCATCTTTTTCTGGGATCCTGCTTTGTTGGGGTAAGCTCTGGGCGGGGTCTGGAGTCCCTCTTGTTCTCCCACCACAGGGTTTATTGTCCCTTGTAGGTAGGGTGACCATATGAAAAGGAGGACAGGGCTCCTGTACCTTTAACAGCTGTATAGAAAAGGGAATTTCAGCAGGTGTCATTTGTATGCATGCAGCCCCCAGTGAAATTCCCTCTTCATCACAACAGTTAAAGCTGCAGGAGCCCTGCCCTCTTTTGTATCTGGTTGCTCTAGTATAGCTCCTGCAGCTTTAAATGTTGTGATGAAAAGGGAATTTCACTAGGTTCTCCATATATACAAATGACACCTGCTGAAATTCCCTTTTCTATGCAACTGTTAAAGAGACAGTAGCCCTGTCCTCCTTTTCATATGGTCACCCTACTTGTAGGTGGACTTATTTATTGTCCCTCCTGGGTGGGTTCTAGTCCCCACTCAGCCAGGGAAGCTCACTGGGTGACTTTCAGCCAGTCTTGGATTCTCAGCCTAGCTTACCTCACAGGATTGTTGTTGTGAGGATAAAATGGAGAGGAGAATTCTGTATGCCATCTTGGGCTCCTTGGAGAAAAAGGGGTGGGATATAAATGCAACAAATAAAATAAATAAGAGACGAGGCCTTCTCGGGGGCTGCACCAGTATTGTGGTGGCACCTTGCCCTGTGAAGTGTGGTGGCCCCTTCTCTGGATGTCTTTCACCAGTTGGTAAAGACATATTTGTTCCAGCAGGCTTTTGCCTGCTACTTATTTTGTTAAATGATGGTCCAAGTCTGGCCTCCACCAACCTGGGGCCTTCCAAATGTGCTGGGCAACAGCTCCCATCACCCACAACCAACATAATCCACAGCCATCATCCACAGCTGTTTTAATTTATAGTTATTTCCTCTACTTTTTTAATGTTTCTTTTTTTTTTTTTTAAGTATGGTTTTGTACAGGGGTTTTAAGCTACTCTGAGTGGTGCATGGGCAACAGCTCCCATCATCCACAACCAACATCATCCACAGCCATCATCCACAGCTGTTTTAATTTATAGTTATTGCCTCTACTTTTCAATGTTCCTTTTTTTAAAAGTATAGTTTTGTATAGGGGTTTTAAGCTACTCTGAGTGGTGCATGGGCATTAGTAGAGTAGGATACGAAATTTCTATAGAAAACAAAACCTTCAAATTTTGCCATGGTCTCTCTTCACACACTATCTCTGTCCCTGCAGCCCTCCTGACATCAAGGTATTCTTCTGATTGCAGTGGAGGCTGGTGGCTCAGATGCCATTGGGGATGTGAATCCGCTCTGGATTTCAGTCAGAACTCTAAAGGAGTATCCAAGGTGCAGAAGCATCTGGATAGCTCCTTTAGAGTTCTGACTGAAACCTGGAGTGGGTTCACTTCCCCACTGAGGTCAGAGCCACCAGCCTCCATTGGGAGATAGAGCTCTACTGTGGGAATTGAAAGATACCTGTCTCTCACTTTTGTCTCCCCCTGCCGCCCCCCGCAAGACCGGAGCTTGTTAGTTCCAGGAACAGGAGTTCCCTTTAATGTCTGTGGAATCCCAGTGTACAAGCGAAACGAAATCCCACTTTTCTTGTGTTTGGCCCATGGCGACTGAGAGCTCGAAGAAGAAGAAGCTTCTATTGGAAGCGACTTGCTCCCTTTGCCTTGAGTACTTCGCTGATCCGGTAACTCTCAACTGTGGGCATGTTTTCTGTCACGACTGCATCACGAAGAGCTGGAACGAGTCTTCTGTGCATGCCGTGTGCCCTCAGTGTAAGGAGGCGCTTCCTCAGCTGATCTTCAAACGAAACCGGCGACTGGACAATGTTGTTAGATTGCTGAAAGAGCTGAGCGAACGGGATGGAGGAGGCAAGATCTGTGAGATGCACCAAGAGCGCTCCGAACTCTTCTGTAAGACGGACCAGGCCTTCATGTGCTCTGTCTGCGACCGATCCAAGGAGCACCAGACCCACAATGTCCTCCCTGTGGAAGAAGCTGCCCAAGAGTTTAAGGTAGGAAGTCTCTGATCTATGGGGCTGGTGAACAATTGGAGGTTTTTTTTTTAAAAAAAAAAAGGAAGGAAGAAAGAGGTGACAGGTGCAAGAGTAGAGTGACCATATGGAAAGGAGGACAGGGCTCTTGTATCTTTAACAGTTGTGAAGAAAAGGGAATTTCAGCAGGTGTCATTTGTATGCATGCAGCACCTGGTGAAATTCCCTCTTCATCACAACAGTTAAAGCTGCAGGAGCCCTGTGTTCTTTTGTATCTGGTCTCTCTAGTATAGCTCCTGCAGCTTTAATTGTTGCTAAAAAGAGGAAATTTCTACAGTTCCTGCATGCATGCAAATGAACCCTGCTGAAATTCCCTTACACAATTGTTAAAGATACAAGAGCCCTGTCCTCCTTTCCATATGGTCACCCTATGCAAGAGGTTGTGTGAGGGTACTTAATGGAGGAGAGAGAACTGAGGTAAAGAGAGAGAGAGAGGGCCTCCTCAGACAACGCACTAAGCCATGATTAGGCCGTTAACCCTTTTGCAGCAAACGGTTAGTGCGTGTGTTTAAATCATGGTTAAGTAGCCGCTATGGTTAGGAGTGGTTCACACACGGCACACTAAGCCATAATTTTTACTTCAAAAAGTGTAGTTCGAGGCTAGGTTGCGGGAGTTATTTGAGGGTTAAGCAACTCTTGCCTAACCCTGAAACAGACTGTGTGATGCAAGGGTTCTTTAACCCTCAAATAACCCCTGCTGCCTGGGTTTGTAGGACATGACAGACCAACATGGCAACCCCCACAGTTGGGCACTGCAAATTCATAACAGTGGACGGCATGTGCTGTAGAAACATAGAACCATAGAATAGCAGAGTTGGAAGAGGCCTACAAGGCCATCGAGTCCAACCCCCTGCTCAATGCAGGAATCCACCCTAAAGCATCCCTGACAGATGGTTGTCCAGCTGCCTCTTGAAGGTCTATAGTGGGAGAGCCCACAACTTCCCTAGGTAACTGGTTCCATTGTCGTACTGCTCTAACAGTCAGGAAGTTTTTCCTGATGTCCAGCTGGAATCTGGCTTCCTTTAACTTGAGCCCGTTATTCCGTGTCCTGCACTCTGGGACGATCGAGAAGAGATCCTGGCCCTCCTCTGTGTGACAACCTTTTAAGTATTTGAAGAGTGCTATCATGTCTCCCCTCAATCTTCTCTTCTCCAGGCTAAACATGCCCAGTTCTTTCAGTCTCTCTTCATAGGGCTTTGTTTCCAGACCCCTGATCATCCTGGTTGCCCTCCTCTGAACACACTCCAGCTTGTCTGCGTCCTTCTTGAATTGTGGAGCCCAGAACTGGACACAATACTCTAGATGAGGCCTAACCAGGGCCAAATAGAGAGGAACCAGTATCTCATGTGATTTGGAAGCTATACTTCTATTAATGCAGCCCAAAATAGCATTTGCTTTTCTTGCAGCCATATCACACTGTTGGCTCGTATTCAGCTTGCGATCTACAACAATTCCAAGATCCTTCTCGTTTGTAGTATTGCTGAGCCAAGTATCCCCCATCTTGTAACTGTGCATTTGGTTTCTATTTCCTAGATGTAGAACTTCTAGGAAATAGCCTCTCCCAGATAAATTAATCCACAGTGGGCTGTTGTGTCAGGCAAACAGGCCTGTTGATTTAAGCTGACCATCCAGTTCTAGGACTGCAGAGATCCGATGGCTAATACTTTCTTTGAAAGGCTGTGTTTTCCTTTCAGGATGCGTTTCATTGCTGTCTGGAGGTCCTTAGGAAAGAGAGAGGAGAGATTCTGGAGCATTGTGAGAGCGTGGAACAAGAATGTCAAGGCCTGGTTGTAGGTGTAACTGTTAACTTTAATTGGGAAATGCACAATTCACTTCTAATTTTAGATAAGAACATGAAATGTAAAATGCTGTGTTCTTTTCCAATGCCTTTTTGGAGTGGCTCATTCTTTCACAAGAAAGTCCATAAAAGAATTGAGGATAGGCTACTAAAAATCTTTCAGTAATCCTTGGAATATCGTATACAGTTCTGATCGCTGCACCTAAACAAACACTCTGGAAAGAGGGGAGCTTCTCATTATTACATTTATATCCCGTCTTTTGTTCCTCCAAGGGACCCAAGGCGGCGTACATAATCTTTAGGTAGAGTTGGTGTGCTGTTGGGCTGAGAGTCTTTGACTGGCCCAAAGCCACCCAGTGGGTTTCCATGGCCGAGTGGGGACTAGAACCCGCATCTCTCGACTCCCAGTCCAACACCTTAGCCACTACACTGGCATCCAGGAACACTTTGGTAGCAACCTGTGTTTCGTGACCCAGTTTGAGAAGCCCTGATCTAGGCAAATGCATGTTCTTGCGCTGAGAAGTTGCCCTGATCCAGCAGGCGAAAGTCACTGAGGTGAGGGGACAGCAACTTGTAGGATACCTGTCGCCATATAGATGATGTTGGACTCCAGCTCTCATCTGCCACAGCCAGCATGGCCAATGATGGGAAGGATGGGATTTGTAGCCTAGCAACATCTGGAGGCCCACACTTACCCCCTCCCTGAGGCAGTGGAGGCTGTTAGCTCTGATGCCAGTGGGGTGGTGAATCTGCCCCAGGTTTCAGTCAGAACTCTAAAGGAGCTCTCCAAGGTTTGAGGCACCTTGACTAGCTCCTTTAGGGTTCTGACTAAAACCCGGAGCGGAATCACCATCCGCGCTGACATTGGAGCCTACAGTCTCCACTGCCCTGACATAATGTAGTGGTGTCATACAAAAGGGGTGAGGAAATTCAGTGAGTTGCAGCAGTTTCATGTGTTTTGTAATGTCTGAATCTAGCAAGAGTTGAAAGTTGCTTGAGAAAAGCATTGATCTACCTGGGGTGTGTGTGTTTGGTCTTGTTGCCTTGTCTAAGGAAAGGAACCTCTCATACAAGCACTTGAGTCATTGCTGACTCCTAGAGGGATGCCTGCTTTCGCTGTTGTTTTCTTGGCAGTCTTTGTAGCGGGGTGGTTTGCCATTGCCTTCCCCAGTCGCAGTTACCTTTCCCCCAGCTAGCTGGGTACTAATTTTACCGACCTCGGAAGGATGGAAGGCTGATTCGACCTGAGCCGGCTGCCTGAGAACCAGCTTCCGCTGGGATCGAACTCAGGCCATGGGGAGAGTTTCAGCTGCAGAAACTGCTGCTTACCACTCTGCGCCACAGAGATGCTCAAAACCACTTTTCTAGACGTGAAGGAGTGTAACAATTGGTCCCCCTCTCAAACATTCAAGGAGCATGGGGAAACCAAAAATACATTGTCTTCAGCCAAAAAGAATTGGTATGGTACTGTGGGTGCAAGAAAGGAGTTGTTCCCCTTCTCCACAATTCAAATGTCCCATTGGAGCTAAACCCCTGCCCTGCAATATTGGGACAATAATACTAGCCTATCTTGCAGGGCTGTAAGGGTTACAAAAGAGAATGGCGGTGAAGTGCCTTGGGCATTCTAATGATCTGTGTAAACGTTATTATTATTATTATTATTATTATTAATTTATATAGCACCATCAATGCACATGGTGCTGTACAGAGTAAAACAGTAAATAGCAAGGCCCTGCCGCATAGGCTTACATTCTAATAAAATCATAGTAAAGCAATAAGGAGGGGAAGAGAATGGAAACAGGCACAGGGTAGGGTAAACAGGCACAGGGTAGGGTAAAACTAACAGTATAACTAACGTTAGGTGGTGGTATTTGTTGTTGGCAAAACAACATCTCACATTTTGACCCTGCAACGACTGACTCAATTCCTGTCTTTACATGTGTCTATCCTCTTTCCATCGGCTTGTCGCAGGGGCGAATGGAAAAGGTGAAGGTAACCATAGAGAGCCAGTTCCACGAACTGCACTGTTACCTCTATGATCAAGAGGACCGTCTACTGTCCGAGATGGAGGAGATAGAGGAGGAGATGGAGGAGAAGAGGAATGAGCACGCAGACAGGATCTCCCAGGAACTCACTTCTCTGGAGGAAATCATCTGGGAGCTGGAGGAGAAGTGTCAGCAGCCAGCGAGTGAACTCCTGCAGGTAGTGAGACGGGAGCAGAAATAGCAAAGAATCTACAGAGCCGGCCCTACCATTAGGTAGAGAGAGAGAGGGCCGTTTCAGGCCCCAGATGCTACTGGGAGTGGGTGAGATGGGGACTTGTCCTGCACTCCCTGACATTGTGAAGAAAGCTGTCCCAGCACTGTTGTTGAAGTAAGAATCAAATGTCACTCTGGTTGGCAGTACCTGGAATGGGGAGGGGCCATCTTTGTCATAGAAGCATAGAATACTTGAGCTGGACGGGGCCTATAAGGCCATCAAGTCCAACCCCCTGCTCAACGCAGGAATGCACCCTAAAGCATCCCTGACAAGCGGCTGTCCAGCTGCCTCTTGAATGCCTCTAGTGTGGGAGAGCCCACCACCCCACTAGGTCATTGGTTCCCTTGTTGTACTGTTTTAACACTCAGGGAGTTTTTCCTGATGTCCAGCTGGAATCTGGCTTCCTGTCACATGAACCCATTATTCCGTGACCTGCACTCCGGGATGACCGAGAAGAGATCCTTTGCCTCAGACTGGGTGTGGCTTCTTGTGCCGTCCAAACTTGGTGAGGGTGTCTTGCTGGAGAGGTTAGCAAACCACTCAGAACCCATTGCCTGTAGTAGTAGTAGTAGTAGTAGTAGTAGTAGTAGTAATAGTAATAGTAATAGTAATAGTAATAATAATAATATTTCTTACCCGCCTCTCCACTTGGATTGAGGCGGGGAGCAACAGTGAATATAAAACACTGTAGGGTGATTTGTTAACCACTCCAACAAGCCACCCTCATTGGGTTCAGCAGACTCAAGATGCCGCAATGGTGGTGGTGGTGGTTTGAACTGGCGACTGTGGGTGCCGCAAGTGGATAAAACCCACAGTGGGCTGCAGTGATTTTGCAAGCCTGGTCGCAGAGTATTCTTTTTCTTTCTCTTCTAGGACGCTGATACTACCTTGCAGAGGTAAGTGAGCTGTAGGACGTACGAATTCTGGCTAGCAAAATGTAGTCCTGGTCCCATGATCAGATAGGGCATGCCGTTTACAGGGCATGCATAAGATGTGCCCCCGCCCCTCAGCGATTTCCCCAACGGTTGCTTTTCCTGGTGTCCCTATTCACCTTTGGAGTAGGGGAGAGGGGAGGAGGAGGAGAAGGAGGGCAATTGGTTCCTTCACGTCTGCATACAGCAAGCTGAGAAATGAGGAAATGGAATCTAACCCAAGACCGGCGTTCCCCAACTTGAGGCCCTCCAAATATGTTGGACCACAACTAATCATCTCCAGACAGTGCAGCCACAGACTCTGCTGGGTGAGGGTGATGAGAGTTGTAGTCCAACATGTCTGGCAGGCCTCAGGTTGAGGAAGCCAACCCTTAGACCAGCCTTCCTCAACCTGGGGCGCTCCAGATGTGTTGGACTACAACTCCCAGAATCTGGCTGGGGCATTCTGGGAGGTGCAGTCCAACACATCTGGAGCGCCCCAGGTTGAGGAAGGCTGCCTTAGACAAACTCAGTCTCAGATGAACTACAGTCACGGATAAAAATCCGCTTTGGTTGTAAGGCAACTTAGTTTCATTGAGCGTGATACAGCTGTATGGAGAGAGTCCTGCAGACAAAGAACTTCTCCCCTGGCAGTGTGAAAAGCAGGTATATTTATCCACAGTAGCATCTTAACCAATTAGCAGTTGGTAAAATTCTGAAGCAAAACAAAGACAGATCAAAGAAAAGTTCTTCATTATACCTTATCAACAAATGGCCCATAACTCTTCCAGTAATGTCAGATTGACCTGGATGGTCAGTCCTCCTTATCAAGCTACGTAGCTTATTTGTCTTATACCATAGCAAAAGGTCTTGACAGTTAGAAATTCTAATTAAGCATTTCCTGCCAATTAAGTAGTTTCAGCATTGCGGCACATTCAGGCACATCCATCATTCCAATCCCATCATGCAGTTCACTTGCAAGAACCAAGCTACATACAGAGGCCTACACACAGAGCAGGTAATATCAAGGGTTGTGGCTTTGCTTTCTCACTACTTTTGCTCCTTGATCCTTTGGCGTGCCTCTGTTTTGGGAGTTCTGGATTGCATGGCTGATCGGGAAATGCAACGTGCTCCCCTCCAGGTTTGTGACGAAGGAGATGTTTAGCAGTCCGGTGGTTTATCCTCCTGCATTGAAATGGGACCTCTGGGAAGTGTGTGATTTCAGCGCCACTCTGGAGAATGTTGCCAGACAAGTGAAAGGTAACAGAGCAACTGCCAGCTGGGGAATCCTGGGAGTTGTATGATTTTTTTCTGTCTAAACATACATATGATTGTGCTTTAACGCACGTATTTTACCCCACTCTTCAGTCAGAAAGGCTCCCCGTACACTATGCTCAACATCTAAGGTTGTCCTCCGGGTGCCTGTCCCGAGGGAATCTCGGAAAATGGCAACAAGGGAGAGGGCCTTTTCAGTGGTGGCCCCTCAATTATGGAATGATCTCCCCAATGAGGCTCGCCTGGCACCAACATTGTTATCTTTTCGGCACCAGCTCAAGATCTTTCTCTTCTCCCAGGCATTTAATAGCATATGCTGAGTTTTTTAACTGACCCCAGAATAGTTGTTTTAAACAGAAGTTGTCTGTTTTTGATGGTTTTTATGCTTTTAAATTTTGTATATTTGTTTTTAATGTTCACTGTTTTTAACTTTTGTAAACTGCCTGGAGAGGGAGAGGGAGAGTGTCCAACGGGAGCAGGCCGTGATGTTTCTTCCGCCTGCTCCTATCCCCTTGCACTTTCTTCTTCCCCACAGGGCCAAGATGACAGTTTGCCCTGTGGGGGTGGGGGAAGAGTCCAACAAGACGCAACCAATTAAAACGAATTTTGGATGCCTTTTGAGAAGACTGTTTTAATTCATTGTGGAAAGTGATTGGGTGACAATTGCTCTTGCAGTGTTTATTTCAGAATTGTATCCTGCGCAATATTTCTCTCGCCTCTCCCTTCTGACTAAGGAAGTATCACACCAATGTCCCACCTCCAGTGGCCTCGTGGCAATTCCTTGGTGGCACTGTAGGGGCATTCCTTCCTGTAAAGACATAGGTTAGAAAACATGCCCAGAATGTACGTGCACCCTCGAGCATAGTCCTAGCAAACAATTTAGGAAGTTGACTTGCTTCTGGGCTGTACTATTTCGGACTGCAAGTGGGGTGTGTGTGTCTCATATCCTCCGGCGCAGGGACACCCGAACACCCGCTCAGAGGAGGTTGCTCTGATGCATTTTCGGATGATTTATTGCTCTGGCCTATCTTCCTAATCAGGACAGCTATTTATTTATTTCATTTATATCCCACCTTTTTTCCTCCAAGGAACCCAAAGTGCCGTACATAATCGTCGTCCTCCTCTCCATTTTATCCTCACAACAACAACCCTGGGACGTGGGTTGGGCTGAGAGCCTGTGACTGGCCCAAAGTCACCCAGTGGGTTTCCATGGCTGCGTGGGGACTAGAACTCGGATCTCCCAACTCCCAGTCCAACACCTTAGCCACTACACCGCACTGGCTCTTATGCAGAGCGATGAAGGCGTGGCTTCATTATGCGTGGGGTCATTACTGTGGCTCGTGCCAAAAAAACGTTGGCCTCGAGAGAGAAGCGTGGGCTGCCCATTTCAATTCAGGAGTATGCCTTGGATCTTGGAAAACTAGGAAACTCTGGAAGACTAGGAAACTCTGATTTAGACAACCCTTTTGCTTCTTCCAGGCACAGTGATTACAATGGAGTAACTCTGCCCCATTCACTTGCGTCTAATAGAGGGCTCACAAGATGCAGACATCCTCTTATGTCTCTTGTTTTTCCAGTGCTGCTTCTGTTCATTTTTTTCTTACTGCAGGAAATCCATCTTGGGGGTGGGGAAGGCGTGGGATAGAAGCACTGTCTCTTTGCAGGTGTGCACAGGAAAATGGGAAGGGAGGCAGGCAGGGTGGGAGGCATGGTCCGTAAGGAAGCTAAATGACGTGTTAGGGGTGCCTCTCCTTTCTCTCTGGTTTGCCGGGCGTTTCCTGTTGCCGAGTCATTCCACTTCCTGCAGTGCAGCTTTTCTCCTAAAGAGTGTCAGCTTTCACTTTCATTGATTCCAGGGACTGAATTCAATTTCGAAGAAGCTCTCAGAGGTGGTGGGCGGGGTTGAAGGGTGGGGGCCAAAAGACACAAAATTCCAGCAGAAAGAAAAAACTTAAGTTGGCAGCAAATCAATTTAACTTTAGTTAGTTGGTTGATTTGTTCCTTGCCTTTCTACCAAGAAAAACGCCTGCCTGGATAGAAATAGAACTAGCCTGGCCTTCCTTGGGGGTGAGTTCCAAAAATTCAGAGTAGCCACCAAGAAGGCCCTGTGTCACGTTCCCATCAAGTGTGCCTCTAACAGTGGCGGGGCCCAGATAAGGGCTTCTCTTGTGCACCCTAAAACCTGGGCAGCCTCATTTGGAAGGATGTAGTTGTTCAAATGATCTGTTCTGAAGCTGTGTTTGGCTGGAGTCTGGGTGTTTTCTAAGCTCTACTTGCGACAAAATTTCAATATTCGCGTTAGTAAAAAGACAAATTTGAATCTATGCTAGTCAATTGGCGTTTGCGTGAGTATTCTCCAACCCCATCCATCTTTTTAGTTTCTACGTAATGCTGCAACTTGAAATATAGAGAATAGAGGGTATAATCAGAGAAACAACTGCTCAGAGATGTTCGGCTACTGGGCGGTATAGAAATGCAATAAACAAACATACTTATAAAGAGAAAAAGCATAATATTAACCTTTGTTCCCTTTTCTTCCTCAGACACTCTGAATAATGGTCATCTGCTGCAAAAAGGTAAATTTCTGGGGTCAATGGAGGACCAAACCCATGGGGAGGGACGAGGGGCCTTGTGAAGAGATCTCCCGCTTGGTATTTCATTGGGGTTGAGCAGTTTGAACTTGTGTCTCTGGAACAAAACAAGGAGTTGGAAAGGGCAATGAAGGAGCAGTTCTTTGTGTTGACATTTGTTTGCCTTCTTTGAACTTAAATCCAGCTCTCTTAAGACATGACACACCCAGTTGTCCCCTGTGTTCACCAGTGGTGGGGTGATAAATTGGGAAGTGCAGGAGCTCAACCTCCATAGCCCATTGGCTCTTCGTTTTGATCATGTTAATCCACTCTTGCGATCCCTTCATTGGCTTCCAAATCACTTTAGACTTCATTATAAACGTCTCCTGTGGACTTTCAGAGTTTGTCCTGATTTAGCTCCTCCTTACCTTTCTTCTATTGTTTCACATTATAGCCCCTGCCTGTGCTCTTCGTTCCTTGAATGCCCCGTTTCTTGGCCGCCCTAGGGTCTCGATTTCCCTTGCTCAGCTCCATCCATTTTTTCTCGCTGCTCCCTACGCCTGGAATTGTCTTCCAGAGCATTTGCGTGCCGTGAGTTCAAGCACGGTTTTTAAAGCTCAGCTGAAAACCCTTCTTTTCTCCAAAGCTTTTGGAATTTCACTCCGAACTCACTGTTTTATAATGTTGATTAGTTTTGTTATCTCCTGTGCCTATTTGTTTGACTGTGATTTTATCAGAATGTATGCCTCTGTGGCAAGTAGTTGCTCTTTTATTGTTTTACCCTGTACATTTCCATTTCCATCGGTCTATATAAAATAATAATAATAATAATAATAATAAATTAACAACATTGCAGAAGCCCCCAGGTAGGGTTGTTGGAGAAATCAACAGAGTTTGGATTTCTATGAATCCGACCTGCAGTTTCCTCAGTGGACCGGCTTTTTCAGAGCTAGTCCGCTCTGAAAAAGCAGTTTCCTCGCACTTGTGGATCAGTTTTCCATGTTTGGGATGGATTTGCACTAATTTGCATTAGCACTAACATGCATTAACTAATACAGATTAGTGCACTTGCGCAAGTAGAATAAAATTCTGGTTAACAAACAACCACCACATAATTTCATCAGTAAATGGATGACAGAATGGAAAAATCTGACAATCGATGAAACACAGAGAAAAGAATTAATAAGACCCGTACATCCTTAGTCCCTGATTTGTTCCCCAGCAATCTCCAAGTAGAACTGAAAAAATGTCTGCCTGATTCCCTGGGAGATGCTGCCTGTCAGTGTGGGCATTGCTGAGCTAGATGGACCAAGGGTAGAAGGCAGCTTCTTGCATACCTAGGTTGTGAAGGATAATATTGACCTACCCAACAATGGAGAGTTAACTAAATGCTGTCTGTTGTTATTTGTATGTATGTATGATTGCATTTATATCCCGCCTTTTTTTCTCCAAGGAACCCAAGGCAGTGTACATAATCCTCCTCCTCTCCATTTTATCCTCGCAACAACAACCCTGTGAGGTGGGTTGGGCTGAGTCTGTGACTGGCCCAAAGTCACCCAGTGGGTTTTCATGGCCGAGTGGGGACTAGAACCCGGATCTCCCGACTCCCAGTCCAACACTTTAGCCACTACACTGGCTCTCATTTGTTTGTTTGTTTTTATTAATAACTAGGAAACAGACTTGGCTTTGCACGGATTGGAATAACCCCTATTTTGATGCAAGCAGACTTACACAGTTCTCAGAGTTGGATGCATTGTGCCCATCCCCTCTGAGTGAAGCCATGTCCATTGGCACCCCTATTTCCCCCTGAGGGATGGGTCTATCCTCTCCATTCCTCTGAGGGGGGCTGCCCCTCAGCAAGGAGAAAGGGCAGGTCTATTACTCAATCCCTCGGCTTCCTAATTTCCCCTCACCTTCAAGCTGTATGGGGTACATAGTTACTTGTTGGTTAGCAAAGCCTGCCCTTAGTGGGTGAAGACGTCGGTGTAGACTGCAACCACATGGGAATACTTTAATGGATTAAAATGTATGTGTTTTAAAGGCAAAATAACCCCAATGTGTACACTGCTAGGGTCCCTTTTGTATCCATGCAAATTTCAAAGGTCTAGATTCAGGGCCAGATTAAAGCTCTAAGCCATATCAAGATTTAGAGGCCCCATACCATAACAATAAAGAGAGAAAAGTGTATTATATTATGATAGGAAGGGTAATGAAAGGTACCGCTCAGCATTAAGAGTTCTTGTAGTTAAACAGATTTAGAAAGCCTTCTCTGAAGATGTGTATAAAGGCACTCATAGAGTATCATAGAATCATAGAATAGCAGAGTTGGAAGGGGCCTAAAAGGCCTTCGAGTCCAACCCCCTGCTCAATGCAGGAATCCACCCTAAAGCATCCCTGACAGATGGTTGTCCAGCTGCCTCTTGAAGGCCTCTAGTGTGGGAGAGACCACAACCTCCCTAGGTAACTGATTCCATTGTCGTACTGCTCTAACAGTCAGGAAGTTTTTTCTGGTGTCCAGCTGGAATCTGGCTTCCTTTAACTTGAGCCCATTATTCCGTGTCCTGCACTCTGGGAGGATCGAGAAGAGATCCTGGCCCTCCTCTATGTGACAACCTTTTAGGTATTTGAAGAGTGCTAGCATGTCTCCCCTCAATCTTCTCTTCTCCAGGCTAAACATGCCCAGTTCTTTCAGTTTTTCTTCATAGGGTTTTGTTTCCAGACCCCTGATCATCCTGGTTGCCCTCCTCTGAACACGCTCCAGCTTGTCTGCATCCTTCTTGAATTGTGGAGCCCAGATTTGAAGTTGATTTGAACTGGCTGTAATTTACACTTATTGCCTTCAATACTAAATGCTGTGTTGCCATGCATTCTCTCTATAACGCAATTCCGTTGTAAGTCACACAAGACTTTCCAACATATTTAAGCCAAAGCGATTTCAACTTAGTGATCGCCAACCTTTTTAGAGGCCCCTGATAATATGAGGCAGCTAGGGTCCCTTTTGTAGCCATGCAAGTTTCAAAGGTCTAGGTTCAGGGCTGGATTAAGATATGCTGAGGCCCTAAGCCATATCAAGATTCAGAGGCCCCATACTATAACAATAAAGATAAAAAAGTGTATTACATTATGATAGGAAGGGTAATGAAAGGGTACTGCTCAGCATTGGGAGTGCTTGTAGTTAAACAGTGTTAAATAGCCTTCTCTGAAGATGTGTATAAAAGACGGACAGACGCACACCATCTTTCGTTATTGGTATTGTTATTGTGATCATCTATAACAGTGGTTCCCAAACTTTTTCAGGTAACCGCCCCCTTGGTTCCACAAACTCATGCCCAGTGCCCCCTGCGCACAGCCCTTTTAAATGGGAAGTACCTGCCGCAGACTTGCAGAGGGAGGGAAAAGAGAGCGAACGCCTCTGTTTTGCAGCCGGCGTGGCGGGGCACACCAAGCAGGGTATGTCTCTTCATTAGCGTTTTGGTGCTTTTGAAACATTTCAATTCACCGTTAAAAGGACTCTTCTTAAACAGTATTAATACATGTGTGGATTCTTCCCCTATATGGCTTGGGACCAAACTACCTTCTCCCATAAAAATGTCCCTGGGTTTTAAGACCTACTGGAGAGGCGCTTCTCGGAAAAGAACACCTCAAGCGCCCCCCTGCCGCCCCTTTGCCTCTTAACACCCCCCTATGCAATCCCACCGCCCCCAAGGGGGCAGTACCGCCCACTTTGGGAACCACTGATCTATAATAATGTATCTAGGCTCAGGGTGTAGGTCACTCTCACCCCAGCTGTTCTGCTCACCCCCTTTTCTCCTCTCTCCTGCTCCTCACAGCAAATGTGACTTTGGATCCAAACACGGCTCATCCCAAGCTTGTCCTTTCTGAAGATTGTAAAAGCCTGAGACTGGGTGACAAAGCTCTGGATCTGGTCAACAGTGGCAAGAGGTTTGACCAGTGCCTCTTTGCGCTCGGACGTGAGGCGTTCATGGCAGGTCGCCATTACTGGGAAGTTGTGGTGGGGAGCAAGGATGGCTGGGGCCTGGGCGTGGCCAGGAGCTCTGTGAAGAGAAAGGGCATCGTCTCCTTAAGCCCCGCAGACGGCATCTGGGCCATGGCAAAATGGGGGGATCAGTGTGCGGTCCTCGTCCCCCCCGATTTCCCTTCACTGCTTGTGGAGTGGGAACTCAAGAGGATCCGCGTGTGTCTGAATTACGAGGGGCGGCAGTTGGCTTTTTTGGATGCTGACAGAGGGACCTTGCTTTATGCCTTCTCGGGCACTTCCTTTTCCGGAGAGCCCCTTCACCCCTTCTTCTGGCTTCAAAGAAAAGCCCAGCTCTCTCTTTCCCCTTGAGGCAGTCGAAGCCACCTCACAGGCCTTTGCTGGCAAAGGTCTCCTGCCTTTAGGACCCTCGTTCCTAATTTCAATGTCCGTTTGCCCCCTTTCCCTTCCTTTCTATGGAACCGCTGCTACTTGGACCAGATGCTGTGAAATTTGCAGGCCAGATGTCTTGTGTTTGGAGTGCCAGTTCTGTTGTTCCTATTCAGTTTCTTCCTTCAGCAAATGAGGAACCTCTTTTGAAAGCCCCTGTGAGGGGAGAGAATGGGCTCTGGGGTGCATTTAACCCATCGCTTCCCTCTTGTAATACAGAGGACGTTATTGGGACACTGTTCTACACAGCTATTCTGTAACACAGCCTTCCCCAACCCAGTGCCCTCCAGGTCACTTGGACGTCAACTCCCCGTATGCCTCAGCTAACAGTCGCTGGTCAGGAATCCTGGGAGTTGTAGTCTGAAAGATCCTGAGGGCACCAACTTGGGAAGGCATCTGTAACACAATCTTTAACAAACAGATATGGATGATACAGCCTTTAGGCCCCTTTCTGTATCATGTATATTGAAGGTTTTGGACAGGTCCCCCCCCCCCCCATGTGTTGACATGTGTTTAACCTTCCACTCTTTTTGTATCTTGTCTATGAACACGTTTTGGACAGTTTTTAATGCGTTAAGATGTATTAAACGTTTGGTCTCCCTCTTTCTTTTGTGTGTTCTCTTCTGGATCAAAAGCACACTGCCCATGCAACTCTCTCTGCCATTATTTATTTATTTATTTATATAGCACCATCAATGTACATGGTGCTGTACAGAGTAAAACAGTAAATAGCAAGACCCTGCCGCATAGGAACAAGACCCTGTCTTGTTAATCCCTTCCAAGAATGGAACCAATGATAATGGAACCAATGTCCGAGGGAGGTCGTGGGCTCTCCCACACTAGAGGCCTTCAAGAGGCATCTGTCAGGGATGCTTTAAGGTGGATTCCTGCATTGAGCAGGGGGTTGGACTCGATGGCCTTATAGGCCCCTTCCAAGTCGACTATTATACGAGTCTAGATCATGGAGGCGATTTCATGCATAGAGCATGTTCCCCTCTATGGACTTGCCCTCTAATCCAGGGATAGTTCAGGCAGGACCAGCAGAGGGCAGAGGTGGGCCACCAGGTGTGGCGGCGCTCTCTGCCATGTGCAATTGTTAGTTGCTTGCGCGAGGCAGAATCCACAAATAGGGGTTGAATTTCATTAGAATTCGGTTCTGGCACTAGCCTTGGTTGAGGCATTAAGCCTCAGTAGGGTTCACAAACGCGTGAGATGGGGCATGGGGCCACACAGTGTGCATTGGACCCTCCCCCTCAGTCCCCAACCTCCCGGCACTGAGCAGGGAAAGGCTGAAGAGGAATTCTAGTTATGCTCTCTCAAATGCAAGTACCCTCACACGGCTGGGGACTCTGTAACAGGGCCAGCGTGCACAGGGGTGGGTGGGGGCGGGCCCAAAATGCCTGGGCCCCTACTCACACATCTGTGTGCCCTGTTCAGGATTAATGCTTAAAAAGGGCTACTCTAGAAGAGCAGTTGAGTAACCATGGGAGCTGAGAATGGCAGCTGTGGCAAAGGTAGGGTGACCATGTGAAAAAGAAGACAGGTCTCCTGTATCTTTAACAGTTGCATAGAAAAGGGAATTTCAGCAGGTGTCCTTTGTATGCATGCAGCACCTGGTGAAATCCCCTCTTCATCACAACAGTTAAAGCTGCAGGAGCTATACTGTGACCAGATTTAAAAGCGGGCAGGGCACCTGCAGCTTTAACAGCTGTAATGGAGAGGGAATTTCACCAGGTTCTCCAAATATACAAATGACACCTGCTGAAATTCCCCTTTCAATAAAACTGTTAAAGATACAGGAGCCCTGTCCTCCTTTTCATAGGGTCACCCTATGTTTGTATGCATTCAGCACCTGGTGAAATTCCCTCTTCATCACAACAGTTTAAAGCTCCAGGAGCTAAACTACAGTGACCAGATGCAAAAGAGGGCAGGGCTAAATTTAAAACAGAGAGCTTCAGCTACTGGGTGGTATTTAAATGTAATAAATAAAATAAAATCTTGGCTGGTCTATCATAGAAGGCTTTTTTAAAAAATTTAAAAAGGCTTTGGTATGTTCTCAAAAAAAATATTTAGTGTCCGCCTAACATCTTTGGTTGGAGGACCTGGGGGCTGTCTATATGCATTGAAAATTTCAGAAATGTCTGAGTTCGGTGTGAACCGCCCAGAGAGCTCTGGCTATTGGGCGGTATAGAAATGTAATAAATAAATAAATAAATAAATTTCCTAGCAGTCCCCACAGGAAAAGGTGGAATAAGGTGTTTTGTAGGCCTGTCTGAAAGCCTGGGACTGCTGGAACCATCTGCAAATCATTTGGGAGGGAGTTCCACAATGTGGGGCCAACACTGAGAAAGTCCTGTTTCTTGTACCCCCAGTCTGATTGATCTTACAGGTAGGGCTATGCACAGGACCTTGTTAAAGTCTCAGGGGTAGGTTTGTATGGATGAAGGAAGTCCCCCCAAATAAATATTTTTTTCTTTCTGAGGCCATTTGTTTCTTCCGCTACATTGATTTTTTAAAAAATCCCTTAAATCATTAGTTTCTTTCCTAATGAATATAAAGGGAAAAGATATTTGCTATAATGTCATCTTAGTTCAATCCTAAAGGAAATATGTTGATACGATTACAGCTGTGGTACAAAGCACTGCCACAATTAAAAGGAATATATGAAGAATCAGGAATCACCTTTAGTGTTCATCATTAGATGTTCCTTTGTGTTCAATTCAGACCTAAATAAAATAATGTAGCATTTGGGAATAAAGATGCAACTCAGTAACCCCAAACTGGAAGCCATGATGGAGAAGACCTGCACAGCTACCATGTATTTCCCTTTGGTGCTCAGGTAGGCCGGCACAAAGGACACCCAAACACTGGAAAACACCAACATGCTGAAGGTGATCAGCTTGGCTTCATTGAATGCCCCAGGCAGCTTCCTGGCTAGGAAAGCCACCGTGAAACAGACAGCAGCCAGGAAGCCCAGGAAGCCAAGGGCAGTATAAAACATGATGGAAGACCCTTCATTACATTGCAGGATGATCTGACCATGCTGAGAGTTCACGTCAGAGTCTGGGAATGGGGGAGAGATTCCCAGCCACAAAATGCAGATGCCCACTTGAATACTAGTGCAAGAAATCACAATGGAGTTGGCCAAACTCTTCCCCAGCCATTTCCTCATCCTGTTCCCAGGCTTTGTGGCCATAAATGCCACCACCACCATGACAGTTTTTGCCAACAAGGAAGAGACGGCAACTGAGAAGATGATGCTGAAGGCCGTTTGTTGGAAAAGGCAGGTCACCTCCTGGGGCCGTCCGATGAAGAGGAAGGAGGACAGGAAGGAAAGCAGGAGGGAGATGAGGAGTATGTAGGTGAGGTCCCGGTTGTTGGCTTTGACCACTGGAGTTTCCCGGTGTTTAACGAAGATGCCTAACAGAAGACCAGTGGTTAGGGACAAAAATAGGGCAAAGAGAGTTAGGGTGATCCCCAAAGGTTCTTCATAGGATAGGAAGGTTATAACCTTAACAACACACTGATCTCGGTCCTTATTTGAATACTGATCATCTGGACACTCGTTGCAATTGTCTGCATCTGAAAAACAAAACAGTAACTTCAGCATTTCTAACACCTGACACCCCTTTTATTTATTTATTTGTAACATTGCAATGCTAGATCACAGTTTGGAGTTGTTGCTACCAAAGTTGGTACCAGTGAAGTGGGGAAATGTAGTTGTGAGGTCCTGGCTGCCTTGAGGCCCAGTATTGGCTGCCTTGATGCCTGGTATTGGGCAAAAGGCGGGATACAAATAAATAAATAATAATTATACAGCTCTGAATATAATAGAATCTCTCAGCAGTTCACAACATTAAAATACGATATTAAGAACACAATATTAAAACAGAGCATAAAAACATTTCCAACTACAATAACAGAGCAATAAAATGAAGCAGTAAAATGGAGTGCCATAATTAGTTTACTTACCCCTACCCTGCCATCCAGCTGGTATCTATTGGTAAATTAATCCAATATTAGAAAACTCCAGAAGTATGCAGTGATCTTTTCTCCAAAAGGAAACACACACACACACACACACACACACACACACACACACACACGGAAAACACTGCCCCCCCCCCCCCGGGACATTTCTCTGCATGAGGAAATGGGGGAGGGGAGCATGTCACAATATGTGTAAGATCACCCAACAAACCTCTTAGCTGAATAAGGTATTTCTTGATTCATCAGGTTCTAATTCTTCTTTAGAACCACCTATCTATCCTAGTAGGGCCAAAATGACTCCTAATGGTGTCTTTATGCTTGGGTCTGTCCCATTCACATGCAATGCAGAGGGTGGGCAGAGCCAGTCCCACTATTGGGCAAAGCGAGGCAGCTGATTTGGGAATTCACAAAATGGCAGCCAACTGAATTTCATTTATTATTGTATTTTTACTGCCAGGGATAAAGAGAGGTACCTGCGGCGGCATTACCCCACAATCGAGTATATTATGTACGTCTAGTTAAGCCTTCCTCATCCTGGGGCGCTCCAGATGTGTTGGACTACAACTCCCAGAATGCCCCAGCCAGCTGGCTGGGGCTTTCTGGGAGTTGTAGTCCAACACATCTGAAGCGCCCCAGGTTGAGGAAGGCTGGTCTAGTTAGTAAGTACAGAATGTTAGAACTGAGTGGGTGTGGTTTATGATGTAATAGGTGGGGAGGGAAAGGAATATATATATATATATATATATATATATATGGAGAGTGTTGGGAGTTTGTGAGGTATGTGAGTTTGAGTGTGTGTGAGGAGAGTTGTTTAGTTGTAGAGTAAGAAGAGTTTGGATTCTAGGGACTTAGGATTGGTGTGAAGTTGACTATCGTTAATTAAATCGTTTAATTAACGATAGTCAGCTAAAAGACAAGCTAAAAGGGATCAATCCCTCTTGGCTCCAACTGACACAAGTCAGAACATTCTTAAACAAAAGATTCAGTAGCGAGATGGATTTTCGCCCTCTCTCCCCCTTTGAGCATCTCTGTGTGAGATCCAATGGGAAAGATAAAGGTGTGACCTCAGCAATTTATGACCTATTGCTTGAGAGGGGTGATGGCTTCTCCCTGGCTCTGAGGAGCATATGGGAAACTGATCTACATATACAGATTGAAGATAAAAAATGGAAACAAATTTGGATAAATCCCCCCCTCCGAACAATATCGTCCCGCATACAGGAGTCAGCCCTTAAGGTTATATTAAGATGGTATATAACTCCAATTCAGCTCTCGCATGCAACGACTTCAATCTCCCCATTGTATTGGAGAGGATGCGATGAAAAGGGCTTTTACTTACATATGTAGTGGGAGTGTAAGGCCCTGAAGCAGTTCTGGGAAACTATCTTCAATATAATTTCTAAGGCCACTGATCAGATAATCTTTCCAGAACTAAGCCTGGCCCTGCTGTCCCTGCCCAACGCTCTAAACCCCTCCCTTACCCATAAAGAATTGGTATTTATCCTCCTTACGGCAGCTCGTTTAGAAATTGCCGAACACTGGAAGGATCCGAAGGGCCCTACGCTCACTGGATGGAAAGGGAAAGTGTGGGATATAGCCTGCTCTGAAAAATTAACCTACCACCGCAGAGTTTCGTTGGGCCAATTTAGCTATGACCCATTCAATGAAATATGGTCTCCTTTTCTCGATTACATCAATGGTACAGATGTGGCATCCAACTCTGGTTTAACAAATCTTCCTTTGACCACAGTAAATTGAAGGAAACAAGCTTGGTTCGGCATCTACAGAAATTGTGTTTGTGTATTTATTTATTTATTTATTTATTTACATTTATATACCGCCCCACAGCCGAAGCTCTCTGGGCGGTTTACATTTATTAGAAACACTGTCTGACTTGTATGTTTTTATATATATTTTTAACTTTTTTAACCACTTTGTTAAATAGAGTTTAATAAATAATAATAATAATAATAATAATAATAATAATAATAATAAAGAGAGTGAGGTGTTTGGAGAGTTTAGATTAGGCAGGATTGAAAGTATATTTTTATTTAAAGCTTTTAAATAACAATAAACTTATTATTTTGTTAGCTACCAAATATCATGTGTCAGCTTGGCATTATATTTACCTGCCTTACAGTTATTAAACACCCAAACCAGCGTATTCCCACAGTATATTGTGAGAAAGCCCATATTACACCTGTTCCCCTCATAGCCAGGGGAAAGGTTTTATTTAACCCTCCCTCAGGCTTTCAAGTGGTGGCGCTTGGCCTGAGGAGGGTTTATGCGACGAGCCTAGTGAAAGGGCTGGTGATGTCGCAGGATGTGCATGAAATTTGTACGTCCGAAAGGGGAACGTGGATGGGTCCTGTGGAACTCCATCCCACCAACCATTTTCCCCCAGGCCAGACCCTAAGGCCATTTCTTTAAACCCTTGTTGACAGTTTATTTAAGTGATGCTTGAATCCTTAACAATACAGAACACAAGAACAGGCCCGGGTCCAACATCACTTAAAATGACTTCCTAGAAGTTGTGTAAGTGGATTTTTGTTTTAGTCCCCGAAGGGCTGCCCTTTCCACAGGAGTCCCTTACCTTCTTGATGGGAGATTGTCCCTTCCATGCATGGAACACACCCATAGCAGCAGGCTGGCTTTCCTTCCTCAATCACTTTTGCGTATCCAGGGCGACAGCTTTCGGCACACCTAGAATAAGGCAGGCTCTAGGCAGAAGGCCAAAAAGCATCAGGCAAGACAGGTTAGATTGTTTTGCTTGTTTCTTGGTCTCTGGATATGAAGGATAGAGTTGGAAGGAATCCAACTGGACTAGGCTTCAGTTTATCACCCCAGGTGATCCTTGGTCATCATTGCAGGATGGCACATTTGACACACAGCTGCAGGAACATGGTGTTGGTTTATTCCCTCGCCTGCCCCCTGCACTAGCCCGTGTTAGCAAGGGCAGGGATCCATTGCGACAGCGCTATCTAGTGATGGAAGATCCCCCTTTTTTCAGATGTTACCACTTTAAAAGTGGTTCTTTTCCTGATGGAATTTCCAATAGAGGCCACAGAAGACGTCCTGGTCATTCACTATGTCATTTAAAAGACCCCCTGTTGAAAAGAGATTGTTATATAATTGGGGGGGGGGGCTGGGCTGGATGACCTCTTGGCGTACCTTGCAACTCAGTGATTCTTGAGTTTGATTTCTGTGAATGCGCACTCTTTAAGTGTAGGTTGCATAAGGGCATCTCTGGCCAAAATCTTGCACTTGCTTATAGTTAACCCGCACACTACCTGAACAAGATACCTGAGACCCAAAGAGTCTTAAAGCTGGTTTGATGGAGGGTGCCGGAGAAAAGAAGATCACCACTTGGGGGCAGTAGGAAAAAACACAGGAAGGGAAGGGCAAAAAGGAGTGGGGCAAACTATTTTGCTTGCTCTTCTACCACTCATGGTTGCTGGTCCATGATAATGCACATTGAGAGAGACCTGGTTCCAAAGGGGACCAAACCCAGCAGGGCCGGTCCTCCTACGAATCAGGGTGAGACACCTGCATTGGGCGGCAGAGGGAAAGGAGCGCTGAATGCACTGCTTCCTCAGTCCCCACCAGGATAGCCACCATGACTTTCAGCAGGTGCTCTGGAGAGCCTTGATAGCTGCTCTCCCACCATAGCATTTGCTGCCATAAGAAAGTGGCTCTGTGTGTGTGTGTGTGTGTGAGGGGGAGGGCTCTCTGGAGCTCTCACCTGCCTTCTAATTCCCTTGCTGTGCCTGCCCCTTAGAATCACAGAATAGCAGACTTGGAAGGAGCCTACAAGGCCATCGAGTCCAACCCCCTGCTCAATGCAGGAATCTACCCTAAAGCATCCCTGACAGATGCTTGTCCAGCTGCCTCTTGGAGGCCTCTAGTGTGGGAGAGCCCACAACCTCCCTAGGTCACTGATTCCATTGTCGTACTGCTCTAACAGTCAGGAAGTTTTTCCTGATGTCCAGCTGGAATCTGGCTTCCATTAACTTGAGCCCGTTATTCCGTGTCCTGCACTCTGGGACGATCGAGAAGAGATCCTGGCCCTCCTCTGTGTGACAACCTTTTAAGTATTTGAAGAGTACTCTCATGTCTCCCCTCAATCTTCTCTTCTCCAGGCTAAACATGCCCAGTTCTTTCAGTCTCTCTTCATAGGGCTTTGTTTCCAGACCCCTGATCATCCTGGTTGCCCCCCTCTGAACACGCTCCAGCTTGTCTGCATCCTTCTTGAATTGTGGAAGGATGCAGACATTATGTTTGCCACAGTGGCCAAGTCAGCTCTGTGGGGAGTCATGCAGACAGAAGTGGTTGTGGGTCTCTTGCAAGGCCCAGGCAAGCTTTCACGAGAGCCCTGTGGAACATTCTTCCAGTCACATGCTTTTTCCAGCTCTGCATAGAACTGATGTGGCAGACATACAACTAAGGTGACCATATGGAAAAGAGGACAGGGTTCCTGTATCTTTAATAGTTGTATAGAAAATGGAATTTTAGCAGGTGTCATTTGTATGCATGCAGCACCTGGTAAAATCCCTTCTTCATCACAACAGTTAAAGCTACAAAAGCCCTGCCCTCTTTTGTATCGGGTCATTCTAGTATAGTTCCGAAAACTGGAGCTAGTGCAGAATGTAGCAGCCCCTTTCCAGCATGCAACAATTGCTGAGAGAACTGCACTGGCTGCCTATTCACTACCGAGTCATGTTTAAGGCTCTAGTACTAATGTACAAAGTCCTAAACAACTTGGAATCAGGAAACCTGAGAGAGCACCTTCTCCCCTGTCAACCTGCCCAGTCACTGAGGTAATCTGAGGGCATGCTTCCACATGGACCCATGATCCGATTGGAGTCCACCAGGGGAAGAGCCTTCAGCGTGGTGGCTCCCCTTCTGTGGAATTCCTTGCCTCTGGAGGTCAGGCAGGTGCCAACTTCATATTCCTTCCGGTGCCTCCTGAAAACATTGTTATTTGAGGAAGCTATCCCTTAATGACCAACTATGATTGTATTTGCACTTTGGGTTTTTTTGTTTTTAAAGTATTTTTATGTGTTTTTATTCTGTTTTTATTCTTTTACTCTATTCATTCACCACTCCGAAATTCTTGAATGGGGAGAGGTATTTAAATAAATAAATAAATAAATAAATAAATAAATAAATAAAATGGGGACATTGCTGGCAGGTTTCTTCCATTCTGTGCTTTTGCAACATGGTTTTGTTTTCTCCTTAACACCTGTCCTGGGTCGCCATCCGTTACTGACTAAGTTATGCAGGCATAAACAGGCTGCTAATTTTTCAAGACCATAGGATTGGCTGGCAAAGAAATGTTAAAAGGGAAGAAGGTGAAATCAGCGTTTGTCCCCACCTGATTAAACTGCTTGGGCCACACAATGGCACTCTGGTTAATGTTTAACTTTATCTCTGGAGATGCCAGCTTCTCTATACTCCCAACTTTTAATCTCGCAAAGGACATATTGGAAGACACAACCCAATTCATGATATCAAAGTCGGATGCCAGTTCCCCGTTCTCATCCAAATAAACTCCATACATGGAAGCATTGTAAAAGTGGAAGTTTCTCAGGAAAGAGTGAAGCTAGAATGACATCAAAAAACACGTGTTTTGGAAACAAGAAATTCAGTTGCAGGTCTCAGGGTTCCAAACAGGCAGGGCTAAATTACTGTGGTGCAGGGATTATGCATAGGGACTATCCGTAGACTCACAGTGGCTATGAATGGAATGGGTGGGAGATGGATAGCCAAGTTCCCCTCTTAAAGGGGAGCTGTGATTTCTAGAGGCAAGCATGCCAGCAGTGAAGAGGGAAAGGCTGGTGAGGAGCAGCTGAATAGCTTCAGCAACAGCAACTCCTTCCCAGGAAGGGATTGCTAAGCCAATCAGCACATGGGGGGGGGGAATTCGTGATCCACCCCTCTGGATCTCGCTTCACAGAGTGGAGCGGGGGAGGGCCGGATTGACCTGAAGTGGTTCGGGAGGTCTGTGCACAGCCCTAGTCTGTATGTGTGTGTGTGTGTGTGAGAGAGAGAGAGGGGGGGGGCATTCACCTTGTAACCACCACTGTTCACCATCTCCATCCGACTTGATTTGGAGGAGCATGCTGCGGTTAGAGCACGTGCCACAGCCTGGATGGTGTTGTAAATACTGTAGCTGTCTTGAGACAAGATTCTTTCGATTACATCCTGGGGCAAAGTCTCCAGTTGCTCGTTCTCTGTGCACCTAGTCAGGTCTTCCACGGAATGGTTTGGCGAAGGAGAATTAAAGGCTGTCTTCCAAAACCACTCGACAGCAGAAGAAATTGGGTCGATGTTTTGGTATGTTGCCCTTTTGGTCTGGCTAAAAAAAGACAAAGACGCAGGAATGCGCTGGTTTTCAAAATTGCTGAAAACCAAACTCATACTGAGATCCTGCAATGCGGTCGTGATCCAAACTTTCCCTGCAAACGATGGATTAGTAAACTGAGCATTTTCCATTAGGACAGCTAGAATAAGTGTCGAGTGAGAGTCCCCATAATAGACAACCACATTGACTTGTCTCTGTTCAAGAAATATGATGCGTTTTGACCGCTGGCTGTAAATATCCAGGGATAGAATGCTTTCCGAGAAGGCAATGCAAATCCCATTCTTTGTGGCCACCGATGCAAAGGTGCTCATGAACCTTTCTCCACCGGTATTGTCTGGTGCCATGAGCCCAATCCACGTCCACGCGAAATGCAGGAGTAGCTTGACAATCCCCAAGTTGGGGGGTTCTGGTTTTGGGACTACTCGGTAAAAAAAAGGAAAATGACTTTTTTCATCAAGAACATGATGAACAAAACCATAATTGACCTAGTAAAGAAAGGAAGAGATTTGATGCTTTCAGGATAAAGCTCAGATATTTGTTAAGGCAAAAGTTATGAGTGATAGGATGGCCGCTGCCACTTGGAGTAGCCCAATCTTTTCCAAGCTAGTGCCTTCTGGATGTATTGGATTACAGCTTTCATCATTCCTTGCCAGTAAGGACATTGGCCAGGCCAGTTGGGAATGATGGGAATTACAGTCCAACACATCCACATTGCTTCCACATTATATTCCTTCCACACCAAACTCCCATCCCATTCATCTATTTCTGAATGGACTACCATATTTGATTTGTGTTAGATACATCCAGCTATTTCTGAATGGACTATAATATTTGATGTGTGTTAGATACGTCCATCTATTTCTGAATGGACTACCATATTCGATGTGTGTTAGATATGTCCATCTATTTCTGAATGGACTACCATATTCGATGTGTGTTAGATACGTCCATCTATTTCTGAATGGACTATCATATTCGATGTGTGTTAGATATGTCCATCTATTTCTGAATGGACTACCATATTCGATGTGTGTTAGATACGTCCATCTATTTCTGAATGGACTATCATATTTGATTTGTGTTAGATACATCCAGCTATTTCCGAATAGACTATCATATTCAAGATGTGCTAGATACACAACATCAAGGAGCATTTTTAATATAACAAATATACTGCAGGGACAGATATCTTCCTTTATCATTATAGATTATTTATTGATTTGATCCACTGTCTGTTTCAAGCCTTACTTCGTGACGCCCAGTGCCATCACCTCAGGTTTTCTTGAAAGATTGTAACTTGGTCAGCATACCCTCCCCATTCATACCTGTGGAATTTTGTAGATGCTCAACATGGTTGAAATCTCATTGGAGATAGTAGCATCGGTCCCTTCAAGGACCATCAAAAGGTCATTCTTCCTTCCACAACTGTAGTTTGGAACATCCTGCTGACCGACAAATATCAAGTCTACCAAGGCCTCGTAAGTCATTCTTGCCTTGAAATAGTTCTCATAGACATTGTAGCCCAGGGTTATGTTGGGCAAGAGCCTTGGATTCCGGTTGATCTCATGAATGGAGAACAAGAAGGGAAGGATGTGCCAGAGTTTCATGTCTGCTGAACTGCAACAAAATGTGTGTGTCAGATTTGTTGGAAGTGTATCAGCTATAGAGAATTAACTGGCAGTCCAGTGGGTTCCTAAACACTGGAACTATAGAATGAAAACACTTAGCAAAGGACAAAACCCACTATACTACAGTCCTTAGAAGCGTAATCTGATGGGGTCATGAGTAGAGATGTAAAATTTCTGGAAATTTTGAAGCCATGGGGAAAGAAACAGGGTTTTTTCTTGGGGGGGGGGTTTGGGGAAAAACAGATTTTTAAAGAAAAATTCAAATAATGCAATATTATTTATTTTATTTATTTATTACACTTATAGACTGCCCCCATAGCCAGAGCTCTCTGGGCAGTTTACAGAAATTCTAATATTAGCACTTTTCACAGATTGAAAGTCACTTTGTTACTTTAGGAACATAAAATGTAATTATGTTCAAGTTGGTTTGGCATGAAATTATTACATTTTTGTGTATTAAAAGTACAGTGTATTCAAACAATTATTACAAACTGAATTTACTTTTTAATTATCATTTTTTACCTTTTTGGTAACAAATGGAGCTACAAGTTCCTGAACTGTAAGGAACACCTGAACTGTAAGGAACCTCTTTGGTTTTGCTAGTTTATGAGCAGGCAAAAATATTTAAAAAATAACAACAGAGGAAGCCATCAACATTAGTAACAAAGAAAATATTTTTGACTCCGCTAGTCCTCCACAGTGTCAGGCAGACATAAAGCACCCATTCCCATAAAAAGAACTTAGAAAAAAAGGGGAGGAACCAAGATTCGATGAATATGCATGAAATTTAATCAGACTCGTTTCCTGAGCTATAGCTATCACTATCAGTTTCAGTCTCTGCTTCAGTGGCAGTGCCCCCTAGAGGAAGAAGTGCATCTTGCTCTTGCATTTGAGAGCTGTAGTCTCAATTTGCAACCTAAGACTTGCTTGTTTTCACTGCACAGAAATTCTAATAATCTAATACTGTACATAGTTTATAGAAATCATTTGGAGAAGTAAATATCTGAACACCTTGTCTTAAACACTGTATTCATCATGCTAAAATAAAACATCCCATAATCCATTTTTTCAATTTTTTTCAATTTTTCAGAACCCCCCCCCCCAAAAGGCGTTTGGAAAAAATAGGAAAACCCTGTTTCTTCCCAAATTTTCCAGTTTCCCCCCAGTGCTTCACATCTCTAGTCATAAGTTTTAAAATTCTGACTCCTTGGCTTTTATCTTAAAACATCGTGTGTGATCTTGTGCATGTTTGAGTAAAAGGAAAACTAGCTATATTAGAGTGGCCAGGTACAAAACAGGGCAAGGCTCCTGCAGCATTCTGTTGTGATGAAGAAGGAATTTCACCAGGTGCTGCATGTATACAAATGACACCTGCTGAAATTGTTAAAGATACAGGAGCCTTGTCCTCCTTTCTATATGGTCAGCCCACCAGAGTAGGAAAAGAAAATTTGTGTGGGACCAGTTGGAAAGGGTTCTAACAATAATTTCAACTATAAGCAAATATGATCAGACTTTCAGTATAGAAGGAGGAGTTACTAGCAGGTCATTGGTTCGCCTGCTTTGGAGAACTAGAGAACCAGTTTTTTGTGAACCATCTAGAGAGCTTCGGCTATTGGGCGGAATAGAAATGCAATAAATGAATAATAATTTAACAAATCATTTTATCCCAAACATATTTCAAAAGCATTTTCTGTTTTGGGAAACTAATTCTAAAGTCTTGCAAGAGGTTACTGCAACAAATGCATTCCACAATTGAAAAGATTGGTAAGATGCTTATTTCTACCCCAAGGAGTGTAATTAACCAGAGTGCACAAGAGTAATAATAAAGAGAGCCAGTGTGGCGTAGCGGCTAAGATGTTGGACTGGGAGTCGGGAGATCCAAGTTCTAGTCCCCGCTTGGCCACGGAAACCCTCTGGGTGACTTTGGGCCAGTCACAGGCCGTAGCTAGACGTAAAGTTTATCCCAGGATTGTCCTGGGGTCAAACCTGTTCATCTAAGTGCCACACAGGGCATCCAGCGCTCAGGCAGGGACGAACCCTGGATGAGCCTGGGATAAACCTTAGGTCTAGCTATGGCCACAGACTCCCAGCCCAACCTACCTCACAGAGTTGTTGTTGTGAGGATAACATGGAGAATAGGAGGATTATGTACACTGCCTTGCGTTCCTTGGAGAGAAAAAGGTGGGATTTAAATGTAATAAATAAATAAATAAATAAATAATGCATTTCTTAAATCCCTTTTAATTAATTAATTTAATCATTAATTGAATCATTAATTTAGCAATAGCCTGTTCTGCAGTACCTTCCGAAGCAGATATGCTAGTAGGTTTCCTCGTTTTAAATATTAAGTAGGTCCAGGAGAGTGTTTAATGCCACACTGGAGATGGCTGCATTAACAAAAGAATAGCATTCACTCAAAGCACACATAGCAATATTAACTAGCCCCATACTAGGAACAGTGGGGAAACAGCCCGTGGCACGTCAGGTCTAGATATGACAGGCTGTGCACCAAAATGGTGCCTTAGTGTTCACACATCCCTTCAAAACCTGTTTGTCCTGAGGCCAAACAGGGACAAGATTGAGAGGCTGTTTATGCACCTTATTTGCCCCATGGTTATATGACACAGCCACCAACTTGCAGCCACCATGGGGCTTTCCCTCGAAGCTTCGCATTTAAAAAGTCAGGGACTTACCCTGACTTTTTCCTGGGAAGCGTGGTCACCACGGTCCTTCTAAGTGTGACCTCACTTCAGCATCGAGCTGGGGCTGTTCTGGGGCAGATGGTGACCATTGATAGGTCGCCGGAAGCTGGGAAGAGGGCAGCGGGTGGGTCCACTGAGCCAAATGGCCATGCTCCTTCCTGGCATGGGCATTTCCTAACCCAACCTTGTAGCACTGAAACCGTGGGGTTATACTGGGAAGGAGTGGCAAAGGGATGTAATTTACCAGTGGCTGTTACCCACAACATGGGAGAAAATGAAATTAGAGTTGAGCTGATCAGCAATCAATCGAGCAGCATAGTTACCTAGGGAGGTTGTGGGTTCTCCCACACTAGAGGAAGCTGGACAGCCATCTGTCAGGGATGCTTTAAGGTGGATTCCTGCATTGAGCAGGAGGTTGGACTCGATGGCCTTGTTGGCCCCTTCCAACTCTGCTATTCTATGATTCTTTGAAGCCAGATTACGGCTGGACTGTTAGAGCAGATTACAGCCTGACTGTTAGAGCAGTGCGACAATGGGAACAATGACCTAGGGAGGTCGTGGGCTCTCCCACACTAGAAGCCTTCAAGAGGCAGCTGGACAACCATCTGTCAGGGATGCTTTAGGGTGGATTCCTCGATGGCCTTATAGGGCGCCTTCCAACTCTACTATTCTATGATTCTAATAACTTACGTGTCGTAAAGAACATCTGGGGGCTTGAAGAAAACGTATGGTTCGAGGACAATATTTGTTGTAGATACAATAGCGCTAATGAGGTGGTCCCCTGGCCTGTAGTAATTACACGGGTCTCTGCGATCATACCTCTCCATGAATGGGCATTTTGACGTCAGCTTCATGTGGAAAGCATTGGGCAGCCAAAGCAGAAGCGTTAGGTGCAGGAGTACCATCATTTTCGGTATACCTGCTAAAGTCACCTCACCTGTGACTACTCTCAACCACAGATCTAGTTAATTAGAAGAAACTAAAAGAATAAGGCCGCCATGACCTCACTAATCCAGATGGGAGTCCAACTGTGGCTTCAGAAGAACTAATACTAGCCCAGTAGACCCCAGCATAGTCCCTGCCTGTCCTAAATCTCAGGCCGGAGTCTTGGTGGCACAACAGGCGTATGCACCAGCCATTTCACATTTGTCTAAGACATGCTTGCTCATCCTTCTCTGATGTTTATGGTATTAGCTAGAAATATTATGTTTGCACAAATCTTCAGAGCTGTGGCATAAAGACAAACAACCAGAAATCACCATAATTTTAGTAATTATAATGTACAGCAGCGCAGGGATCATCGTCGGCTGTCACTGTCGCTCTATGCGCAGGTGGGCACAGCTACAGAAAACATGTTTACAAGACTCATCACTGAATCCCAGCTTTGCTAGGTGATGTAACAGAAGTGACCAGAAAAATCAAAGCTGTCTATCGTGAATCGGGTGGTGAGTGCCGACAGAACAGACGCCCATCGCCTCAGCCCAGGCTGTTGTTGGAAGAGGGGCTATTTATGCGCCAGCCCTTTCACATTTAATATTAGAAGTTATCTCATGTTACTCTTGCTTGTGATGTTTATGATATCAGTTACACAGATGACCTTTGCAATCACCTTCAGAGTTCCGGCAAAAAAGGAGAATAAATTGACATGATTCTGATCGTTGTAATGTACAGAAATGGATGCAGCATCCTTGGCTCTCTCGGTCACTCCATGCCCAGGTGTGCACACCTACAAAAAACATGTTTGTGAGACTCATCACTGTGCCGCTATGTGCTTTGTGTTAGAAGAGGAGGGTGGAGAAGAGAGCTGTATCATCATCTGCCTCACATCAGTCACATCCTCTATTATATTCTATTCCCTAAAATATATGCTTGGAGGGTGAGAATTTATATGCCAGAAAAACAAGATAAAGACTGGGATGGGGTTGAGGTTGTGCACTCACGTTCTGCAGAAGGGATGGGAAGGGGTCACATTTCAAAATCCCATGCCGTAATATGTGATGGACTCTAGGTTTCAAAAGGATTTGAAAAATCCACAGAGAACAGCTTATCCATGGCTTGTAATAGGGCTGTGCACGGACCCCCTGAACACATTTCCCAATGTGTTTGAGGCAGAAGTCTTCCTTAGAGAGCAAACGGTCTACCTATGCCAGTGTTCTGGTATGCCAGTTAAGCCCACATAGACGCTGTTCAGACAACACATTAAGCCACCATGGTTAAGCAGTTTGAACTAAACATTATGGCTCAGTGTGTCATGTGAAACATGGCTTAGCAAGTTGTGTGAAACACTCCTAACCACTGTGGCTACATAATCACGGCTTAAACACGCTCACTAACCATTTGCTGCAAAAGGGTTAGCGGACTAATCATGGCTTAGCATGCCATCTGAACAGGCCTTTACTTAATAATACACTTTCAATGTATCATTCAAAGTTTATTGAAATTGCATTTTGGGGAAATATTTTTAGACATTGTACCTGAATGGAGGCATGCAAAGTCCCCTTTGCCCCTGAGAATACTGCTGGTTAGTATTCACTGGATCTTCTTCAGGTGATATGAAAGGTCTTTACCTAGAGTGACCATATGGAAAGGAGGATAGGGCTCCTGTATCTTTAAGCAACAAAATGGTGGCCTTTTGGTCCTGCCCATTCTGCCCTTGACTCCGCCCACCTCGGGAAGGCAGCTCCTGTGAGCGTCTCCAAAATGGAATTCAACTGTCAGACTAAAAGAAATTCAACACTCCGGATCTAGTCCATTGCTGTCTACTTTGCCTGGCAAAGATAGGGTGACCATATGGAAAGGAGGACAGGGCTCCTGTATCTTTAACGGTTGTATTAAAAAGGGAATTTCAGCAGGTGTCATTTGTATGCATGCAGCACCTGGTGAAATGCCCTCTTCATCACAACAGTTAAAACTGCAGGAGCCCTTCCCTCTTTTGTATCTGGTCATGATAGGCAGGGTTGTTGCAGCTTTAACGGTTGTGATGAAGAGGGAATTCCGTCTGTGTTTCATGGATAGTCAGGTGCTTGTTATTCTGTTGTCCACTCATTGGCAGAATTGCCTCCCCCCATTTTCCTGCATTTGTGCAAATTTGCACTTGCACAAATTCACACTTGAGAAAATATGCAAACCCCTCCCCTCAAATGTAAATTTTATGCTTTAGCCAATGGTTTTTTTTATTTTTTTTATTTTTTCTAAATTTGCATAAAATTCCAGAAGGTTAAAAACAAAACAAAAAAAGTCCTGCAAATCTTTGAAATCCATGCTGACCAGCTGCAGAACCCCTAGGTCAGAGACATATAAATCCAAACTCATTTGATTCCTTTGTGGATTTCCCCAACATCTCTAAACTCACCTTAACTATTGGGTTACTTCTGTGTCCCTCTAATGTGAAGATGAGGAAGAAGGAAGAATCCAATGATTCTGTCAGGAGTCATTTTATAAATTCAATACATTTACATAATAAAAATGTTTAAGGGAACTGCAAGAAGTTCTTCAACACCCCACAAAGTATAACAGTGAACAGACGAATATTACTATAATTGCTCTTTATCACTGAAAAAGAATATAGCTGTAGGGAGCAATGGCCTGTAGATGGACTCAGGGGTGGGGTTGGTTGGGACATAGGATATTTAGGATTCCTGACTCTAATATCAAACCCAGGAGTTTGAGCACCCCTCTCCCCCTCTCTGAGCTCACGAAAGCAACCTCAGTGGGGAGAGGAAGGGGGCAGGTGGAGGGGACATCCGTAGCTGGCATACAAGGTATCCTGAGGCCAGCCCTGCCTCCCTTCCCTCATGCTCTGATGTGCCCCAGCTAAACGGGATTCCTGACATGTGGAAGTGGGAGCTGAACTGAATCTTACCCTTGAGGCACACCCCTAATTAATTCGACTTGAGATTCTACTTGGCACTCAGGTTGCCATATAGAAATGGATGGAATCTACAGAAGAAAAGGGCCCAAGGCTATGCCAGTTCCACTATTCATTTATTATCATGCAAAACTTGTTCCATTTATTTATTTAAGAACATAAGGCCACAAGAAGAGCCAAGCTGGATCAAACTATGAAGCCATCTAGTCCAGCACTCTGTTCACACACTGCCCAACCAGCTGTCCACCACAGACCCATAAGTAGAACTAAAGGAAGTCATTAATGAAAGTATAGGGCCAGATCAATATGGGTTTGTTTTTTTAAAAACAGATTTATTGCTGAAACAATTAGGAAAGCATTCGGTATGATCAATATATGTAAGATAAAAATGATCACTACAGTAATAATGACATTGGATCTATATAAAGCTTTTGATACTGTGCCCAGACCAACAGGATCCAGAGGAGCGCGCCCCTTTAAAAGGGAAGTGCCCGCCACAGGCTTGCTGAGGTAGGGAGGGAGGGAAAAGAGAGTGAACGCCTCCATTTGAAGCCGGCGTGGCGGAGCACACCAAGCAGGGTATGTTTCTTCATTAGCGTTTTGGTGCTTTTGAAACATTTCAATTCACCGTTAAAAGGATTCTTCCTAAACGGTATTAATACATGTGTGGATTGAGGAGGGTCTTGTTGGCAGCACGGCTCCAGACAACTCTGGCTGATGGAGCGCCTCTCCCTGCATGACCCTACCCAAATATACTACACTCATCATCTAAGGCCCTCCTCAGAGTGCCTCCTTCTAGCAGAGGTTTGCAAAAAATGGAGATTTTTTTTAAAAAAAATTAAGTTAGGAGACTGCTGTGATTGACCTGCTTTTTAAGCACATGCGTTCTCTTGCAGAAGCATTTTGGCCCCGCCGGGCGCTCCTTGGTGTGGGGTTTGCCGCCGCCACCGTTAACACCTCCCCAACCCCGTTGGACTCTGTGAGACTTATTTCTGAGTAGGCATGCATGAGATCGGGGAGGGAACCTATTGATTGTGAATTTGTTTCTGTTTTGAATTTTATTGTTATTATCTTCCTTAGTGGGTTGAGCCACTACTGTGATGTCACAAACAGGCTCACATTCCAGGGCTGCAATAGTTGACTGCAATGAGCCCACCTCAACCACAGATTAAGTTTATTTATTATATTTATATCCTGCCTTTTTCTCTGCCAAGATCCCAAGGCGGTTTCATAATCCTCCTCCTCTCCATTTTTATCCTCACAACAACCCTGTGAGGTAAATTAGGCTGAGTATCACCAACTACCCCAAAGTCACCCAGTCAGCTTCATGACTGAGTGGGCTCTTGAACCCAGGTCTCCTGAATCACAGACCAACACTCTGACCACTAGGCCACATTGGCTCTCAAGGAGCCCTGAGGTTGCCCTCCTCTGAAACTGGCAGTTGACAAGTTAGCAAGTCTTCTTTACCAACTGATTGATGTTGCAATAGGCCAAATAGTACAGTGGCTTAGCAAAAAAAAAAAAAAATCATGCATATTGTGATACAAGTGTGAAATTTGGTATGGTGGCATTTATGACCATGTAGATTAAAATGAGATATAGGGGCATCTTGGGAAATCATCGTAACGGCCGCCATCTTGGAAAATGGCGGCCAAAATCCAGCTTTTGCACAATAACTCTATTATTTGTTAATCTCACAGAAAAGTTGTCTCAATACAAAATGAAAGAGCATAAAATTTGCTACAAAAAAAATCATTAACAATCTTTTCATAGGAGCAACCCTCATCGAGATATAAAGGTTTTATTCCTACCCATTTGTTTGAGAAGTCAACAAGACGCACTATCTCACCCTCATTCCAATCTTGCACGTTGTGTTGCAAGGCTGAAACTTTCAGAGGTCACATTTTACACATTGTTCAACATTATCAAAGTAAAGGAAAACCGATCCTCCACAGATGCAAACATGTGGAATTTCACATTGGTGGGCTAGCAGGACAATGGCTTAAGGGGGGGGGAATTAAAAAAATCATTTAAAAAAAAATCAAGGGATGGACCGATCTGATTCAAGCTTGGCATACCCAAAGCCCTGCTTAAAAGCTCTCAGGATCCCAACTTTCATCTGTTTATCTTTAAAAATAAGGGAGCTGTGGGCAAGGAGGGGGGTAGGGTTGGAGCAGCAAAAGTACCGTATGTTACACCGGCTCAGCCCCTTGGTTTGAAAGGCATGGAGGAGGAAAACCACTTCACCCTCCCCTTTCATCAGCAAGCTCTCCCTTACAGCACATGCCCCCAACAAAGGAAAAAGCAAGAGGAGAGCACTACACGGAGGCTTCAGGGTGCATTAAATTCACTTGGGGAAAATAATCCAGACTTTCCCCATTCTAGGAAAAGACAGAAAAGGCTGGGGAAGAGGCATGTGAGTACCATGCTGCAAAACCACACACCAGGCGTGCCGAGAGTGCATTAAATCACAGGTGTGATGGAGCCCTGCTCTGGTTCAGCATGCCAGTCTCTGATGTGACACAGCAACAATTGAAAACAATAGAAAAGTTTGTTATAGTAATGTATGATCGTACTAGCATCAAAGAACACATAAACAGGGAAGAACTATTTGCAAAAAAAGGAAGACACATGGAATGGATCCCACCAACTTCAAGTGCTCTGTTACAGCATGTAAAATGTGCCGTCTTTGAAGCACATCATGTGTGTGGGGAACCTCTTTACAGCCAATACCATCATACCCTGATCCCAGCAACTGGGGATGAGAGAAAGACGCTGAATCTGGCTGGCTACCTACATGGACTACACTTCCTCCTGCTTTAAAATCCTGCCTCAAGTTGGTTTCTTGTGCCTGTAAAACAAAATGTGACACTAATACCAGATGCAAATGCAGTACTGCTGGACTACCTTGTACTGTGATGTGTCAGTGTGATGAAGAATGTAGTCAAGACTAAAATAAAATCACTAAAAACAAAAGTTTTAAGCTCTGTTATTTTAAAAAACAAAAATTGGTTAAATGTAATTTTTTATGTGTGTTACAAGTTAATTTAATACATTTGCTATTCAGTAAAAGAATAAATGAGCCTCTTATGGAAATTTTGCATTATTTAGAGTCATAGAATCATAGAATAGCAGAGTTGGAAGGGGCCTACAAGGCCATCGAGTCCAACCCCCTGCTCAATGCAGGAATCCACCCTAAAGTTCTCATTGGGCCTGTTCAGACAATACACTAAGCCATGGTTAGGCTGCTAACCCTTTTGCAGCAAATGGTTAGTGAGCATGGTTATGTAGCCACCATGGTTAGGAATGGTTCACATGACTCGCTAAGCCATAATGTTTAGCTCAAAATGCTTATCCACCATGGGTGGCTTAGTGTGTCGTCTGAACAGGGTCACTATTTCAAAGTTCATCTGCACTGCCCTGTTTCAGAAACAAACCTTTCCACTCATTTGGGGTTGCACCAAATCCTTGCTGCATGAGCAGTGGATCCCATGAGTGGACGGGCACAATATCTTTCCACTGCAATTGTTTCATTTTTTTTCTTTTTCATTTATTACACATTTTTATATCACCCAATAGCCAACCTTCATATTTCTATGTTGAAAAATAAAAAAGTTATAGGCGTTTATTTTTTCCAATGCAAGTCTACGGGGAAAACACACACACACACACACACACACGATTCAGACACCCGCATCTTGATTCAGATTTGGATCTGAGGCAAAGCGGACAGGGTCCAAATCTATCCAAAGCGAATCAGGCTTGATTCAGAAAATCCAAATTGGGATCCAAAGCTAATCAGAGGGGTCCACGCACAGCCCTATTAAAAATAGTTTCTTTTCTGATATATATGGAGAGAAAAGAGTTTGGTTAGAATAGCATACAAAAGATGCTTGCTCCCAAGGCTGGTACATTGCTTTTAGTATTTTTTTAGCATACAAAAATTATGTACTAAAAAAATCAGATGCCAACTTTAAGTTTCATCATTATATGCTTCTTTTTATTCAGGTTTGGCCTCAAAAGAATAATGTAGCATTTGGGGATGAAGATGCAACCCAGTAAGCCCAGACTGGAGGCCAGGATAGAGAAGACCTGCACAGCTACCATGTATTTCCCTTTGGTGCTCAGGTAGGCCGGCACAAAGGACGCCCAAACACTGCAAAATACCAGCATGCTGAAGGTGATCAGCTTGGCTTCATTGAATGCCCCGGGCAGCTTCCTGGCTAGGAAGGCCACCGTGAAACAGATGGCAGCCAGGAAGCCCATGTAGCCAAGAGCGATATAAAACATGATGACAGATCCCTCGTTACATTGCAGGATTACCTGCCAAGGCAGAGAGTGCATGTCAGAGTCTGGGTATGGAGGAAAGATTCCCAGCCAGATCACACAGATGCCCACTTGAACACTAGAGCAAGAAATCACAATGGAGTTGGCCACACTCTTCCCCAGCCATTTCCTCATTCTGTTCCCTGGTTTAGTGGCAATAAAAGCCACCACCACCATGACAGTTTTTGCCAACAAGGAAGAGACGGCAACCGAGAAGATGATGCTGAAGGCTGTTTGTTGGAGAAGGCAGGTTACCTTCTGGGGCCGACCAATGTAGAGGAAGGAGGACAGGAAGGAAAGCAGGAGGGAGATGAGGAGCATGTAGGTGAGGTCACGGTTGTTAGCTTTGACCACTGGAGTTTCTCGGTGTTTAATGAAGATTCCAATAACAGCAACAGTGGTTAAGGAGAAGAATAGGGCAAAGACAGCTAGGATGATCCCCAAGGATTCATCATAGGAGAGGAAGTTCATAAGCTTAAGAATACACTGATTCCGGTCCTTGTTTGGATGCTGATCATCTGGACACTTGTTGCAATTGTCTGCATCTGGAAAAAAGAAGAAGACCAGATGCAGCATCTTTATTGTCCAGCCTACTCCAAAGCTGGCACCCTCCCAGCATTCCTGACTATTGACCGACCATTGGGAAGTCTGCAATAATCTGGGGCTGATTGAAGTCGAGGCCTCAAAACATCTGAAGTGCACTAGGTTGAGGAAGGCCACAATAACCTGTTTTACATCACTGATAGTCTGTCATTGTGCCTGTTCAGACAACACGCTAAGCCAGAGCTTTCCAAACTGTGTGTCGCGACACGTTAGTGTGTCGGCTGCAGCGTGTAGGTGCGTCGTCCGAACGTAACGAAGTCTGTTAATGATGTATGAAGAGGGTGACTTAGACAGCTTTTGGATTCGCGTTTCAAAAATGCATCCAAACATGGGTAAAAAAGTGTGGAAAATTCTTCTGCAGTTTTCTACTACATACATTTGTGAAGCATCCTTTTCAACAATGTTACTCATAAATGACAACAATCTTGGAAATGTATGTTATTATCTTACAAATCGTATATTTTTAAAAATATAAATGAAAGGTTTTCATGAGATAGGTTGCGTCCCCATACATTTTGTTATTACAATTTATGTATGCGTCAGTATCTCTTAAAAAGGGTTAGTTTAACCTCTGGTTTGCTAGTAAAACTGAATTACTGTATTGCGAAATGATGCATGTCTAAAAAGTGTGTCACCAACATGAAAAGTTTGGAAAGCTCTGTGCTAAGCCATGGTTAGGCCAATAACCCTTTTGCAGCAAATGGTTAGTGAGCATGTTTAATTTAAACCATGCTTAGTTTAGGTAAGAGCCTCGTGTGGCGCAGAGCAGTAAAGCAGCAGTTTCTGCAGCCGAAACTCTCCCCACGGCCTGAGTTCGATCCCAGCGGAAGCTGGTTTCAGGCAGCCAGCTCGGGTCGACTCAGCCTTCCATCCTCCCGAGGTCGGTAAAATGAGTACCCAGTTAGCTAGGGGAAAGGTAATAATGGCCGGGGAAGGCAACGGCAAACCACCCTGCTATAAGGCCTGCCAAGAAAACGTCATCGAAAGCTGGCATCCCTCCAAGAGTCAGTAATGACTCAGTGTTTGCACGAGAGGTTCCTTTCCTTTCTTCTAGTTTAGGTAGCCACCATGGATAGGAATGGCTCACATAACATACTCAACTATAATATTAAGTTCAAAATGCTTGACCACGGTGGTTTAACATTTTATCTGAACAGGATCAATTATTAGGGGTGTGCACGGACCCCCCGCTCCGCTTCACTTGCAGATCCGCCATTTTTCGGAGCGGGTCGCTCCGCCCCGCCCCCGCTCCGCCCACTTCCGCTCCGCTCCGCCCGGAGCTCCGGATCGGATCCGGAGCTCCGTTTTTGCCCCCCCATAGGCTTGCATTGAAAGCTAAAAAAGTAAACAACTTTTTTTCCGTTGAAGTTAGAAACCTCACGTTTGGCACCATGACACCTCATGGGCGTATACACACACACGCCAAGTTTCAAGGCAATCCCATCATCCCCTGATTTTTGGCGAATTTTTGAAAATCGGGCACCCCATTCACACCCCTTGGGATAGCTCCGTCAATTTGCATGTTACAAACCTCAAACTCGGCACCAGGGCAGCTTATCCATGTGTCCACATGCACGCCAAGTTGCAAGCAAATCCCATCATCCCCTGATTTTTGGCGCGGCTCTACCCTCTAACGCACCTCCCATAACCCTAATTCACACCCCTTTAGATAGCTCCGTCAATTTGCACGTTAGAAACCTCAAACTCAGCACCATGATAGCTTATCCACGTGTCCACATGCACGCCAAGTTTCAAGGCAATCCCATCATCCCCTGATTTTTGGGGAATTTATGAAAATCGGGCACCCCATTCACACCCCTTGGGATAGCTCCGTCAATTTGCATGTTAGAAACCTCAAACTCGGCACCAGGAGAGCTTATCCATGTGTCCACATGCACGCCAAGTTGCAAGCAAATCCCATCATCCCCTGATTTTTGGCATGGCTTAACTCACCCCAAATTGTCCCATTCTACAACTACGTCAATTTGCACGTTAGAAACCTCAAACTCAGCACCATGATAGCTTATCCACGTGTCCACATGCACGCCAAGTTTCAAGGCAATCCCATCATCCCCTGATTTTTGGGGAATTTATGAAAATCGGGCACCCCATTCACACCCCTTGGGATAGCTCCGTCAATTTGCATGTTAGAAACCTCAAACTCGGCACCAGGAGAGCTTATCCATGTGTCCACATGCACGCCAAGTTGCAAGCAAATCCCATCATCCCCTGATTTTTGGCGCGGCTTAAACTTTTTAACTCACCCCAAATCAAGTCCCATTCTACAACTACGTCAATTTGCACGTTAGAAACCTATCCTTTGGTCCCATGACAGCTTACCCATGTGTCCCCATGGACACCAAGTTTCAAGGCAATCCCATCATCCCCTGATGTTAGGGGAACTTTTGAAATTTGAACACTCCAGTATGTCAGGGATTTAAAGTTGCAATTGCAGACAGCTCAATGGGGCCAGTTCCAAGGCAATCCCAACATGCCACGAGATAACCCTAAATCTTCTGGCACATTTGAAAAAGGGATTATTGAATTTGATAAAGTCTAAGTGAGCGCAGGAAGGACTTCTCCCCTTAGTCAAAGCAAGACACATACACCATCGCTGCAAGGCGGGAAGGGGAGAATTATTATTATTATTATTATTTATTTATATAGCACCATCAATGGAAAGCAGGCAGGCAGCATGCATTGTAGTGCCGCAAGGATGGCTTGAGCACTAACGCATAGCAAACCAACCCATAAGTGGGCGCAAAGTGAGGCAAAGATGGCTGGTTGTTTCTTTCTAAGCCAGCAGTTACGCCTTGAGGGGCACAGAGGAGGACGATTGGGAGCAAACCAGGCACCAGGCGGGCAGAGAGGCAGGCAGAGTAGGCGAGGAGTCAGTCCTGGCAGATGCCCCACCACAGCAGCACCCCGGGGGAGGCGGGCAGGCAGGCAGGCAGGCTGCGGGCATTTCTGGGGGCACAAGGAAGTGATGGCTGGTTTCTAAGCCAGCATTGCAGTTAGTCACGCATTGCAAACGCAAACCATCCCAGCGAGTCGGTCACCGAGGAGGACAGGCTAGCAGAGGGGCAGGCAGAGTGACATGTCATAGATCTAGTATTGGGGAGGAGTCAGTCCCGGCAGATGCCCCAACACAGTAGCACCCTGGGTGGGCATTGGAAAACGCCATCTTGTGGGTCAATACTTCCCCCACCCCATGTCCTGCAGGGTTGCCTGCCTAACCCTTGTGGGGATGGGAGATGGAGAGCTTAGAGTGGCAGTGCCAGCAGCAGCCTTCGGCTTTCCCCTGGAACCAGTCGCCTTGCCCGCCTCTTTCCCCAGCAAGATCGCCTGGTGCTGCCTATGAAGATGCATCTTCATGCTGCTGGTTCCATAATGCCCTGTCGATGAACCCCTGCTTAGGCTGAGTTTGCAGTGGCGACAGACAGCAAAGCGGGGATCCGCTCCCAACTCAAAGTGGTCCCACACGATGCTTGTCTTTCGTTTCTGTGGTGACACCACCAATTGCCCGCCTGAGCTCTCTGGTGTTGCCACAGAAACAGGGGTGTGGGATGAGACTGGGGAGAGAGCCTCGGCCTGCTGCTGCTCCTCCTCAGCCCCCACATCCTGGAGGCCCACCGCCTCCTCCTCCTCCCCCCCCTCCACTGTGCTGAGGACCTCGTCTAGGTCCATCAGCGGGCTCGTGGGCTGAAAGGAGAATGAAGGAGTTGGGGATACTCCTCCTCCTCTAATGGCACTGCTGCCACGTGCCTCTTGCAAACGGGCACTTTTCCCATTCCCACCCTCAAAAAGAGAACGCCGGGCACAAGTTGCAGAAGAGAGTGGCTCTGCCTGCTGCTTGTCCTGCTTCTGTTTTGGAGCAGTCAGCCAAGGAGTTGCCCGTTTGAGTTTCACAGGAGGAGAGGAAGCCCTGCTGGCAGACTGAGCCTTGCTGCTTTCAGCACGCCTGCTTTCTCTTTTCATGATGACTAACAAAATATTAATACTACTAATACTATGTATAAGGTACTACTAAGAATATGTATAAGAAGAATATAATATGTTTAAATGTAGGGAAATGGGACAAGAACAATAAAATATACTACTACTAATATGTATGAGAATATACTACTAAGAATATCTACAAGAATATAATAATATGTTTTAGAATATTACTAATAAATGTAGGGAAATGGGACAAGAAATGGGACAACCACTACTATAAGAAGAACAAAATATGAATACTACTACTAATATGTATGAGAATGTATACTAATAGACTACTAAGACTATGTCAAAGAATATAATAATAATATGTTTAAGAATAGGGAAATGGTGTGCGTATGCTTTCCCCAAAATGCTCAATCTGTGGCTGCCTGTTGAACTTGACAAAAGCAGCCCACTCCGTCGAAGTTACACAGAGAAGAAAAAGAGAATCCAATTTTTTTGGTATATTTGGTATATAGAAGATAGAAGGAAACACAATCAGGATTTAAGAGAGGGGAGGGGGAAAAAGAACCAACCACTACTATAAGAAGAACAAAATATGAATACTAATATAATATGTATGAGAATATATACTAATGGACTATGTGAAAGAATATAATAAAATATGTTTAAGAATATAAATGTAGGGAAATGGGACAAAAAGTGTGTGTATGCTTTCAAAAGAAAGCTTTCACAAAAGCAGAACAGTCAGGCTTTAATACAGGGAAGGGGGGGGGCAACCAACCCAACCACACACTCCAAAATTCAAAAATAAAGTTTATATTAAATCAAAGTAAGGGGAAAACACAGGGCAAACTAAGCTACAAGTCAGAAAGAAGCAAACAAACACACACACGCGCCAAACTAAACCTATATTAAATTAATCTATCTCCAAAGCAGGAGCACTAGCTAAGTAAGTGTTCCCTCCACGAACGCCAACCCACAAAGAGACACAAAACAGAAAGTTCTCAGGGTGGGTCTGCCTTAGTCCCCCCTCCAACGCTGGGATTGGAGGAGGATGCTTTCTGAGGAGATGAATTCTCATCAGGATTGGGAGTTGAATGTGCCTGTCATCGCTTCCAAAAAAATAATAATAATAAAAAAAAAAAACCCAAACCCCGATTTTTAAAAAAATATTGCACGTGAACCACAGCACGCAGAAAGTTGAGAGTGGTCTCAAAATGACCCCCATCCACGACTCTCTGTGCACAAGAATTTTCAGAACGATAGCTTAAACCCCCCCCCAGTTATCCCCGATTCTTTCCCTCAATGCAATCCTATGGGCGAAAAGCCGAAACGGAGCCCCGCGGTTGACCCTATTTTTAAAAAACTTCTAGCCCGCGACCCGTACGATGCAGAAAGTTGAGAGTGGTCTCAAAATGACCCCCATCCACGACTCTCTGTGCACAAGAATTTTCAGAACGATAGCTTAAACCCCCCCCCAGTTATCCCCGATTCTTTCCCTCAATGCAATCCTATGGGCGAAAAGCCGAAACGCAGTTTGAGCCCCGCGGTTGACCCGATTTTTAAAAAAATATTGCACGTGAACCACAGCACGCAGAGAGGTGAGAGTGGTCTCAAAATGACCCCCATCCACGACTCTCTGTGCACAAGAATTTCCAGAACGATAGCTTCAAAAACAACGTAGTTATGCGCGATTATTTGCCGCAATGCAATCCTATGGCGAAATGTTTTCAAGATGGCGACCGGAGCGCTCCGACTGAACTCGGAGCTCCGAAAAATGGTCGCTTCTCTTCGCCTTGCTTCTAGGGGGTCCGCGGTCCGCTCCTACTCCGCCTCTGGGTAAGGCGGAGCAGGCCAATCCGCTACTGCTTCTACGCTCCTAATCGGAGCGGAGCACATCCCTATCAATTATTACATTCCCTAAAAATTATGTTAGAGTATTGAGAGCCTAAAGGCCATGAGAGCAATCTAGCAAGGATGGGGGAGGTAGCATGAACTAACAACTTGTATTAGGAATGAGAAGAGGCCAGATTTCAAAATTCTGTGCCAAAATATGTGGTGATAGCTCTAGCTTTAAAAAGAAGTTAATGCACCCATTCCAAATCAATTTTACAAATTTGTATTGAATTTGTATTAAAATTGTTAGACTACTGTAAATGAGAAAGTTGTTCAGTTTTGAAAACCCTTTTTCAAAATAATAATTAAAAAAAAACAGAATTTGCTATGACACCCAGTTTTGGAGTTATGCATAATAGAAAAACATATTTTTCTAACTGTTTTGATGAAATTAGCCCTAAAAGTGGTTTTTGGAATTTTTCGCTAAATCTGCGGCCTATTCTACACCAAGCAGGATATTGCACTATGAAAGCGGTATATAAAAGGCAGGAGCCACACTAGTGCTTTATAGCGGTATTGAAGTGCACTGACAACTGTTGGGGCTCATTGACACGGACCATATACCGCTTTCATAGTGCTACACCCTGCTTGGTGTGGCTCCTGCCTTTTATATACCGGTTTCATACTGTTATATCCTGCTTGCTGTAGTCTGTGTGATATATGTATGTGTGGAACTTCATATTTTAATATATATGACACAGTGAAAGATTTCATAACAGACGTGCATGTAAAGAATTCAAAATGTTGATTCAAGTGCTAAATTTTGATTTTACCACTACTTATCTGTAAACATCTCAGCTATTCTACATCTTCAGTTAGTCACTTCTGTACCCATTTTTGCTTTGTCTCCACCCAGTATTGGCTTTGGCCACACCCACTGCTGGAATGGAGAGCCAGTGTGGTGTAGTGGCTAAAGTGTTGGGCTGAGGGTCAGGAGGTACGGGTTCTAGTCCCCACTCAGCCATGGAAACCCACTGGGTGACTTTGGGCCAGTCACAGACTATCAGCCCAACCTACCTCGCAGGGTTGCTGTGGTGAGGATAAAATGGAGGGGAGGAGGAGGATTATGTATGCCACCTTGGGTTCGTTGGAGGGAAAAAAAGGTGGGATATAAATGCAATAATAAAATAAAATAAATAAAGTGTGAGAAGTACTGAAATGTGGTGGTGGTGGGAAATGCGGACAGGTTTTATCTGAGGTAACGTGGACTTCAACAGGAAAAAGGTCTCCTATCCCACCTGTACAGTAAGTAGTGCTGGAGGTAAAATTGGGAAGTAGCAGGCTATGCACCCACTAGAGTACATACCTCCAGCCTTGCTTGGGAATATTCCTTTTCATATGGAGCAAGCACGACCTGCAATGGAAATGGTTGGGAGCAATAGCAACAGTGGGCAGTAAGCCTGTGTGCACCAGTTGCTGGGGAACATGGGTGAGAGGGTGCTGTTGCACCATGTCCTGCTTGTTCATCCCTGGCCAACGGCTGGTTGGCCACTGTGTGAACAGAGTGCTGGACTAGATAGACCCTTGATCTAATCCAGCATGGCACTTCTAATGCCCTTAAAATGTCTAGCAAATTGAAGTTGAAGTTTCCGGACTGCTTTCAAAGGCAGCGCACGTGTAATGCGTCGCAGTAATCCAAACAAGTGGTTATGAGAGCTTGGATAACTGTAGCTAGGCTATCTCTGTCCTAAGCCTAAGCTGATAAAAGGTGCTCTTTGGCACTGAGTTCACCTGTGCCTAAAGTGGCAGCTCTGGACCCAAGAGCACCCCCAAACTATGAACCCGATCCTTTAGGGGGAGTGCAACCTCATCCAGGACAGGGCAAACATCACCTCACTGAACGGATGAACCACCCGCTAACAGTACCTCCGCCTTGTCTGGATTGAGTCTCAGTTTATTAGCCCTCATCCAGTCCATTACCGTGCCCACGCACTGGTTCAGAACAGTCACTGCCTCACCTGGGTTTGATGAAAAGGAAAGGTAGAGTTGGGCGTCATCCGCATATTGATGACATCTCAGCCCACATCTCCAGATAACCACTCCCAGCAGCTTCATATAAATGTTAAACAGCATAGGGGATAAAATAGAGCCCCGTGGAACCCCATGGCCTAAATGCCATGGCACAGAGCAATAATCCCCTAGGACCACCTTCTGGAATCAGCCATCCAAGTAGGAGTGGAACCACTGCAACACAATGCATCCAACTCCCAGCCCAGACAACCTATCCTTTGCCACAGGGTAGCTCTGAATACACACAGTGTCAGTTATATGACGCAGCCACAGATTCGAAGCCACCCCAGGGCAAAGAAGCAAAGAGGCGTGGCTGAAATGTCAGGGGCGTATCCCGACTTTTCCAGCCGGAGCAAGGCCAACCGGGCTCTTCCACCAGTCTGTCCTTGCTCGGAGCCACTCTGGGGGCATTCCCAGGTGGAAGACAATTTCCTATTACTCACTGGGGGTAGGCCAGCAAGCCGAGTGGCTGCCGGTATGCCCCCCACCCCATGATGCCTCTGGTGTGGGGAGAAAAGTTTCCCTTTTGAAGAGGAGCCAATTGTGGCTTCAGGTAGACCTACCGGTCTAACGCAATGGAAGGGTGAAGATCTTGCGATAATTTTATCACGAGATCTCCCCCTCTGTTTACACGTGGTGCATGATGACCTGGGAGGGAGAGGAAGTTGCACCCACCATTTTGTGTGTTTTTTTTTAAAGAGGAAGGAGTGCATGAGCGCTCGTGCGCAAAAGGTAAATGCTATTTTCCCCACTCCCCCCACCCCAACCCCGATGCGGGCAGAGCTCCTCAGGAGCTGGGACAAACCACGACGCCCACCCACACGTTCCGTGGTCTCGGGATCAGCCCGAGACCATGGAAAAATGGGCCTAAAGTGTAGGGCCATATCCCGGAGCAAGGGAGGGATCATACCTCCCTGATCCCCGGATCCCCTGTGAATCATGTGAATACACAGAGATGATCCCGGGGATCACCCCAGGATAAAGCCCTGTCTAGCTATGGCCTGTATTTATTTATTTATTTATTTATTTATTGCATTTCTATACCGCCCAATAGCCAAAGCTCTCTGGGCGGTTTACAAAATTAAGACAATTCAAAACAAAACAACCGTATAAAACCATAATATAAAATACAGTATAAAAGCACAACCAAGATAAAAACAGCAGCAATGCAAAAATACAGATTTAAAATACAAATTTAAAACAGCAAAGTTAAAATTTTTATAGACTGTTAAAATACTGGGAGAATGAAAAGGTCTTCACCTGGCATCTAAAAGCATATAATGTAGGTGCCAGGCGAACCTCCTTAGGGAGCTCATTCCACAGCTGGGGTGACACAGCAGAGAAGGCCCTCCTCCTGGTAGCCACCTGCCTCACCTCCTTTCACAGCGGGTAAGGGGGAAGGCCAGTGCAACCCCAGAGGAGTGAAAGTGCGGCGGTTTGGGGGATGCAGCATTGATGTGGTGCCGTCACGACAGCCCCTATCCCTTGAGAGTAACTGTTTGCTTTGGGGTCACCCACCTTCCTGAGTAGAGATGGTTCCTTCTGCACATGGGACACAATTGTAGCAACAGATCAGTGCTCCTTCCTTCATCACCTTGGAGTATCCAGGGAAACAACTTCTAGTACATATAGAAAGAGGCACGGTCTATTGAGCAAAAGGAGGACCGTGAAGCAAAAGGTATTGGTTACAAGGTTTCATTTACATTGGTGGAAAGTAATTATACAGTTGGAAAGTGCATAACAGGAACCTTTAGTTAAACCTAAGTCTGATTTTATCACTCAGTGACACACACACACACACACACACCTTTGGAGGGCTGTATTGGTGAAGATGGAGCAAGGGGAAATGTGGGCATCAAGTTGCAGTTTGACAGCAACAATTCATTTCCTGAAGATTCCCCATCATGTTTCAGGCCATCATTAGGGTCAAATTGCCATAATTCTGGTGCACCATTGAAGCCCATTTACTGTGCATGGACCCCCCAAATCACTTCAGAGGCTGATTCAGAGCTTCCAAATTGCCTCCCATCTGACTCGAGTCACTTTGGGCCCAGGCTAACCTACCATGGATTTGGATCAGAACTGGGTCAGCTGTTGTGGTTTCCAGGGTGTGTGGCCAACCGAGAGCCCATTCAACTCCCCCCTCCCCACTCACTCCCCCGAACTTTTTATGGCTGCCATATTTTGGCCCTTTATGGCTGCCGTAGTTTGCAACCTTAGGTCTAGGAAACAACAGAGCCCCCAGCAAGGTGGCCCAAAGTGCTTTGGACCTGATCGCAAGATAGCAAACCTGGGAGTAAGCCCAACTGATTTCAATGGGACAATGGGACATGGGCCCAGTGCTCTTCAACATTTTTATTAATGATTTGGACGAGGAGGTGCAGGGAACGCTGATCAAATTTGCAGATGACACAAAATTGGGTGGGAAAGCTAATACCCTGGAAGACAGAAACAAACTTCAAAGTGATCTTGATAGGCTGGAGTGCTGGGCTGAAAACAACAGAATGAAATTTAATAGGGATAAATGCCAAGTTCTACATTTAGGGAATAGAAACCAAATGCACAGTTACAAGATGGGGGACACTTGGCTCAGCAATACTACAAATGAGAAAGATCTTGGAATTGTTGTAGATCACAAGCTGAATATGAGCCAACAGTGCGATATGGCTGCAAGAAAGGCAAATGCTATTTTGGGCTGCATTAATAGAAGTATAGCTTCCAAATCACGTGAGGTGCTGGTTCCTCTCTATTCGGCCCTGGTTAGGCCTCATCTAGAGTATTGCGTCCAGTTCTGGGCTCCACAATTCAAGAAGGATGCAGACAAGCTGGAGCGTGTTCAGAAGAGGGCAACCAGGATGATCAGAGGTCTAGAAACAAAGCCCTATGAAGAGAGACTGAAAGAACTGGGCATGTTTAGCCTGGAGAAGAGAAGATTGAGGGGAGACATGATAGCACTCTTCAAATACTTAAAAGGTTGTCACACAGAGGAGGGCCAGGATCTCTTCTTGATCCTCCCAGAGTGCAGGACACGGAATAACGGGCTCAAGTTAAAGGAAGCCAGATTCCGGCTGGACATCAGGAAAAACTTCCTGACTGTTAGAGCAGTGCGACAATGGAATCAGCTACCTAGGGAGGTTGTGGGCTCTCCCACACTAGAGGCATTCAAGAGGCAGCTGGACAACCATCTGTCAGGGATGCTTTAGGGTGGATTCCTGCATTGCGCAGGGGGTTGGACTCGATGGCCTTGTAGGCCCCTTCCAACTCTGCTATTCTATGATTCTATGATTCTATGATTCTATGATCAGAGTAGACATGCATAGTATTGCCTGGTATGAGATATTAAAGGGCATCAAAAGAAACAAGTGTTTCCCCCTACCTGGTTAAACCTCCTGGGCCACCCAATGGCATTCTGGTCAATGGTGAACTTGACTTCGGAGGTGGCCTGTCTCTCTATGCTCCCAACTTCCACTCTAGCTATGGACTTGTTGGGAAACACCACCCAGTTCACGATGTAAAAGTCAGCTGCCAGCTCCCCATTCTCATCCAAATAGGCTCCATCCATAGAAGCATTGTAAAGCAGGAAGTTTCTCAGGAAAGGGTGAAACTAGAAGGACATAGAAAAACAGAGAGATTTAGGAAACAGTAAATCCTATTGCAGTATTGCACATCCTGTCTCTGACCATCCGGAGCTCTAATTTCCAGGGATTCCTTGAGACTCACAAGCCCAATTCACGTGTTATGCCAGAATATGCTACATTAACCTGTATGCAGAGTCTATGATCACATGGAGAATTCTACTCATTTCAAGTGAACGTGAGTAGAATTCCCATTCAGATCTCAATGCAGCAGGATCAGGGGCTGATGAGGTGGGGTCATCTGTGTGAGGGGCAGCATGTGTGTCCCTATACCACTACTCACACAAAAACACACCGTCACTATGAAAAGAATATATGCATTTTCATTGCTTACATTTACAATGGACCTGAGTTCCATTCCTGAGGTTCATCTTGCTTTTTCACTGTTTTATTGTGGGGAAAGAGTGAGTGACATATGAATTTAGTTTTGCATCCTAAAGAGAGTTCTGACTGCAGGGGCTGGTCCTATTGCTAGGCAAAGTCGGACAGTTCTTGCAACTCTCTAAACCAAATCAGGTAGTGATTTTTCATGATATACATACTCTACCAACATAGCCAGATGACCATCATCGCATCCAGTACAGAAACAGAAGAGATCAAGAAAAGGTGGCAAGAATATACGGAAGATCTGTATAGGAAGGATAATAATATCGGGGATAGCTCAGACGGTGTGGTCAGTGAGTTAGAGCCAGACATCCTGAAGAGTGAGGTTGAATGGGCCTTAAGAAGCATTGTTAATAGCAAGGCAGCAGGAGACGACGGTATCCCAGCTGAACTGTTTAAAATATTGCAAGATGATGCTGTCAAGGTGATGCACGCCATATGCCAGCAAATTTGGAAAACACAAGAATGGCCATCAGACTGGAAAAAATCAACTTATATCCCCATGCCAAAAAAGGGAAACACTAAAGAATGTTCAAACTATCGGACAGTGGCACTTATTTCACATGCCAGCAAGGTAATGCTCAAGATCCTGCAAGGTAGATTCCTGCAATTCATGGAGCAAGAATTGCCAGATGTACAAGCTGGGTTTAGAAAAGGCAGAGGAACTAGAGACCAAATTGCCAATATCCATTGGATAATGGAGAAAGCCAGGGAGTTCCAGAAAAACATCTATTCCACAAACCTTTGACTGTGTGGATCATAACAAACTGTGGCAAGTTCTTGGTGGTATGGGGATACCAAGTCATCTTGTCTGCTTCCTGAGGAATCTGTATAATGAACAAGTAGCAACAGTAAGAACAGATCACGGAACAACGGACTGGTTTAAGATTGGGAAAGGAGTACAGCAGGGCTGTATACTCTCACCTTACCTATTCAACTTGTATGCAGAACACATCATGCGAAGTGCTGGGCTTGACGAATCCAAGGCTGGAGTTAAAATTGCAGGAAGAAACATTAACCATCTCAGATATGCAGATGACACCATTTTGATGGCTGAAAGCGAGGAGGAGCTGAGGAGCCTTATGACAAAGGTGAAAGAAGAAAGTGCAAAAGCTGGGTTGCAGTTAAACCTCAAAAAACCAAGATTATGGCAACCAGCTTGATTGATAACTGGCAAATAGAGGGAGAAAACGTGGAGGCAGTGACAAACTTTGTATTTCTGGGCGCAAAGATTACTGCAGACGCTGACTGCAGCCAGGAAATCAGAAGACGTTTACTTCTTGGGAGGAGAGCAATGACAAATCTTGATAAAATAGTTAAGAGCAGAGACACCACACTGACAACAAAGGTCCGCATAGTTAAAGCAATGGTATTCCCCGTAGTAACCTATGGCTGCGAGAGCTGGACCATAAGGAAAGCTGAGCGAAGGAAGATAGATGCTTTTGAACTGTGGTGTTGGAGGAAAATTCTGAGAGTGCCGTGGACTGCAAGAAGATCAAACCAGTCCATACTCCAGGAAATAAAGCCAGATTGCTCACTTGAGGGAATGGTATTAAAGGCAAAACTGAAGTACTTTGGCCACATATTGAGAAGACAGGATACCCTGGAGAAGAGGCTGATGCGAGGGAAAGTGGAAGGCAAAAGGAAGAGGGGCCGACCAAGGGCAAGATGGATGGATGATATTCTGGAGGTGACAGACTTGACCTTGGGGGAGCTAGGGGTGGCAACGGCCGACAGAAAGCTCTGGCGTGGGCTGGTCCATGAAGTCACGAAGAGTCGGAAGCGACTGAACGAACAAACAACAACAATGTGTTCTACTTAGAGATGTGATGGTCAAGGGGGAAAATCTGGGGGTGGGGCGGAATAAGAAAAACTGCAGTTTATTCTGTCCCCCCCCCAGGATCCAGGGGTTTTCCTGAAAAATTGGGGGGGGGGAAATGAACAGCTTTGGATTCTGAAATGCTTTCTTTTAGAATTTAACACATGGTATTTATATATTGTCACCTAACCTTTACACCTCCCAAAATTATTTAGAAAAACTACGTTGTTGCATTTATATCCTGCCTCACAACAACAACAACCCTGTGAGGTGGTTTGGGCTGAGAGTCTGTGACTGGCCCAAAGTCTCCCAGTAGGTTTCATGGCCAAGTGGGGACTAGAACACGGATCTCCCGATTCCCAGTCCAACACTTTAGCCACTACACCACACTGGTTCTCAGTGTGATAAGAACACTTTTATAGAAAGGCTAGAGATGTAAAATGTCTGGAAAGAATGAAGCCATGGAGGGGGGAGGTTAATTAAATTTGTAATTTTGCATTGCTGCTGATTTTATCTGGTTGAGCTTTTATATTGTATTTTATATTATGGTCTTATACTGTTGTTTTATACCTTGAATGTTTTTAATTTTTGTGAACCGCCCAGAGAGCTATTGGGCGGTATAGAAATGTAATAAATAAATAAATAAATAGATAAATTAATGCTCTGTAGTATTCCCAGCATAGTTAGTTCTCTCATTCCTCATTAAAATTATTGTTATATTTTAATGATAGACATTTACAGTGTCATCATATGGGGGGTGGGATCGTGTTTGTTTACCATTGCTTCTCCACCCACACGTTTGTCCCCCATTATTATTTTATTTATTTATTATTTATTTAAAATATTTATAACCCGCCCTATATCACTAAGATCGCAGATAAAAACATACAGTATAAAACAATAAATATACACAGTTAAAAACAAATTAAACCACGATCCAAGTTAAAACAATATATAATTTAAAAGCAATAGATACAGTTAAAACAGTTAAAACAATGTGCCAGTGAGTTTAACCATCAAAGGCTTTGTTAAAAAGCCATGTTTTTACTTGGCGTCGAAATGAAATCAAGGTTGGTGCCAATCGGGCCTCCAAGGGGAGGGCATTACTTCCTCTTTTGTGCCCAGGGCCCGTTCAGTGGGCCGTTTTGATCGCGCTGCTTCTCCTGCACACAGCAGGAGATAGCGGCAACTTCCGTCTTTAAAAATAAATCAGACTTACTGGGGTGTTTTTGTTGTTGAGTTGTTGCTCAAAGAAGGCTAGAAGGGGGATGCAAACGATGGCATGAGAGGGACCTGCAAAAATCCACGAGTGCCCAGTAATGAGCATGCAATAAAAACTAGGGATGTGCTCCGCTCCGATTAGGAGCGTAGAAGCAGTAGCGGATTGGCCTGCTCCGCCTTACCCAGAGGCGGAGTAGGAGCGGACCGCGGACCCCCTAGAAGCAAGGCGAAGAGAAGCGACCATTTTTCGGAGCTCCGAGTTCAGTCGGAGCGCTCCGGTCGCCATCTTGAAAACATTTCGCCATAGGATTGCATTGCGGCAAATAATCGCGCATAACTACGTTGTTTTTGAAGCTATCGTTCTGGAAATTCTTGTGCACAGAGAGTCGTGGATGGGGGTCATTTTGAGACCACTCTCACCTCTCTGCGTGCTGTGGTTCACGTGCAATATTTTTTTAAAAATCGGGTCAACCGCGGGGCTCAAACTGCGTTTCGGCTTTTCGCCCATAGGATTGCATTGAGGGAAAGAATCGGGGATAACTGGGGGGGGGTTTAAGCTATCGTTCTGAAAATTCTTGTGCACAGAGAGTCGTGGATGGGGGTCATTTTGAGACCACTCTCAACTTTCTGCATCGTACGGGTCGCGGGCTAGAAGTTTTTTAAAAATAGGGTCAACCGCGGGGCTCCGTTTCGGCTTTTCGCCCATAGGATTGCATTGAGGGAAAGAATCGGGGATAACTGGGGGGGGGTTTAAGCTATCGTTCTGAAAATTCTTGTGCACAGAGAGTCGTGGATGGGGGTCATTTTGAGACCACTCTCAACTTTCTGCGTGCTGTGGTTCACGTGCAATATTTTTTTAAAAATCGGGGTTTGGGTTTTTTTTTTTTATTATTATTATTTTTTTGGAAGCGATGACAGGCACATTCAACTCCCAATCCTGATGAGAATTCATCTCCTCAGAAAGCATCCTCCTCCAATCCCAGCGTTGGAGGGGGGACTAAGGCAGACCCACCCTGAGAACTTTCTGTTTTGTGTCTCTTTGTGGGTTGGCGTTCGTGGAGGGAACACTTACTTAGCTAGTGCTCCTGCTTTGGAGATAGATTAATTTAATATAGGTTTAGTTTGGCGCGTGTGTGTGTTTGTTTGCTTCTTTCTGACTTGTAGCTTAGTTTGCCCTGTGTTTTCCCCTTACTTTGATTTAATATAAACTTTATTTTTGAATTTTGGAGTGTGTGGTTGGGTTGGTTGCCCCCCCCCTTCCCTGTATTAAAGCCTGACTGTTCTGCTTTTGTGAAAGCTTTCTTTTGAAAGCATACACACACTTTTTGTCCCATTTCCCTACATTTATATTCTTAAACATATTTTATTATATTCTTTCACATAGTCCATTAGTATATATTCTCATACATATTATATTAGTATTCATATTTTGTTCTTCTTATAGTAGTGGTTGGTTCTTTTTCCCCCTCCCCTCTCTTAAATCCTGATTGTGTTTCCTTCTATCTTCTATATACCAAATATACCAAAAAAATTGGATTCTCTTTTTCTTCTCTGTGTAACTTCGACGGAGTGGGCTGCTTTTGTCAAGTTCAACAGGCAGCCACAGATTGAGCATTTTGGGGAAAGCATACGCACACCATTTCCCTATTCTTAAACATATTATTATTATATTCTTTGACATAGTCTTAGTAGTCTATTAGTATACATTCTCATACATATTAGTAGTAGTATTCATATTTTGTTCTTCTTATAGTAGTGGTTGTCCCATTTCTTGTCCCATTTCCCTACATTTATTAGTAATATTCTAAAACATATTATTATATTCTTGTAGATATTCTTAGTAGTATATTCTCATACATATTAGTAGTAGTATATTTTATTGTTCTTGTCCCATTTCCCTACATTTAAACATATTATATTCTTCTTATACATATTCTTAGTAGTACCTTATACATAGTATTAGTAGTATTAATATTTTGTTAGTCATCATGAAAAGAGAAAGCAGGCGTGCTGAAAGCAGCAAGGCTCAGTCTGCCAGCAGGGCTTCCTCTCCTCCTGTGAAACTCAAACGGGCAACTCCTTGGCTGACTGCTCCAAAACAGAAGCAGGACAAGCAGCAGGCAGAGCCACTCTCTTCTGCAACTTGTGCCCGGCGTTCTCTTTTTGAGGGTGGGAATGGGAAAAGTGCCCGTTTGCAAGAGGCACGTGGCAGCAGTGCCATTAGAGGAGGAGGAGTATCCCCAACTCCTTCATTCTCCTTTCAGCCCACGAGCCCGCTGATGGACCTAGACGAGGTCCTCAGCACAGTGGAGGGGGGGGAGGAGGAGGAGGCGGTGGGCCTCCAGGATGTGGGGGCTGAGGAGGAGCAGCAGCAGGCCGAGGCTCTCTCCCCAGTCTCATCCCACACCCCTGTTTCTGTGGCAACACCAGAGAGCTCAGGCGGGCAATTGGTGGTGTCACCACAGAAACGAAAGACAAGCATCGTGTGGGACCACTTTGAGTTGGGAGCGGATCCCCGCTTTGCTGTCTGTCGCCACTGCAAACTCAGCCTAAGCAGGGGTTCATCGACAGGGCATTATGGAACCAGCAGCATGAAGATGCATCTTCATAGGCAGCACCAGGCGATCTTGCTGGGGAAAGAGGCGGGCAAGGCGACTGGTTCCAGGGGAAAGCCGAAGGCTGCTGCTGGCACTGCCACTCTAAGCTCTCCATCTCCCATCCCCACAAGGGTTAGGCAGGCAACCCTGCAGGACATGGGGTGGGGGAAGTATTGACCCACAAGATGGCGTTTTCCAATGCCCACCCAGGGTGCTACTGTGTTGGGGCATCTGCCGGGACTGACTCCTCCCCAATACTAGATCTATGACATGTCACTCTGCCTGCCCCTCTGCTAGCCTGTCCTCCTCGGTGACCGACTCGCTGGGATGGTTTGCGTTTGCAATGCGTGACTAACTGCAATGCTGGCTTAGAAACCAGCCATCACTTCCTTGTGCCCCCAGAAATGCCCGCAGCCTGCCTGCCTGCCTGCCCGCCTCCCCCGGGGTGCTGCTGTGGTGGGGCATCTGCCAGGACTGACTCCTCGCCTACTCTGCCTGCCTCTCTGCCCGCCTGGTGCCTGGTTTGCTCCCAATCGTCCTCCTCTGTGCCCCTCAAGGCGTAACTGCTGGCTTAGAAAGAAACAACCAGCCATCTTTGCCTCACTTTGCGCCCACTTATGGGTTGGTTTGCTATGCGTTAGTGCTCAAGCCATCCTTGCGGCACTACAATGCATGCTGCCTGCCTGCTTTCCATTGATGGTGCTATATAAATAAATAATAATAATAATAATAATTCTCCCCTTCCCGCCTTGCAGCGATGGTGTATGTGTCTTGCTTTGACTAAGGGGAGAAGTCCTTCCTGCGCTCACTTAGACTTTATCAAATTCAATAATCCCTTTTTCAAATGTGCCAGAAGATTTAGGGTTATCTCGTGGCATGTTGGGATTGCCTTGGAACTGGCCCCATTGAGCTGTCTGCAATTGCAACTTTAAATCCCTGACATACTGGAGTGTTCAAATTTCAAAAGTTCCCCTAACATCAGGGGATGATGGGATTGCCTTGAAACTTGGTGTCCATGGGGACACATGGGTAAGCTGTCATGGGACCAAAGGATAGGTTTCTAACGTGCAAATTGACGTAGTTGTAGAATGGGACTTGATTTGGGGTGAGTTAAAAAGTTTAAGCCGCGCCAAAAATCAGGGGATGATGGGATTTGCTTGCAACTTGGCGTGCATGTGGACACATGGATAAGCTCTCCTGGTGCCGAGTTTGAGGTTTCTAACATGCAAATTGACGGAGCTATCCCAAGGGGTGTGAATGGGGTGCCCGATTTTCATAAATTCCCCAAAAATCAGGGGATGATGGGATTGCCTTGAAACTTGGCGTGCATGTGGACACGTGGATAAGCTATCATGGTGCTGAGTTTGAGGTTTCTAACGTGCAAATTGACGTAGTTGTAGAATGGGACAATTTGGGGTGAGTTAAGCCATGCCAAAAATCAGGGGATGATGGGATTTGCTTGCAACTTGGCGTGCATGTGGACACATGGATAAGCTCTCCTGGTGCCGAGTTTGAGGTTTCTAACATGCAAATTGACGGAGCTATCCCAAGGGGTGTGAATGGGGTGCCCGATTTTCATAAATTCCCCAAAAATCAGGGGATGATGGGATTGCCTTGAAACTTGGCGTGCATGTGGACACGTGGATAAGCTATCATGGTGCTGAGTTTGAGGTTTCTAACGTGCAAATTGACGGAGCTATCTAAAGGGGTGTGAATTAGGGTTATGGGAGGTGCGTTAGAGGGTAGAGCCGCGCCAAAAATCAGGGGATGATGGGATTTGCTTGCAACTTGGCGTGCATGTGGACACATGGATAAGCTGCCCTGGTGCCGAGTTTGAGGTTTGTAACATGCAAATTGACGGAGCTATCCCAAGGGGTGTGAATGGGGTGCCCGATTTTCAAAAATTCGCCAAAAATCAGGGGATGATGGGATTGCCTTGAAACTTGGCGTGTGTGTGTATACGCCCATGAGGTGTCATGGTGCCAAACGTGAGGTTTCTAACTTCAACGGAAAAAAAGTTGTTTACTTTTTTAGCTTTCAATGCAAGCCTATGGGGGGGCAAAAACGGAGCTCCGGATCCGATCCGGAGCTCCGGGCGGAGCGGAGCGGAAGTGGGCGGAGCGGGGGCGGGGCGGAGCGACCCGCTCCGAAAAATGGCGGATCTGCAAGTGAAGCGGAGCGGGGGGTCCGTGCACACCCCTAATAAAAACACTCATCTGATTTGCTCAGTTTTGCAACATGTAAGTAGAGTCACCATTGTGCATTCTTGATAGTTTGGGTTTTGTTCTACAGAGTCCTGTGTTTTATTTATTCATTTATTTATTTATTAAATTTATATACCGCCCCATAGCTGAAGCTCTCTGGGCAGTTTACAAAAGTTAAAAGCAGTGAACATTAAAAAGTATACAGAATTTAAAACCATCAAAAATATAAAAACAACAGTATAAAACAGCAGTATCCATTTTAAACAACAACAGTTCTGGAGTCCATTAAAAAAACAACCCCCCCCCCCCAAACTTAGCATATGTTGTTAAATGCTGTTAAATGCCTGGGAGAAAAGTCTTGACCTGGCGCCGAAAAGATAACAATGTTGGCGCCAAGTGAGCCTCGTCAGGGAGATCATTCCTAATGTTAAAGAATTTCCCAGAGGATCTGAAGGGTAGATTATGTAAAATATTAAAAGAGAAAAGTAAAATGAAACTAAAGGATTGGTTAAGAGATATAAAAACAAGAGAAGATATGGAAAAATTGTTAAAGGAGAAAAAATTATCTTGGTTAGAATATGGGCAATTAGAACAATGGAATAAAAAGTGGATTAAAGATAATAGAGTTTGCAGAAAGATGACGAAGTTTGAAGAGTTAATAGCAAATAAGGAAAAAGGTAAAGGAGGAAGTATAGTTTTAAAAGGGTTAATGAGTGAAATATATAAAATATTGTTAGAAAAGGAGTTTAGAGAGAATACAGAGAAAATGGTTTGGGAATCAGATTTGAAGGTACAAATAGGGCGACAGAGCTGGGAGGGACTATGGAAACAAAGAGTGTTGAGAAGTTTATCAGTGAGAATAAAGGAGAATTATTTTAAAATTTTGTGGAGGTGGTACCTAACCCCGATTAGATTGAATAAGATAAATGATCAGCATTCAGCAAATTGTTGGAGAGGTTGTGGGGAAAAAGGAACGTATTTACATATGTGGTGGCAATGCAAATATGTACAAAGATTATGGAAGATGATGTTTTCAGAAATTGAAGAAATAGTGGGAATGAAAATAGAACAAACACCAAAGATTGCATTACTGTCACTATTTGAAGATATAAAGTGTGGAAAAGAAACTATAGACCTGATATCGAGTTTGCTGGTTGCAGCACGATTGATGGTAGCCAGGAACTGGAAGATTCAAGGGGAATATTCTATTGAAGAATGGTACAAAGAAGTATGGGATATAGCCATTAATGATAAACTGACATGTAATATTAAGTGGAGAAAAGGCGTAACTAAAATAAATGAGTTTGAAGGAATCTGGAAACAGTTCCTAATATTTGTGTTTACTAAGGGAAGTGGGAAACCGCCAGCAGAAGAAACGATCAGATTTTGGACTCAGGAATAGATCCCGAGGTGGGGGGTGCACTTTTATGTTAAGAATGATTATGTTGTAGTATGATAATGTATAGGTAATACTTATTCAACATATATGTACTCAACATTTATTCAATATGTATGTAGCAGTTGTTTGATGTTTTCTTTTTTTATTATTATTACTATTGTAATGTTGTATGTTTATATAGTGTAGAAAACAAATAAAAATTATTAAAAAAAAAAAAAAAGGGAGATCATTCCATAATTGGGGGGCCACCACTGAAAAGGCCCTCTCCCTTGTTGGCATCCTCCAAGCTTCCCTCGGAGTAGGCACTCGGAGGAGGACCTTAGATGTTGAGCGCAGTGTACGGGTAGGTTCATGTCGGGAGAGGCGTTCTGATGCTGTAGCAGTCATTTAAAGTCATTCTAATCTATTCAGCCGATAATTACAAATTTACTGAGTTTACTTCTAGATGTTTTAAGATATAGTGATTATTTTACCAGCAAACAAAGTTATGCATAAAATAATTTTAAGAACAGAAAGGCTGCTGTATGTTCCAAAAGCAGCCCTTCCCCCCCCCCCCCAAAAAAACACCTGGTGCCTTCTGATGTTTTGGACTACAGTGCCCAGCCTCTTTCCAGTTTACCATTTTTTTTCCCAGTTTAGCATTTTAAAATATTTAGTTCTAATATTCTGATGTATTGAATATTGTTCTTTTTACTTTTCTTTGGTTTTATTTTTTTTTAATTGTTGTTCACTACCTTGTTGGCTTTTTAGAAGATATGGCTGCATAAAAATGCAAATAAATAAATAATTTTAGTGAAGGAGAAGAGATACCTGCCATGACTGTATCCTTTGAAGTGCCAACCCGACTCCACCCACCATCCGATTTGATCGAGTCGAGTATGCAGCATTTAAGGTCTGTGCCAGAGCCTGGATGGAATTGTAAATATTGTAGGCATCTTGAGACAGGATTTTTTCCATCGCATCCTGAGGCACGTCCTCCCATTTCTCTTTTTCAGTGCATCTTTTCCAGACTTTCACAGACAGCACGTGTCTGGAATAGAAACAATGAAATGCTCTCTCCCCAAACTGCTGGATAGCAAAGAAAAGAGGATCGGAATTCTCATATTGTGTCCTTTTGTTCGTGTGGATTAAGAAGGAGAACATAACATGGGAGGCCTGGAAATCAACCAGATTGAAAAACAATCTCGCACTGAGGTCCTGCAGGGCTGTCGCAATCCAAACTTTCCCCATAGTTGATTTTTTGATATGTTTAACTACATGCATCAGTGTTCCTAGCATTAACATGACCTGAGTGTCCGCTGGACAAACAACTACACTGGCATGAGTGTCCAGAAAGTTCGAAATCAGGTTCTTCCTTACTGTGCCCAAATCCAGTTGTGGGATGATTTCTGAGAAGGCAATGCAAATACTGCTCATTGTGATCACGGGAACAAAGGTGCTCATGAATCTTTTCCCATTGTCGTTGTCTGGAGCGACGAGACCGACCCACGTCCACTTGAAATGCAGGAGCAGTTTCACAATCGCCAAGTAAGGGGGTTCTTGTTTGGGGACCATCCGGTAAAAAAAAGGGAACTTGTCTCTATCCTCAGCAACGTGACTGACAACTCCATAACTGAACTAGTAAGAGAGAAAGAGGTTGATACTTAGGGGGGATCTACACTACTGCTTTAGAGTGCTTTAAAGCGCTTTATAACAGTTTTGACAACTGTTGGGGCCCAGGACACACTGCATATACAGTTTTCAAAACGTTTTCAAAGTGCTTTAAAGCCCTTTAAAAGCTGTAGTGTAGATCCCCCCTTAGTCTTGATTAAAAACAAAATGCAGATATTCATTAGCCTGTGCATAATAGTAGAACCTGGGGCATAATGAAGAGGGAAAAAAAAACCTTACTCCTCCAAGATGTAGTGATGGCCAATTAGGTTAAGAACATAAGAAGAGCCTTGCTGGATCAGACCAAGGGTCCATCTAGTCCAACATTCTGTTCACACAGTGGACAACCAGTTGTCAACCAGGAACCCACAAGCAGAACGCACTACAACAAGACCCTCCTGCCCATGTTTCTCTACAACTGGTATATATAGGCTCACTGCCTCTGATACTGGAGGTAGCACATAGCTATCAGGACTACTAGCCATTGATAGCCTTCTGCTCCAGGAATTTATCCTTTTAATGCCATCCAAATTAGTGGCCATCATTACATCTCATGGTAGCGAATTCCAGAGTTTAACTATGTGCTGTCTGAAGAAGTCCTTCCTTTTATCTGCCCTGGTTCTCCCACCAAACAGCTTCACGTGTCCTCTCACAATGTCGTCTGCCTCCCATGCGCCTCCTGCTCCTTCTAGTCTTCCTCACGACACACACACACACACACACACACACACGCACAAAACACCCCAGGAAGTCCGACTTATTGGAAGTTGCCTCTAGCTCCTGCTGTGTGCAGGAGAAGCAGCGAGATCAAAATGGCCCACTGAATGGGCCATGGGCTCATGGTTTACTTCCTCTTTCAAAAGAGGAAGTAATGAGGGACAAACGTGCAGGTGGAGAAGTGATGGTAAACAAATGCAACCCCCCCGCCCCGCCCGTGATGATGCTCTTAGTCTGGATTCAATCCAATATCAAGATCTGAAAACTCACCACACTATCTCTGCTGTTTCAAAAATCACAACATTCCTTGTACAGAGATGACAACAGGACAAAAGAAATGGTGTGTGTGTGTGTGTGTGTGTTTGCACCAGGGAAAATAAAACCTCTCTCAAATCTTATCCAGCTCTTTTGATAAATAGTATCTGTCCCCAGCCTTACTCGGTGATGTCTACCCCAATGCCACCTCCTGGATTTCTCCAGAGAGACTACGGAGTAGAATTAGACCCTGCTTAAATCCCCATTCATACCTGTGGGATTTTGTAGGTGCCCAACATAATTGAAATCTTGTTGGAGATTTCAGAGTCAGCCCCTTCAAGAACTGCCAACAGGTTATTCTGTCTTCCACACCTGTAATTTGGAATATTCTGCTCCCCAACAGACAGCAGGTCTACCAAGGCCTCGTAAGTCATTCTTCCGCTGAAATAGTTCTCATACATGCTGTAGCCCAGGGTGATATTGGGCAAGAGCCTCGGATTCTGGTTGATCTCATGAATGGCAAACAAGAAGGGAAGGAGGTACCAGTACCTCATAGGTTCTATACTGCAAGAGAAATAGGTGTCATGAGATTTTCATTCTCTATTCCATGAAAACATACGTTTATTTATTCCTTTATAATATTTATATACCTCTCCATATCTAAAATAGATTCCGGAGTGAACATAGGATTAAAATAGTAAAAAAGAAAGAAGATTAAAACAGCTAATTAGAATTGACCTGACATGAACCTACCCGTACACTGCACTCAACATCTAAGGTCCTCCTCCGAGTGCCTACTCCTAGGGAAGCTCAGAGGATGGCAACAAGGGAGAGGGCCTTTTCAGTGGTGGCCCCCCGACTGTGGAATGATCTCCCCGATGAGGCTCGCCTGGCGCCAACATTGTTATCTTTTCGGCGCCAGCTCAAGACCTTTCTCTTCTTCCAGGCTTTTAACAGCATTTAACAACATATGCTAAGTTTGTTTTTTAATGGACCCCAGAACTGTTGTTGTTTAAAATGGATACTGTATACTGTTGTTTTTATATTTTTTGATGGTTTAAAATTTTGTATACTTTTTAATGTCGACTGTTTTTTAATTTTTGTAAACTGCCCAGAGAGCTTCGGCTATGGGGCGGTATATAAATTTGATAAATAAATAAATATTTAATAAATAAATTAAAACAAAGTACTAATAAATACAATGGCTGGTCAGCTGAGGAATGCTTTCTGGAAGAGTTGTTTTCAAGAGGCACCAGAAGCAGCTTAGTGTTGGTGCCTGCCTGACCTCCAGGGGCAGAGAGTTCTACATAGAAGGGGGCCACCACACTAAAGGCTCTTCTCCTGGTGGATTCCAATCAGGCCACAGGTCCACGTGGAACCACCAGGAGCAGGCCCTCCGATGACCTCCGTGACCAGGCAGGTTGGTAAGGGAGAAGGTGCGCTCTCAGGTATCCTGGGGTCAAGTTGTTTAGGGTTTGGTACACTAGTAAAGAACCTTAAACCTGGCCCATACAAACATTAAAAGGGGCACTAGAAACCTCTGCACTTTACTCTTAGAACTACACTCCTATTGACACCAATGGGAGCTTTCCTCCCATTGCGAACAGCAGTATCAAGGGGATGACCCTTGTTTTGGACAGGGAGACCATGGCAGGGGGACCACTCTCTTTCCCCACTCCCTGCACTCCTGGACCTCATTGTCTGCCCTTCACAGCATCTATTTGTATGTTTGAAAACACAGGCTTCCCACTGGCAGCTGGTTGGGTAATGTGTGAATGCAACATTGGGCTAAATCGGCTTATGTTCTTACATAATAAAGCGCAGAGCGGTAAAGCAGCAGTTTCTGCAGCTGAAACTCTCCCCACGGCCTGAGTTCGATCCCAGCGGAAGCTGGTTTCAGGCAGCCGGCTCGGGTCGACTCAGCCTTCCATCCTCCCGAGGTCGGTAAAATGAGTACCCAGTTAGCTGGGGGAAAGGTAATCATGGCCGGGGAAGGCAACGGCAAACCACCCCGCTCTAAGGCCTGCCAAGAAAATGTCAGTGAAAGCTGGTGTCCCTCCAAGAGTCAGTAATGACTCAGTGCTTGCACGAGAGAGGATGGTAAACACGTTTAGTTGGGAATAAGCACCAGTTCATTTTAACAAAACAAAATCGGATAATATTTGTTCTAAATTGATACAATGAGCATCTCTAACAATGCACATGCCATGCAGATTACAGCCCACTACAAAACATATATTTTAAAATAATAACTAAAGATGCTGCGGTGAACAGTGTCCACCCTGGCTGGCCCCAGCATGCCACTGTTCCCATGAGGTGGTGTTATCTTTGGTAGACCCTTAGGCTGTGGGACCCTGGACTTTCACACTGTGGTCCAGCCCAACTGTACTACTGCTGGCAGTAGCAGCTGCCCAAGGATTTTAGATGTTGACACCTGTCCTGATAGAAGATCTCAAAATGGTTTTATGGAAGAGCTCAACATGTGGTTCAAAGAGACCCACTGGCCCCGTTCAGAAGACACCTTCAACGATGGCTTTAACCATGGTGAATAAGGCCTTTTGCCTTATTCACCACAGTTAAAGCTGTGGTTGATGGTGTCTTCTGAAGTGGGCCAGTGTGGTGTAGTGGTTAGAGTGCTGGACTAGGACTTGGGAGACCTAGGTTCTAATCCCCACTCGGCCATAAAGCCAATGATTGATTCTCAGGATAAGCCAACAAGAAGGGAAAAACCAACAAGAACTGCCCCAAAAGCCAAAGGCCATGGGATAGAAAAAAGGATGTTTAATATAAGAGAGCTCATATATGTTTCAGACCCTCACGTCCTTCTTCACAGTACTTTGTAAGAATACAATGGGTATCATTTACTCCACATCCCCATTCTCCTATGCCTAGTTTCTATGCCTCCTATGCCTAGTTTCTCAGCATAGCCTACCTTGCAGGGTTGTTGTGATGATATGTATGTCGCCTCAGGTTCCTTGGAGGACAGGTGGGACAGGTGGGACAGGTGGGACATTTTGTTCAACAAACATTTGAACAAAATGAACCTCACGTGCTGTAGCATTGAACTTACAGGCTGTGTACTAACTAGATGACGCTTGAGCGTTCGTCCACCCTCCCATAGAACTTTTTCAATACAGGTCAAAATAAGGCCGGGGTTTACTATACTCAGCTACCAGGCCCTCAGCTATACGACCACTAGATTGCATCCCATGTACATTGATGGTGCTATATAAATAAATAATAATAATAATAATATTTTTTAACCTGCATTTTCCGTGATTTGCTTCTGCTCAAAGAGTGTTACACTGCAGCAGCCTGCCCTCATCTCAGCCCCTCCACCCACCACTTCCCCTGCCTGTTCTGAGGCATTTGTTTAAGTTACTCTGACATGGGGAAGACACTCCGTTCCTTGGGGGGGGGGGTTGAATCATTTTTTTAAAGTATATATCCTTCTGCGCACCTCCACATACAAAGGAACATACAAAGGAACAAAGCCCCGTCCGTGCAGATCTATGAACATATAATTTAAACTTCACATTCAGAGCTTGGATAGGTGGTCGTTTTATTAAAGGCACGGTAAATCACAAAAGTCGTGGCAAATTGGCACCCACGAATATGTGCATTTTAGGGGATTTAAAACGGCAGAGCAGCAAATGGACGGCTGCGTCATGTGATGAGCAATGCGGAAATGCGCAGCTCAGGCGAGTTTATAGAGCCCGTATAGATGTACCCCAGGAAAGAGAGATTCATTGTCCCCCACCCACCTACCTGGAAAAGAAAAGCCGGAAAGTATGAATTCAAACTTAGGCAATTCATCACTTACGAAGTAAATTTGGTAGTGGGAGGCTCCATGAAAAGAAATGGTTCAAATACAGTATTGGCTGTCGATGTGATTCCACTAATCAAGTAGTCTCCCGCCTTGTAATAATTAAATGGCTCATTCTGATCACTTATCGAACTCAACGGGCATTTTGTCTTCAGCATCCCACAAGAAACGTGGGGCAGTAGAATAAGCAACAGCAGAACCACCATGCTGGAGACGCCTGCTATAGTCTTTCTCTCACTCAAATGCTTGCTCACGCACAAGCACACACACAAACACCTGTGTCTCATCTCAGAAACACCTAATTTTTAGAAGCCAGACTCCCTCGCAGAGACTTTGCTAATAAAGGTGGAGTCTAGAACATCCTCAGAACTGAAGGGAATGATCTTAAACCTCACACTGGCATAGCCCCTGTTCTTCCCTAATTCTCACCCTAGGCTCTCGGATGCACAGGTGGTGTTTATGCACCAGCTTGTCAAGCTTCCTATATGACGAGTCAGCAAAAGTTGCTCTTGATGCGAGGACACCTGCAGCAATTTCCAAAGTCATCTTTGGAAATAAAAATCCCTTGTACTTTGATGAGGAGTGGAATAAATCACCATGATTTTCATAATTATAAGGGAGGAAAAATCACTCCCGCAGCATCATTGACTGTCTGTGTGGCTCCCTGTGCAGATTCACATCCAGAGAAAACAACTTTGCACAACTCTTCAGTGTCTATTGAAATAGATTAATTGAAATCTATTAATCTATTGAAATAGATTAATGAGGGAGCAGTTGAGCTGACCTTAGCTAGTTAATAATTTAAAAAAAACTCAGGTAGGGGGGATCCACTCAGAACAGGTACAGTTTTTGGCCCATCTGTCCTAGAAGGAGGAAAAAAGAGGGAGAAATTCCAAATGCCAAAAGAAGATGTATTTGTAAGCCAATCCTGTTTTGGAAATCCTTCCTAAGAGGCACTAAATAAATATATACAGATTGGGATAATCAGAAGATGGAAATGAAAATGAACACATTAACTGTAATACAGTGACCCTTTTCAGACAACACGCTAAGCCACGGTGCCCAAAACATTTTGAGCTAAACATTATGGCGTAGTGTGTTGTGTGAACCATGATATAGCCTATCTTGTGAACCATTCCTAACCATGGTTTAAATACACTAGCTAACCATTTGCTGCAAAAGAGTTAGCGGCCTATGGTTTAGTGTGTTGGCAAACCAGGGGGGGAAATAGGTGTGATGGATCTCTTTGACTTCGGCTAGTTTCAGTTGATATGTCAGTTTTCCTGCCATGGCTGTTTGTCACAGCTCCATCACGATTCCAGTGATAGAACTTCTGCAGTTTTCCAACTTTTAATTCTGACTCTTGGGCTGCCATCAGTAAGAACACAATTAAACCCTCAGCTGTCACTTCTGCCTTTTGTTGTTGTTCCCATAGTGTTATAGAGCCAATGCTGATGTACTGTATATAGTTTGATGTGTAATGTTGTTTACCATTTCTGAGACTATGATGTTTGAAAGCGCAACGGGACATGCCCACCACGTATGAATATATGAGCATTGCTGATTACGATTTCTCCAAAATTTTGTATCATTTCTATTTGCTCTCCTTGCCAGACACTGAGGGCCTTGCTAGACCAGGCGTTAGCGTGGTGTGAGGCCCGGTTTCCCTCCTGTGCATCCAGATGATGCACAGGGGAATCCGGGGTGAGGCCATGCTAAAACGTGCCTTAAGCTGGCATAAGCGAATTCGCTTATGGCCTGGCTTTTCTGCAGCCCCAGCCTCAGGCCAGGGCTGCGGAACATCTAGCAGGGTCCGTGGCTTTTTGCGGCTGCTCGCTTACTCGCAAGTAGCTGGGAAAAGCCACGGGCACAGCACAGCGCTCTTATGAGCGCTGTGCCCATCGGGCTGGGGGGGGGATCCCGGGGGGGAGAGAGGGGCAGGGGGGAAGGCCGGACCCGGCAGGAGAAAGGGGGGGGAGAAGGCCGGGCATCGGGGATGGGGGCGAGGGAAGGAGAGCCGGCGACGGGGGTGAGGGAAGGAGAGCTGGGCATCGGGGACGGGGGAGAGGGAAGGAGAGCCAGGTATCGGGGACGAGGGCAAGGGAAGGAGAGCTGGGGACAGGGGATGGGGGCGATGGAAGGAGAGCCGGGCATCGGGGATGGGGGCGAGGGAAGGAGAGCTGGGCATCTGGGACGGGGGCGAGGGAAGGAGAGCCAGGCATCGGGGACGGGGGCGAGGGAAGGTGAGCCAGGGACAGGGGATGGGAGCGAGGGAAGGAGAGCCGGGCATCGGGGACGGGGGCGAGGGAAGGAGAGCCAGGGACAGGGGATGGGGGCGAGGGAAGGAGAGCCGGGCATCAGGGACGGGGGGAGGATGGCCGAGCGGGCAGGAGGGGGATCAGGAATTGTGGGGGGGATCAGGGGCAGGCGGAGCGGGGGAGGCCTTTTTTTTTTTTTTTAAACCACTTACCTTCTCTGGCGGCTCTCCGGCGCACATGGCCCCTTTAAACAAACAAACAAACAAAAATGGCCGACACTACAGGGCTTCCCGTTGCCCCGTCGCGTCGTGCATCTAGAAGCCAGCGACGGCGTGTGCTAGCTCTAGCGCGCCGTCGCCCCTCCTCCCTGTCGGCTTATCCAGCAGGTCTAGCAAGGACCTGAGTCTGAGCCTAGCAGTTTCAGATTCAAGCTCCAAGAGTTTCAAGGAGATCAGCAGAAACAGTCATCAAGCAAAAGGCACGGTCTCAACACTCCAGGTCAAAGGCTTCCAGGCTCCAAGACAACAGAGCAGACAAGGAACAGGCAGAAGGAGAGTCTGAAGTACGCACACCAGGAACCAGTCAAGGAAGCACTCCGTAGCCAAGGGAAACTGGATTCAGGAAGGTTTGGGCCCTTTCTACACCTAAGGATTATCCCAGGAAAATGGAGGGATCATCCCTTCCTGCTCCCGGGATCCCCTGTGTGTTATTTGCATGCACAGGGATGACCTCGGGATGATCCCTGGAAAAAAGGCAGGTGTAGAAACGGCCTTGGTCTATGTTGCTCCCAGAAACTCTCCCAGACTTACCATACTGTTTTTATGCAGAGGCTGTCAGAGCCACACCGAAGCCCTATTTTGCCTAACCAATGGACAGTTGCCCTAGCATCGGTATCTGAAGCGTCTATGGACCTCAAGTTACATCTTATTCAGTGAAAAAAATTGTTTCGGGTCTATTGGACTCCACAATGCCTTTTCAATAAGGGTTTGTCTAACTTGCATAACTGTTGGAGATGTAATGCATCTAATGCTTCTTTAACTCATATGTTTTGGCAATGCCCCATAGTTGCCCCTTTGGGGGAGGAGGTTATAATAAGGATGAACTTTGTACTGAAGCAATCTATAATATGGGATAATGTGCATCTCCTCCTAAATTACCTACCAGCTTAGGCACTCCTAAAGTACCTACCAGCTTGGAAGTTAACTCCTGGTCAGAGCAGATGGATCTTCAGAGCCATTATGACAACCAAAAGACTCATATTATCACATTGGAAGGACAAATTCACACCTCCCATAATGCAATGGATCGAGGACCTAATAACGTTATCAACTTTTGAAAGTGTGTTATATAGATGCAACTTGCAAGTGGATAAACATACGGATATCTGGTCTGCTTGTCTTGAAACCTTTGTAAAATACAATGAAAATATAAAGGTTGATGCGTTTAGCAGGAACCACATGAAACCAAAGGAAGATTTCTTTCTGAGTACAAGAAATGACAATGGATAGATTCCAACACCTTGGATAGCTCCTTTAGACTTTTGGCTGGTTGTAACTAAAATCCAAAATGGACACTCCACTCCCCCAAACCTGGATCCACCCACCTCCCCTGGACATAAGCAGACACCAACAAGTGCTGGTCTAGGTCAAGAGTGGGCAATTCGTGGGCCCCCAGATCTTTTGGCCTACAACACCCATCATCCCTCACAGTTGGTGACTATGGAAGATAGGACTTGTCAGCCAAAACATCTGAAGGGCCACAAGTTGTCCCATTGTGGTCTCGATGATCTCCAAGATAAGAGGGAGAGAGGAAAAATCCAAGATGTGCTCAAAGATGACTCACAAAAAAAGGATAGACGCAACATTTTATTGTAATTTATATCTAATCTCCGAAGGACTCTCAAACATGATTTATAATAAAAACAACAACAAATAAACATATCATTACAATAAATTAAAACCTTGGACCAGAGAGATATCTATCAAAACATAACCTCAAAAAGACCAACCCAGACACACACACACAAAGAAGGGGAGTCTTACAGCTCATCTGAAAAGCACTGAAATAGTTGATAGGTAGAACAGCAAGTAGGTGGCCACTTACACATCACCAAAAAAGAGGAAATCCAAAAAAGTAAAGAAAAAAACAGGACAAAAGAGAACACCAATTTGCGTAAAATTAGCATATGTTCATTTATATGTGTAGATGTAAATGTGGAAAAATTACTATATTTTCAATAGAAATACAATCTATCTCACCATAGAGGGGAAGAATGTGACTAGTAAGTGTAAGGTGATGCACGTTGGGGCAAAAAAAACCACCCCAACTTCAAGTATGACCTAATGGGATCTGACCTGGTGGTGACCACACGAGAAAGAGATCTTGGGGTTGTGGTGGACAGCTCGATGGAAATGTCCACCCAGTGTGCTTCTTCACACAGCACAGAGTTAAATTATGGAACTCACTACCACAAGATATAGTGATGGCCATCAGTTTGGATGGCTTTAAAAGGGGGTTGGATAAATTCCTGGAGCCAAAGGCTATCAAAGGCTACTAGCCCTGATGGCTGTATGCTATCTCCAGAATTCAAGGCAGTAAGCCTGTGTGGACCAGTTACTGGGGAGCATGGGTGGGAGGGTGGTGTTGCACCATGTCTTGCCTTCTTGGTCCCTGGCCGATGGCTGGTTGGCCACTGTGTGAACAGAGTGCTGGACTAGATGGACTCATGGTCTGATCCAGCATGGCCCTTCTTCTCTAAATGAACTATTTAGAGCATGCACGTGATTGGCTACTCACAGAAGTTCATGGGCCCATTACACATCAGCATCCCCTTGAGATCGCAGGTTCAAATAAACAGAGATAATATGGGAATATCCGGGAAATTGCATGATCTCCCAGTGTGTAATCTCGGCATTGCACTATAATTTTATTCATTTTATGATATTTATACACTGCTCCCCATCCAAAGATTTCAGAGTGGTGAACAAATGGAATAAAATCAGAATAGAACAAAATAAAAACACATTAAAAATTACATTTAAAAGGAAAAAAAAGTTCATTCAGGGAAAGCCAGTAGATGGCGCTGTCTCATTGGAAGTGAATGGAGCAGGCAGAGAGAGGAAGTATTCAATTTCCAACCCTGTGGCTGCCTGTGTAATGCCGCTGATCATAATCCCATAAAGAAACTGGATTCAGAAAGCCATGGTAAGGCAGCGCGGGTTTTTTTTTTAATGTAGAGATACTCTAGGTGACCCATGTGACTGCTCAGTCTGCTGTCCAGGTGCAAAGTAAACTGTTGATGGGCACCTTCAAGGGCCCTCCTTTCCCTTCGTATATGTATTTATCATCAAACTGGGCTAGGACTGGACAGTCCTCCAAATAGAGGACTGCCCCCAGTACAGCAGAACATACATCTACCCCAACAGCAAGGGTTTTAATGCAGTGATGATCATTCAGGCTCTAAGTGCAGAGCAGGGGTAAAAATCAAGAAAATGATTACAGGGAGCAAATAATTGCAAAAGGAGAACACAAATGAAACAGTCGAGACACTCAGAATTGGCAAGATCTCTTTTTTTAGAAACATTTTCAGCATGCTTATGATGATCCAAATTCTATTTCTACAGCATGTAAAAAAAAAAAAAAAAAGTAAAGGAACCTCTCGTGCAAGCACTGAGTCATTACTGACTCTTGGAGGGACGCCAGCTTTTGCTGACGTTTTCTTGGCAGGCCTTATAGCGGGGTGGTTTGCCGTTGCCTTCCCCGGCCATGATTACCTTTCCCCCAGCTAACTGGGTACTCATTTTACCGACCTCGGGAGGATGGAAGGCTGAGTCGACCCGAGGCGGCTGCCTGAAACCAGCTTCCGCTGGGATCGAACTCAGGCCGTGGGGAGAGTTTCGGCTGCAGAAACTGCTGCTTTACTGCTCTGCGCCACACGAGGCTCTACAGCATGTAAAGGAGGACCTTAAAAATATGAGCTGACGTGTAAACTACAAACATGGTTTCTTTGAAAACTCTGTGTGGAAAGTGGGCTACAAAAATCAGTTTCACATTCATTGTTTAACATTAGACTTAGGCCTTAGCTAGACCTAAGGTTTATCCTGGGATCATCCCGGGGTCACCCCTGTTCATGTAATAAAATAACACCCAGGATATCCCAGGAGCAGGCAGGGACAACCCCGGGATGATCCCAGGATAAATCTTAGGTCTAGCTAAGGCCTAGGTAAAACTGATGTACTGGCACCAGATGGACATTAGTTGCAGAAAAACTGATAATGGCAAGATCTACATGATTGCTTTATAATGGTTTATAATGGTATTGACAACTGTTGGAGCCCAGGACACATCCTATCTACCGTTTTCAAACCATTTTCATAGGGTGACCATATGGAAAGGAGGACAGGGCTCCTGTATCTTTAACAGTTGTATTGAAAAGGGAATTTCAGCAGGTGTTATTTGTATATATGGAGAACCTGGGAAAATTCCATCTTCATTACAACAGTTAAAGCTGAAGGAGCCCTGCCCTCGTTTATATCTGGTCACTCTCATATAGCTCCTGCAGCTTTAACTGCTGTGATGAAGAGGGAATTTCACCAGGTTCACCATATATACAAATGACACCTGCTGAAATTCCCTTTTCTATGCAACTGTTAAAGATACAGGAGCCCTGTCCTCCTTTTCATATGGCCATCCTAATTTTCAAAGTCTTATATTCTACTAGTTGTAGATATTGGTAGTGTGAATTTGATATGCAAGAAGAGTAGGTGTAGCTTTATGATTGATATTTATAGCTTCTAACCAGGAAATAACTTTTCCAGGGTTCTCCTTCTTCCATTTACAAAGATTTTTGGAAGGATGTAGATGTCAACTGAGTAGGAAACGTAAAGGAAAGCCTCAAATTATTATTATTATTATTATTATTATTATTATTATTATTATTATTATTATTATTATTATTACTATGAGCCTCGTGTGGCAGAGTGGTAAGCGGCAGTTACTGCAGCCGAAACTCTCCCCACGGCCTGAGTTTGATCCCAGCGGAAGCTGGTTCTCAGGCAGCCAGCTCAGGTCGACTCAGCCTTCCATCCTTCTGAGGTCGGTAAAATGAGAACCCAGCTAGCTGGGGGAAAGGTAACTGCGACTGGGGAAGGCAATGGCAAACCAGCCCACTACAAAGCCTGCCAAGAAAACGTCAGCGAAAGCAGGCGTCCTTCTAGGAGTCAGTAGTGCTTGCACGAGAGGTTCCTTTCCTTTCCCTATTATTATTATTTATTCATAACTCCCTAAACCCTGTTCCTAACTGAATTTTGTGAGATATTTGTCTTGGGTAACACTTACGATGCATTCTGTTTTCATACACATTGAGCAAAAAACTGCAGGAGTGGAAGTGAATTCCTCCCCTGCTAATATTAAAAAAACAACAACTCCATGCCCCCTTGCACCTCACTTTTGAAATTGAGTTATTTACCCAAGGGCACCTCTAAGATTTTACTACATTGGTTCAACATAGAAGTAAAATCAAATCCCTGAAATTTTTACATATTCCACTTGCACAAAAACACCACTCCAAAATGTAGGATGTGCGGCATTCTTTCTCCCCACAGAAAGGCAACGATGCTTCCACATTTAATCATCTCCTGACTTGCTGACTATAATGGTCTCATGTCCCATTATAGTCTATGTAGCCTTCTGATTTTCTGAGGAGAGATGAGGTTCCAGATTCCAGAGATATAAAGTAGAATCTCACACAAATTTTGTTTTCAGCTCACAAGTCTAATAAGTCTGAATCTCATTAAGATTCAGGTTGTGATAAAGTGAGGTTGTAACTCTTTTATTTTGAATGTCCTGTGGCTGTTCCAGCTTCATCAAGCAGTTGTCATCATCAACTAGTTTTGGGGTGTGATGTATTTGGTGGGAAGAGATTTGTTAGAATAGCATACAAATGTGTTCACTCTCAAGGCATATGTTACCACCATGGTGATAACATATGCCTTGAGAGTGAGCATGAAATGAACATAAAATCATGCGCCATCTTACAGTTTCAATGTTAGATTCTTAGGGTGACCATATGAAAAGGCAGACAGGGCTCCTGTATCTTTAACAGTTGCATAGAAAAGGGAATTTCAGCAGGTGTCATTTGCATATATGGAGAACCTGGTGAAATTCCCTCTTCATCACAACAGTTAAAGTGCAAGAGCTATACTAGAGTGACCAGATTTAAAAGAGGGCAGGGCACCTGCAGCTTTAACTGTTGCAATGAAAAGGAAATTTCACCAGGTTCCCCATATATACAAATGACATCTGCTTAAATTCTCTTTTCAATACAACTGTTAAAGATACAGGAGCCCTGTCCTTTTCATATGGTCAGCCTACATTAGATGCTCTTTGTTATTCAGATCTGGCCTCAGTACAATAATGTAGCATTTGGGAATGAAGATGCAAACCAATAAGCCCAGACAGGAAGCCAAGATAGAGAAGACCTGCACAGCTACCATGTATTTCCCTTTGGTGCTCAGGTAGGCCGGCACAAAGGACACCCAAACACTGCAAAACACCAACATGCTGAAGGTGATCAGCTTGGCTTCATTGAAGGCCCCGGGCAGCTTCCTGGCTAGGAAGGCCACCATGAAACAGATGGCAGCCAGGAAGCCCATGTAGCCAAAGGCAGTATAAAACATGACCGCAGACCCTTCGTTACATTGCAGGATGATCTGACCAGGCTGGGAATGCATGTCAGAGTCTGGGAATGGAGGAAAGATTCCCAGCCAGAGAATGGAGATGCCCACCTGGACACTGGAACAAGAAATCACAATGGAGTTGGCCACACTCTTCCCCAGCCACTTCCTCATCCGGTTCCCTGGCTTTGTGGCCATAAATGCCACCACCACCATGACAGTTTTGGCCAACAAAGAAGAGATGGCAACTGAGAAAATGATGCTGAAGGCGGTTTGTCGGAGAAGGCAGGTCACTTTCCGGGGTCGTCCGATGAAGAGAAAGGAGGACAGGAAGGAAAGCAGGAGGGAGATGAGGAGGACGTAGGTGAGGTCCCGGTTGTTGGCTTTGACCAATGGAGTTTCTCGGTGTTTAATGAAGATGCCTAAGAGAAGGCCAGTGGTTAGGGACAACATTGGGGCAAATAAAGCTAGGGTGATTCCCAGAGTTTCTTCGTAGGAGAGGAAGCTGATAAGCTTCAAAACACATTGATCTCGGTCCTTGTTTGGATGCTGGTCATCCGGACACTTGGTGCAATGGTCTGCATCTGAAAAGTACAACAGCAGCAGCAGCATTTACGTAAACTGCTTTCCACCAATTATAGTCTGTGGTTTATTACATTCCCTAAAAGAGGTGTGGTGCTCCTCTGACCCACTGTGGTTTCTGCAGGCCCCACTTTGTCTCCGAAACCGGGGAAAGCACTTATCTTTTGGAAGTCGATAAATAGCCACTGAAACTGCATTCCATCTATGCACTTGCCAAAAATGTCACCACTACTGATTAAGACTAATCAGACGTAAGCCGGAGTCAATCACTCAGCAGGACTTTCCAATAACATCTCAAATACCAAGCTGTTTGCATGCCTGCTCAGAAGTAAACAAGAGCAGCATGTCCACCCGTACATCAGCAGATCAAGCCTTTGCATTTCTACTCACATGTAAGCAGGGCAGGTCTCTGCAGGATAAGCCTCAGACATAAGCAGGACTGGATCCCTTGCTTATTGAGTTATGTGGGGCAGCATTCAATATTACCTAGGGTGACCATATGAAAAGTCGGACAGGGCTTCTGTATCTTTAACAGTTGCATAGAAAAGGGATTTTCAGCAGGTGTCATTTGTATATATGGAGAACCTGGTGAAATTCCCTCTTCATCACAACAGTTAAAGGTGCAGGAGCTATACTAGAGTGACCCGATTTAAAAGAGGGCAGGGCACCTGCAGCTTTAACTGTAGGGTGACCATATTTTGGAAACCAAAAAGGAGGACAACATGGTCCGTGTCCAGTACCAAGGGGGCGTGCCCACCCAAACATAGCCTTGGTCACATGTCTGATTTTACAGCACACATTTAAGACAAATCTGTTCTACATAACATCTTAATGTTAAAATCACTGAAATAAAGAACAAGTGAGAGATTCAATGTATCTGAAATTAACTTCACTCAGTCCTACTTTTGTAGGTTTTGCTGTACTTTGAAGCTTTTGCTATACTCTGTGTGTTACATTCTCCCCTTCCCTCAAATATCTTTTCTGACTGTATCTTCACTCATTGCAAGCTGCTGTTGTTGTTAACAGGGTTTGCTACTGGCCCCAGATCGATTTCAAATTTGGTATGGCTAAAGCGCTACCTAAAAGCTATCATGGTGCCAACTTTCAGTTCTTTATCTTTAAAAATGACAGTTTTAAAAATAATAATTTTAAAACCTCATTTTTAAAAAAATTCCTAAAAAAATCAATGGATGAACGGATCTGTTTCAAATTTGGTGTGGCTAAAGTGCTACCTAAATCCTATCATGGTACAAAGTTTCATCTCTTTAACTTTAAAAATGACAATTTTAAAAATAATAATTTTAAAATCTCAATTTTTTAAAGATTCCTAAAAAATCAATGGATGAACGGATCTGTTTCAAATTTGGTAAGACTAAAGCCCTTCTTAAGAGCTACCATTGTGCCAAGTTTCATGTCTTTATCTTAAAAATGACGGCATTATAAGCATTTTTGTTAATTCCCATTTAAGCTGCTCTTTGAGAAAAAAATCCGGATTTCCCCTCCCCCCTCCCGGATTTGCCATCAAAAAACCAGACAAATCCGGGCAAATCCGGTCATATGGTCACCCTATTTTACTGTTGTGATAAAGAGGGCATTTTACCAGGTGCTGCATGCATACCAATGATAGGGTGACCCTATGAAAAGGAAGACAGGGCTCCTGTAACTTTAACAGTTGTATTGAAAGGGGAATTTCAGCAGGTGTCATTTGTATATTTGGAGAACCTGGGGAAATCCCCTCTTCATCACCACGGTTAAAGCTGCAGGTGCCCTGCCCTCTTTTATATCTGGTCACTCTCGTATAGCTCCTAGCCACATGCGAGTGGGTGTTTGTTCTATTTCTCAAGGGCAGCTCCTTGCTCTGGAGTCTCTTACCTTCCTGGGAGGAGATGTCTCCTTCAGGACATGGGACACAATCGTAGCAGCAGATGGGTTCCCCTTCCCTAATTGTCTTGGTGTATCCAGGCAGGCAACTTCTAGTACATCTAGAAAAAGGGACTGTCTAACCATATAAAGAGAAGGTGCATCAAGCATAACGTTGTGGAACGGGGGCTTTATTTACAATTGAAAATGATTTATATCATGGAGGTGACCCTATGGAAGGCAGGACAGGGCTCCTGTGTCTTTAACAGTTGTATTTAAAAGGGAATTTCAGCAGGTGTCATTTGCATGCATGTAGCACCTGGTGAAGCACCCTCTTCATCACAACAGTTAAAGCTGAAGGAGCCCTGCCTAGTGTGACAAGATACAAAAGAGGGCATATTACAGGAAGCTGTTTACCATAGGGGCAAATGGTTTATACATGCCACCATTTATTAATTTGTTTTATTCATTTAAAACATTTCTTGGTCATCTTTCATCGTGGAAACCCTTGCAAGGTGGCTTACACCAATACTGTTCTTTCTATCTTTCATTTTATCTTTCATTCTAACTTTTATTCTATCTTTCAGAGTATATTGAAATTATATTTTTGAGGAGGTGGCTTTAAACATTAGGGGCAAATGGTTTATACATGCCACCATTTATTTATTTGTTTTATTCATTTAAAACATTTCTTGGTCATCTTTCAGGGTGGAAGCCCTTGCAAGGCAGCTTACACCAACACTGTTCTGGTATGCCATTTAAGCCCACCTACTTAATAATGCACTTTCATTCTATCTTTCAAAGTATATTGAAATTATATTTTTGAGGAGGTGGCTTTAAAGACTGTACCAGTACCAGAACACATGAAGACCTCCCGCCACCCTCCCCACGGGAAGATCACTAGTAAAACTGACAGGGGGCATAATTAGGGTGACCTACTATTAGGATATCCCTGGATTTTTCCTGCTTTTTGTTCTATCCTGGGAATTAGGGGGATTTTCTGTAATTTTCTATAATATCCTGGAATGTCATGCTTTCCCCTTTAAGGCTGCCATTAGCAGGAGAGAGTTTCTTGATGAAGTTATTTACCTTTGAGCCTCATTAGTTTACCTTCTGTGAAATTGGTGTTCATGCAGAAACGAGTCAGTTTAAAAGAGTGGCAGTTTAAAGGAGATAGTGACAATTTAATGAGGTGTTGTGCCCAGTAACGAATGTGCAATAAAATGCTCATCTGATGGAGCGCTCAGTGAGGCCTACCTGTGAGTAGAAATGGCTAAGATGGCTAGATATGAAAGGGAGCAAAGGAAACGAGTGGTTTCCCCTACCTGGTTAAACGTTCTGGGCCACGTAATGGCATTCTGATCAATGGCGAACTTTATCTCAGAGGAGGACAGTCTCTCTATACTGCCAACGTTCACTCCAGCAGTGGACTTGTTGGGAAACATCACCCAGTTCATGATATCAAAGTTGGCTGCCAGATCTCCATTTTCATCCAAATAAGCTCCGTCCATGGAAGTATTATAAAGCTGAAAGTTTCTCAGGAAAGAGTGAAGCTAGAGTGACCAAAAAAAAATAGAGGTGGGGAAGAAGTTGTTATACTGCAAGTCCCATCAGCTCAAGCCAGCATAACCAATGGTGGGGATGATGGGAGTTACAGTCCTACAACATCTACAGAGCCACATGCTACCCAGCCCTGTCACAGAGAAGCACGTGCATTTAGGAAACATCTCAGCCTGACTCATTAGGAGGTCTCATCACAACCAGTTCTTCCAAGCTCATAGTGGCTATGAATTTTGTTTTCATTATTTATGTTTACAATGCACCTGAGATCCCTTTCTAAATTTCCTTTTTCTGTTTTGCCATTTTGGGGAGGTAATAAAAATGTTCTATAAGCCTTATTTGGCATCCTAAGGAGAGTTCTGACACCAGGGGCTGGTCCTATTATTAGGAAAAATGGGGTAAGTTTATAAAGCCATCAAGGCAGAGATTTATCAATGACTGACCAACCGCATTCCATACCTCCATCCCCAGATTATCAGCATCCCATCCAGGGCAAAAGAAGGAGAACCAGAGTGTGTCCTCCTGCTATGTAAGTAAGTCTGATATCATTTGGGACAGTCCACCGAGGCCATGAAGTCCTGGGCCACTCCCAACAGGGCAACCTGTTCAAAAATTTTAAAGTGACCCAACCCAATCCATTTAGGAGGCTGCAATACGAACCCATCTCAGACCACACCAGCTAGTTGAGGTAATCAGGTTGTTGAGGGGAGGACCGAGAGCATCCTCATACTGTCCCAGCTGCCTTGCCCCATTCTGCTGGGCAACTCAAACCTGGATTGCTCATTTGGGCACCTCACAGACCCCCGCAACTCTGCCACATCTGCCTCTCCTGATGCCTCTGCCTAGAACAAAGCCATTAATTAGGTCTGTGCACTGCCTTGCATCCAAATTTGGATCCTGTACCTAAGCAGGCCAATTCGGCCCTCCTCAGTCTATATCTGGATTGGGCTGCAGTGGAGGGGACCAGGCCTGAGGAGCTTCTGGAAATGGCCCTTTACAGCTGCTGTAGTTTGAAATTAGATCTAGGAAATGGATGAGCTGCCATCTTTCTTAAAAATGGCAGCTCTCATTGAAGACAGGCAGCTTCCAGATGGGTCAGATAAGTCTCATGGGAGGAGAGATGCAAAGGCTCTCTCGGTTCAGGAGGCGAACATAGAGGGGGGAATGAGGAGCAGGAGCATCATAGAATCATAGAATAGCAGAGTTGGAAGGGGCCTACAAGGCCATCAAGTCCAACCCCCTGCTCAATGCAGGAATCCACCCTAAAGCATCCCTGACAAATGGTTGCCCAGCTGCCTCTTGAATGCCTCTAGTGTGAGAGAGCCCACAACCTCCCTAGGTAACTGATTCCATTGTCGCACTGCTCAAACAGTCAGGAAGTTTTTCCTGATGTCCAGCTGGAATCTGGCTTCCTTTAACTTGAACCTGTTATTCTGTGTCCTGCACTCTGGGAGGATTGAGAAGAGATCCTAGCCCTCCTCTGTGTTACAACTTATCAAGTATTTGAAGAGTGCTATCATGTCTCCCCTCAATCTTCTCTTCTCCAGGCTAAACATGCCCAGTTCTTTCAGTCTCTCTTCATAGGGCTTTGTTTCCAGACCCCTGATCCCCTGATGAGTGGGGAGAAAGGCAAACATGGAGTCCAATGGAGTCCTGGTCGGCCTTGTGCCTGGGAACACACAACATCTGACCTGCTTCAGATGTTCGGATCTCACTTCAGCTCAGGAACTGAAGTGGGTCGCACTGGGACATAAGCTGCTCGAGGTAGATTGGGACTGATTTGGAACCTCCAACGCAGCCTCTGAAGAAATCAGGAAGTCTCTGCACAGCCCTATAATGAATGGTGATTTACAAAGGAACTCTCTGTGAAGGAGAAGGAATACTGTACCCTTTGAAGACCCAGCCGGTCTCCACCCACCATCCCCATCCGGTTCAAATGGGATGAGTACGCAGCATGTAAGGTCCAGGCCACAGCCTGGATGGAATTGTAAATACTGTAGGTGTCTTGAGAGAGGATACTTTCAATCACATCCTGGGGCAGGTTGTCCCAATTCTCTTTTTCTCTGCATCTTTTCCAGACTTTCACAGACAACATGTCTCTTGAATAGAAACAATGAAATGCTTTCGTGCCAAACTGCTGGATAGCCAAGAGAAGTGCATCAAAATTATCGTGTCGTGTCCTTTTGTGTGTCTTGATTAAGAAGGACAAAGAAACATGAGTGTGCTGGAGATCAATCATCCTGTAAAACATTCTCACGCTGAGGTCCTGCAAAGTTGTTGTAATACATACTTTTCCTACAGTTGATTTTTTCACCTTTTCAATATTTTGCATGATTAGTGCTAGAATTAAGATGGCATTGGTGTCCACTTGACAAACAACTACATTAACTTGAGTGTCCAGCAAATATAATATCAGGTTGAAATGTCTTTCCCATTTCAGTGTCGCTGGGATACTTTTGGAATAGGCAACGCAAATACCACTGTTTATGACCACTGGCATGAAGGTGCTCATGAATCTTTCTCCACTGTCATTCTCTGGAGCAACAAGACCAATCCACGTCCATCTGAAATGGCGGAGCAGTTTAACAATCCCCAGGTAATGAGGTTCTGATTTTGGGATCATCCGGTAGATAAAAGGAAACTGTTGCTTGTCCTTAGGGATTTGACTAACAAAACCATAACTGACCTATTAAAAAGTGAAAGAGATAAGTGTTTGTCTGGCTTTTAAGGACAACACTCAATTGTTTACTAATCTAAAATATCAGTAACAGCCATAAATTGCCACTTAGATACTGTAAAATAATAATCCTTCCTGCATTTTAAAATGCTTCGAAGGTTTGTTTCTCCCACCTTGTAAGTCATTTGCAGGCCCGTTTTATAGCACTTTGCCCACACATTATCTCCTCATTTAAAAAAAAAACCCCTGGGTATTCCTACCCCACAGCAGACCCATCCCATCCGGCCTTTTCTATCTGAGTTACTATATTTGATAACTGAGTTACGTACACAAGATTACATCTTCCAAATGTAAAGGATAAAGGACATTTTTAATATAACTCATATGATAGGGTGACCCTATGAAAAGGAGGACAGGGCTCCTATATCTTTAACAGTTGTATTGAAAAGGAAATTTCAGCAGGTGCCATTTGTATATATGGGGAACCTGGTAAAATTTCCTCTTCATCACAACAGTTAAAGCTGCAGGTGCCCTGCCCTCTTTTAAATCTGGTCACTCTAGTATAGCTCCTGCAGCTTTAACTGTTGTGATGAAGAGGGAATTTCACCAGGTGCTGCATGCATACAAATGACACCTGCTGAAATTCGTTTTTCTACATAACTGTTAAAGATACTGGAGCCCTGTCCTCTTTTTCATACGGTCACCCTATATGTCATATGAGGTATGCTCATTTAATATTTCCAATTGACATATTCGTGAACATAAGTTTTGCAGCCCATTGAGACCCTCCAGAAGTCTCAGTGCAGTGGAGCGTGCTTCTTGCTGACTTATTTCAAAGGTAGGGAACCTTTTTCAGTCCAAGTGCTGAATTCCAATCTGGGAAAGGTCTCGGGGCCAGTTGGAGAAAATACATCTACTGGTGTGTTGACTCGTAGGCAATTCTGATGGTGCCCAGAATTCTTTATTTTTTTTATTATTTATTATTATTTATTTATATAGCACCATCAATGTACATGGTGCTGTACAGAGTAAAACAGTAAATAGCAAGACTCTGCCGCATAGGCTTACAATCTAATACTTTATATTCTTGGGAATAATTATTTCCAGTCTTATATCTCAATTTATTAAACTAAATTTGAATAAGTTGATTAATATGATTGCATAAGATATAGATAGATGGTCATCATTAAAACTGAGTTTGTGGGGCATGGTATTAACACTAAAAATGAATACCATGTCTCTGTTTATGTTATATATGGGATTACTTTATTAATATCTGGCAAATATTTCCATAAACTCAATGCTTTGCTTCATACATTTCGTGTGTTTGTGTTGTGGGGGTGCTCTCCACCACAAATATCTCTGAAACAGATGCAACTTCCAATTGAGGACCTTGCTTTATACCATCAGGCTTATTTGTTTACCTCTACTAGTTTTTGGTCTTTTCCAGTTCATTTCGATTTTCCACCCTAATCAGTTCTGGAATCTTTCTGTTTGGACCCTCTTCCCAAATGGATGGCCCTAGGTTCCCAACATATTCGAATGGACGAAGCACCTCCCACAATTCTGGCTGTTAGAGAGGCATGGCATGGAATATCACCTCCATTACAATTCGACCCATTTTCTCATGCCCAATTGTCTTTATGGGAAAATCCTGATTTAAAAATTGGAAAGGAAATGCTTCTGTGGCAGACTTGGCTGGATGATGATTTTTACCCTGATCAATTATTGGGTTTGGACTACGAGTTTCTGTCATTTTCTGATTTATAAAAGAATGAGGACAACACCCATACAAATATGGTAGAAATTCAGGATAAAACAATACAATGCAATTTCTTGTTCTAACAGCCAATTTTTATGCATAGAGCAAGAAATTGCATTGTATTGTTTTATCCTGAATTTCTATCGTATTTGTATGGGTGTTGTCCTCATTCTTTTATACTAAATAATGGATTTGCAATTTATTTGTTTTAGCTCCTGAGGAAGGATTCCTTTGAATCCGAAACGTTGAGCCATTTTAAATTTGGAAACAATAAAACGTTCATTGTATATCAACCACAGCACCAGAGCCTGTCTCTCCTTTCTCTCCAACTTCCATTGGTGCGATTCCCTCTCACCCTGCCACAAAAGCATATGCCATGATGAATCTAACGTGCAGAATGGAGAACCCACTCCAACAGGTTGCTGTCATTCGAGAGAATAGTTGACTGCAATTTGAAAACAGAGATCTCTAGTAATAATGCATGCACTCGGTCCTTGTTTACGTCTACTTACATTTGAAATTTTATATCCCACCCTTCAGTTTTATAGCTTCCAGGATGGCTTACATTAGTCTTGGTACATTAGTACATTAGAGGTTGTATTGCCATTAAAAAGTTAAGTCATGGTTACAATGGGACTTAGGTGTGATAGTTTGGGTCTGGATATAATTCAATATCGAAAGCTATATCATACCCGAAATCCCCATGCAGAGCTGACAGAAGAGCCTGTATATTCTAGGGGAAGTTAAACCTCTCTCAAACCATATTCAGCTCTTTTGAGAAGTGCTGCCTTTCTCTGGCCTTACTTGGTGATGTCCACCCAGGGCCACCTTCTGGACTCTTCTGGAAAGATTGCAAAGTGGCAGCAGACTCAGTCTACATCCCCCACCCACCCCGTTCCTACCTGTGGGATTTTGTAGATGCCCAGCATGGTTGAAATCTGGTTGGAGAGTTCAAAGTTGGCCCCTTCAAGGACCGCCAAGAGTTTATTCTGTCCTCCACATCTGTAGTTTGGAACATGCTGCTGCCCAAGAGACATCAGGTCTACCGTGGCCTCGTAAGTCATTCTTGGGTTGAAATAGTTCTCATAGATGTTGTAGCCCAGGGTGATATTGGGCAAGAGCCTTGGATTCTGGTTGATCTCATGAATGGCAAACAAGAAGGGAAGGATGTGCCACTGATGCATACCTTTTGCACTGCAACAAAAACGGATGCCATCAGATTTTTATCCTTCATTCCATAAAAACAGATAACAATTCCTGCAACACTTATTAAAGTAGAAATCTCTTAGAACCATACTCCTATTCAACTGATGTGAATGGGAATTTTCTTCCCACTGCAAATCACAGGGTTAGGGCAGCAACGTTTGTCAACACCATGGCAGGGAGGAAAAGGGTTCAATTCCCCCTCCCCTCTCCAAACCAAGGAGTTTTGAGCCTGATTGTCAACACTTCCCAGCATCTGTTTGTTTGGGTTTTTTAAATGAACCCATTAAATGCGGTGGGGGGGGGGGACACACATTTTGTGTAATGTTTGGTTTAGCCTTCATGCTAAATCAATCTGAGAGCATAAAGCGTCAGAGCTGATCCCAACATTATTGGTTGTGCCTAATGGAGAACCGCCTGCAACAAGGCCCTCATCTATACGACTTCGATAATGCTGCACACTGCGGCATGAGCTGGGGCACAGCTGCATTGACACTCCTTCCCAGCATCTACATGGGAAGGAGCGCAGTTGAGGGTTTCCAGGCACTGCTGGTGATGCACCCACCCACCCAAGTGCTCCCGAGGCTAGTCAGGGGGTGCCTGGGAGCATCCGTGCTGGTTAGTGGGGGGTTTAATGGGAAAATGGGGCTGACATGGGGGCTTGGGGGGCAGGTTAGCTGTAAATCTGAAGGATTACATTTACAGCTAACTGGGTGGAACAAGGGGGGAGGAATGGGATGCGCTCTCCCTGGCAGGATTTCCAACCCCCCTTTAAAGTTTATTTATTTTTCCTTAACAAGGCTCTGCAGAGGCGCGAAAGCCTTGCTCTGATCTAAAAAAGTCAGGGTAAATCTCTGACTTCTTTAGTGAGGAGCTTCGGGGCTTTGCCCCTGGATTGATTCGGAGTGGCGGCTGCATCATGTCGACAGCGTGCCGCCACGCTGAAGCAATCCAGGGGCAAAGCGCCTGTGTGGACAAGTCCAAGGTGTTGTCATAACCATTTGCCTCTTACCACAAGAGCAAGCTATACACCTGGAGAGGGCAACCATGTGGACTATCATGGAAAACTTCCCCTCCTCTTGCTGCTTGTAGACCTGAAGGAGACACATGGTATAGGACCCTCTACTTCTTCACACTATAGAAAGTTTAACTATGTTGCAGATGTAGTGATGCCCACTGATTTGGATGGCTTTAAAATTAGACAAATTTGATGTGGCAGATTGTGCACTGGCTAAATGGTGTCTCAGCATTTCTGCATCCTCCCCGGGAGCAGCTTCCACAAAAGAGAGATTCGGTGTCCCTGCTTAAAGACGAAGAAGAAAAAGCGACACCTGGAAAGCATGAATTCAGAGTCAGTCGGGCACCTGAACACTTACAACTTAAAACTGTTAGAAGGAGGCTTGAAGAAAACATATGGCTTAAATACTGTATTTGTGGTAGATATAATTCCACTGATCAGGTAGTCTCCTAGCCTGTAATAATTAAATGGATCGTTCCGGTCACTTCTCACATGCAGTGGGCATTTGGTTTTTCTCATTCCACAGGCAGGGCAGGGCAGCAGCAGCAGCAGCACAAAAATTAACAGCAGCCACCGTATCATGCTGGAGAATCTCTCTCTGTTTGTGCGTGTCTCTCTCTCCTACACCTACACACAAACACACCCTTGTGACTAGTCTCGGAGACCGCTAATTGGAAGCCAACTCCTTTCACAAGAGCACAGCTGCAGAGACTTTGCTAAAAAGAAAGAAAGATGGAGTTCAGCCATGGTCTCAGATCTGAAGGGGGGTGATATTAAACCTCACACTGGCAGAGCCCCGGCCTTCCCTAAATCTCACCCCAGGCTCTCAGGGGCACAGCAGGTATTTATGCCCTAGCTTTCCTGTCTTTGTATATGAGGAATGGCCAAGCATTGCTCTTGGTTTGTGATTGCTTGCATCACTTTCAAAAGTCATCTTGAGGGGAATCCTTTGAGCTTTGGTGAGAACTCAAGTAAATCATCATGATTTTGATAATTATAAGGGAGCAAGGATCACTCCTGCAATGGCACTGATTATCTGCGTTGTTCCATGCGCAGGTGTGCAGCTGGAGAAAACATGTTGACATGACTCACTCGTGCAGCACTAGTTCAGGGTCAGTGAGGGGGCAGTCCAGCAAAGTTCAACTGACCTTCAGCGCAGAAAAAAAATCTCGATGTATTAAAGGTTACAATACAACACTAAAAACTGTAGAGTTCCCAAAGTCCTCTCCAGACATGTGAACAGATGTTCCGAGGTACACCTATCTAAGGTGACTTTCAACTTGATTATAGCACTCCTTCGCAGAGGGGACCCAGTGACCCACTCATACACAGGTCCGAGTCAGATCGGGGGAGATAGGAATTGATATGAGGCAGTTCAGATCAGTCCGAATTGATTTGGATCGATTTGGAAATTCGTACATTTTTTTCAAAGACTACGTATGGGAATTTACAAAAATGCATTCATCTCCATCATTTTTAAAGGTAAAGACATGAAATTTGGCAACATAATAGCACTTAAGCAGGGCTTTAGGCATGCCAAGATCGAAGCACATTGGTTCTACCCTTGATTTTTAGGATTTTTTTTTAAAGTTTGAGATTTAAAAATTATTATTTTTAAATACGCTATCATTTTAAAAGTTAAAGAAATGTAACTTGGCAACATACTAGCACCTTCATAGGGCTTTAGGCATGCCAAATTTGAAGCACATTGGTTCATCCCCTCATTTTTAGGATTTTAAAAAATATTTCCCCTCAATTATTACTCTCCACATTTACAAAAATGCATTCATCTCTGTCATTTTTAAAGATAAAGAGAGGAAACTTAGCACCATGATAGCTTCTAAATAGAGATTTAGGCATGCCAAGTTTAAAGCACATTGGTTCGTTTTTAAAGGTAGAGACATGTAACTTGGCAACATGATAGCACCTACATAGGGCTTTAGGCATGCCAAGTTTGAAGCACATCAGTTCAACCCTGATTTTTAGAAATTTTTAAAAGATTTTCCCTTCAACCATTCCTCTCCCCATATTGCTGCAAGCTAGGTAATGTGTGTATTGCAGAATGGGAAGGGCTGGATGTGTTAATAGCTTCAGAATACACAAGACTCAAGTAGGGGAGATTTGCACTTCAAAAGACACAGAGATTAGGAAGGGACAGTGTGTGCTGATTCTTGATTAGATAAGACACCTTTTGAAATTGCTCCTTGCGAGTGGCTGCTTTGTTTCCTTGAAAAATCACATTTTAAAAAATGTTTGACCAAACTGCTGCATGGGTCTGTCTAAAAATTTACACACATGACAAGAATGATGCCATCTGATACCTCAACAAGTTTTATGTTTCTATCTTGAAAAATAATAAAAGTTATAGGTGTTTATTTCTCCCAATGCAAGGCTATGGGGAAAATGTGTCATCCAAATCACAATTTGGACCTCCGAATCTCGTTTCGGATTCAGATCCAAACCAAATTAGGGGAGGTCCAAATCAATCTGAACCAAATCGGGCCTGGTTCGGAAGGTCCGAATCAGGCTCTGAAGCAGATCAGGGGGTCCATGCAGAGCCCTACAAACTGAGACAGCCCTATGGTTGTCATGGAGGCCATAAAGTCACCAGCTGGAGCTCCAGAAAAAGCCTCAGCATGAAATTTGAAGTCGCCCAGAAACACCGTCCTCGGTTCCTCCAACACCACACTTGAGACTGCCTCTGCCAGCTCGGTCAGAGAGGATGCTGGGCAGCAGGGTGTGTTAGCAGAACCACCTCCATTTTTAACAGGAAACTGTATAGTATCCATTGCACACCAAGCAAAATGTCATAATGCCCTGTATGAGAATGTCTCCTTGTGTGCGTCCTTGCATCCTTGATTACTAATATAAACAAGAGTCCTGGCTCCAGCTGTCTGTGTCGAAGTTAACTCTCTGTAACTTACTGTCAGGCCAAAGGTATTGTTTACAGGACTGTTTAGCATAATTAGCTATGCCTCAGTGTTATGTTCTGATTGGTTAATGCTGCTACTGGGCCCTGCCCCTTGAAAGCTTTAATACTGTACCATATTCCCTATGTCTTTTGTCTGATTGCTCCCTTTGAAGAGACCAGGCCTTGATTACTAATCAATAAAGCGCTTTTGAACCCTCTGTCGCTGGAATGGTGGAGTCGTGCTTAAGGGCTGTTTGGATCTCGTCCTTGGGTGAAAAGAACATTGATCTAACAAATGGCGCCTGACTCAGATCTACCCCAAGACGGATTCATGCCTGCCAGTGGAACCTAGATTGAGGAGCGATCGCCAAGAGAGATTTCTCTTGCCTCTAGTAGGTTGACATGCACTGTGCAGACATGGAGACCGAATTGACGGGACCATTCGAGCCAAGGTTACAAAATCGACTCCACCCGACAGATGGAAGGGAACAGGCAACAACAATTTGCAATCAGACGTGATTAGAAAGGGCGAAGACGGGAGACGGCTATTTGGTGAGTGAAACCTTTAATCCCATGGACCCTGACGGGAAATGGAGGGAGTGGGTGTTCACAATTGACCTCAGAAATGGGAAGCTTATAGTTCGTATTGGAAAAGTCCCCGAGCCCATTGGTAAAGTTGTTGTCTTTGGAAAAGCTTTCAGTGAAATTGAAAAAGGGATTTTGAAACTGTAACAGTGTAACAATGAGTTAAAAATGTTTGTGACTGTGAATGGATGTCTTTTTTATGTTAGATTGCCCCTTGTGGATTTTTTGAACTTGATCCAAAGTTAATTTCAGCTGTGTCATTGGAATCAATTTGTAAACATAGAAATGTAATTGAGTAAATGTACCTCTCAAAGGATCGCTCTTTAGTGTTGGAATGTGAATTACAGAAAAGTTGGTGTTGTGTTAAAGTGAAAGGAAAAAAATTGTCAGTTTGTGTTTTCCACCCAGCCCAAGTGAAAGAAATTTGAAGTTTTTGTTTCCCTTCTCCTCCCTAGTGTTTTTTTGCTTCTCCTATGCTTAGCAGCTAGAAATAAGCAGTTTTATTTTCAGTGAAAGTTTTTGTTTTAGATTTTGAAGACTTTGTGTATTTTGTCTTTCACAAACCTCAGATAATTAGAAAATGTAGAACCCCATTTTCACGGAAGAAATGTCTTCCATAGCTTTGAAGATTCACTGCCTGAGTTGAAAAGCTCAAGTCCTTGTACAAATAGTTTTGCCAACCGTTTTGCCAAAATGAGAGAAAGGAAAAGTATGTTGCTGAAAGTGGGGAGAGAGAGAGAGAGAGAGAGAGAAGGCTGTGCAGAAGAGATAGTTTGAAAGACTTTTAAAAAGGTTGTTTTGGTTGTTTTGAAAAGATGTTGATTTGAAGTGAAGTTGATTTGAAGAAGAGTAAAGTATGTGAATAGCAGAAGTGAAGAAGATTAGAAATTGAAATGTAGTGAAAAAGGAAAGTGTTTGAAGGTTAGTGTACGTGGCATGGTTTTTGACCAGAAGGAAAAGGGGGGTGAAGAAGCCCTACCTTGAAAAAGTTAGTGAATGGACAATCTTGTGTCCTCTGCTGATGAAGATTGGAAATACTGAATTGCTATATTTTTGTGTGTGTTTTGAACGTTGTGTTCTGAAAATTGCCCAGTGGTTCTTTTTTGGGGGGCAGAGATATTCTAACTTTGGCCTAATAGAACTTTTGAAATGCTTTGAGTCCTGAGCCTGAGCCCTAAATGCAACTACAATTGAAGCCTAAAAGCACCCCTGTGTTCTTGCATCAGTATCCTTTGAAATTAGAAGCCAGAAGAAGAATACAGCTATTGCTTTTTAAAAATGGACTTGTGAAATGATTAAAGCAATTAAAAACTCCAGCTTGCATTACTGTGTTTGCACTACCAGTCTCAAGTGTGCTGTGCTAAAAACGTGGCACAGACCAGTGGAGTACAGTGGAAGAAGCTAACACCTGAACCCTGCCTGCCAGTCCAGATGTGAGATCAACCTCCTCGTGGACCCAAGGCTTGCCTCATTGAATCCTGCCACGTTGATACCTGAACTACAAAGAAAAGAAGTTCCAGAGCATGAATGCCTTGAAGTCTTGCAACTTGGCACCAAACCTCGCCCAGACCTATATGATGACCTCGAGTTGTTTACTGATGGATCCAGCTACAATTGTACAACAAGCAGCTGAACTCGTAGTATGCACAGAAGCCCTGATGCTTGTTTCAGGCAAAAGACTATATTTACTGATTCAAAATATCACATGGACAGATTTGGAAAGAAAGAAGATTTGTGACTGCCCATGGAGCAGTGACCCATGGAGAATTAACAGTTGATCTGTTAAAAGCCCTGATGTTGCCAAAAGAATTGGCTAATTTGTCTACAAGCGAGCTGCCATAATTGGAGCTAGCCCATTTCTCAGTATTTGAATCCACCTTATGAAAAAGGAGACTTGGAATTAGCACAATAACTCAAAGTTTTCAAGAATCCAGAAAGATGGGATTTGTTACCCCTGATGTGCCAAGAATCATCATGACCTCCCTGTCATGACCTCCCTGAATCAGCCAAAGAATATAAATGCACAGTGAATTGTTTTTACTGGCTTCATTTGTAAATGCATCAAAAGAAAAGCCCCTGCAGACATGGACTTGTTATCTTTTTTTTAAGAATCCAGATTGACTTTGTTGAAATGTAAAAGTTTTTTTTTGAACGCCTACTTGTTTTTGTTCAGGTTTTTTCTGAACACCTACTGTTTTGTTCAGGCCTGAAACCATAAAATCAGATCTAGAAAGCTATTTTACTTCTTAGGTAGTGTAGAACATGGCACTTTTGTCCTAAAAATAGGCTGGCATCTCATGAAGATTCCAGTCTGGAAGGCAGATAGAGTTAATAGGACCCTGAAAAGAGACCCTAGCAAAAATTAAAATTAGAAATTTCCTTGAAATGGGTGGATGTATTTCCAATTGCATTGTTAAAGTCAGAAAAAGTCTTAAATTGTTTTCTTTTGAGCTAATGTTTGGCTTTTCCTCTCAGGTTTTAGTGGGGGAACAAGAAAAAAAAATTAAATAGGAATTGGGGAATGTTTTATTCCAAGAATATGTAATTGCCCTGCAGTTTTCTCTTTTCCAGCTCCATCGTTACCTGCACCTTTCCAGAGATTGTCATTAGAAGAACCCTGCTTGTTCCAGCCTACCTGCTTAAAAGTAGGACCCCAGGATTGAGAAAGCCCTTGCTGCTTTGTACTTGTAAGTGAAATTATTATAGACACATAAATGGAAACATTGTTCTAGAATAAAACATTTTCATCAACCTCTGCCTCCCCTGAGTAGCCGGAGCTCAGAGGACACAGGCAACGATTATCTGCCTTCTGGTGCACCGGAAGCCACCAGCAACATAGGCGAAGAAACCAGCACGGAGCAACCTAGGTACTCAACCCAACATTTAAAAGACACTAAAGTTATCTTACATGTGTGTGAAGATTATGTAGCTGTAATTTTGATAATTGTTACTTTAGTAGTTCCAAGTGTTTCTTTAATTGCCATAGCAAATGTTTTTAAGAAAGGATTTGTGCCTTTTACCACTCGTAAGTGACTTGGCTTCGTTCCACAATTGCCAAATGTTCTTTGCAAAACGCTTATCTTCCTGCCCTGCAAAAGCTTGTGATCACCACACAAGCCAAAACATAAGATAATTAAAGATTCAGAATTGTGTACACATATTATGATTCTACCCAAGGACTTTTAGAGCCCCACGTTAGTTGTAAAAGAAAGTTAACAAAGAATCATAGAATAGCAGAGTTGGAAGGGGCCTACAAGACCATCGAGTCCAACCCCCTGCTTAATGCAGGAATCCACCCTAAAGCATCTCTGACAGTTAGTTGTCCAGCTGCCTCTTGAATGCCTCTAGTGTGGGAGAGCCCACAACCTCCCTAGGTAACTGATTCCACTGTCGCACTGCTCTAACAGTTAGGAAGTTTTTCCTGATGTCCAGCCGGAATCTGGCTTCTTTTAACTTGAGCCTGTTATTTCGTGTCTTGCATTCTGAGAAGAGATCCTGGCCCTCCTCTGTGTGACAACCTTTTAAGTATTTGAAGAGTGCTATCATGTCTCCCCTCAATCTTCTCTTCTCCAGGCTAAACATGCCCAGTTCTTTCAGTCTCTCTTCATAGGGCTTTGTTTCTAGACCTCTGATCATCCTGGTTGCCCTTTTCTGAACACGCTCCAGCTTGTTTGTGTCCTTCTTGAATTGTGGAGCCCAGAACTGGACGCAGTACTCTAGGTGAGGCCTAACCAGGGCCAAATAGAGAGGAACCAGTACCTCACGTGATTTGGAAGCTATACTTCTCTTAATGCAGCCCAAAATAGCATTTGCCTTTCTTGCAGCCGTGTTGCACTGTTGGCTCATATTCAGCTTGTGATCTACAACAATTCTCGTTTGTAGTATTGCTGAGCCAAGTGTCCCCCATCTTGTAACTGTGCATTTAGTTTCTATTCCCTAAATGTAGAACTTGGCATTTATTCCTATTAAGTTTCATTCTGTTGTTTTCAGCCCAGCACTCCAGCCTCTCAAGATCACTTTGAAGTTTGTTTCTGTCTTCCAGAGTATTAGCTATCCTACCCAATTTTGTGTCATCTGCAAATTTGATCAGCGTTCCCTACACCTCCTGACAAATCCATGTTGGCTTCTAGTAATCACTGCATTGATTTCAAGGTGTTTACAGATTGACTTCTTTATAATCTGCTCCTTTATAATCATTCCCAGGAATGGATGTCAGACTGACTGGTCTGTAGTTCCCAGGTTCCCAGGTTCCTTTTTGCCCTTTTTGAAGATAAGGACAACGTTAGCCCTCCTCCAGTCGTCCGGCACCTCACCCGTCTTCCATGATTTTGCAAAGATAATAGACAAGGGTTCTGAGAGTTCTTCTGCTAGCTCCTTCATTACTCTTAGATACAGTTCATCGGGCCCTAGAGATTTAAACTCATTCAGGGAAATTAGGTGTTCTTTGACCATTTCTTTATCAATCTCAAACTGCAATCCTGCCTTCTCAACTTCTGCTTCACTTTTTCCAGGAAGGAGTCATAGACCCGCTTTTAGGAGAAGACCGAGGCAAAGTAGGAATTAAGCACTTCAGCCTTTTCTTTGTTGTCTGTTATCAATTTGCCTTCCTCATTAAGCAGTTGAACCACCCACTGATGATCTATTTAGATGGCTCACTAGTTATCCAATATGGAGTAGTTAAAAGAGGGATTTCTTGCATTGTATTTTGTTCCATTGTAATGATTTTTGTTTATCCTTGCTTTTTGCCTTCCCTGTGTTTTGTCTTTTGTGAAAAGTCTTGCAAAGTCTGTAATCCACCAGCAAATGTATTTGTATTGTGAAGCCTTAGCCACAGATGATCTAAAAGAAGCTAGCAAGCTTGAGTTTTGTATTGCTTTAAAGGGGGGAAATTGTTAGCAGAACCACCTCCATTTTTAACAGGAAACTGTATAGTATCCATTGCACACCAAGCAAAATGTCATAATGCCCTGTATGAGAATGTCTCCTTGTGTGCGTCCTTGCATCCTTGATTACTAATATAAACAAGAGTCCTGGCTCCAGCTGTCTGTGTCGAAGTTAACTCTCTGTAACTTACTGTCAGGCCAAAGGTATTGTTTACAGGACTGTTTAGCATAATTAGCTATGCCCCAGTGTTATGTTCTGATTGGTTAATGCTGCTACTGGGCCCTGCCCCTTGAAAGCTTTAATACTGTACCATATTCCCTATGTCTTTTGTCTGATTGCTCCCTTTGAAGAGACCAGGCCTTGATTACTAATCAATAAAGCGCTTTTGAACCCTCTGTCGCTGGAATGGTGGAGTCGTGCTTAAGGGCTGTTTGGATCTCGTCCTTGGGTGAAAAGAACATTGATCTAACAGGTGGGTGGTACACCAACAACATCCCCAATCTGTCTCTACAGCCCAACACCAGACACAACCCCTCAAGGCCTGCTCCATGGTGGAGTGGTTTCCTGGTGATAGAGATGGAGGTTCTGTGAATCATGGCGACTCCCCCACCCCGATCCTCTGATCTGATGCTGCACTGAATACCCAGGTGGGCAGAGCTGAGTCAGGTCCACCCCACCCAGCTCACCCACCCAAGTCACAGTAATGCACACCAGGTCAGCCCTCTCACCCATGATTAAATCATGAATAAGAGCGGTCTTATTGTGGACTGACCTGGCATTAAAGAGCAGCACCGCAAGGAATGAGGGCACAGCAGATGAGCTACCAGGTACATGAGAGCTAGAGGAGGGGGTGGTAGAAGAGGGACAGAGTGTAGACATCTGTAACCCATTAATTGTTAAAACAGTAGACAATAAAACCAAAGCAAGTGAGGATGGCCCATGTCAATCACAATGTCCTTCAACCACAAGAACCAATGAACTGGAGGGGGAGGAAACTGGGCCGGGTGGAGTGAACGCAGTGGCAATACCAGGAAATGCGAGCTGGCGCAGGTGAAAAGGTAAACAAGCTGTAATAGCTCAAGAGTGCACGCACATGAGAGTGACCAGCACTTGACCCACTGACGAAACGGAGGTGGAAATTGCAGATGCATGTTTTTGTGGTGGACTTGGACAGACAGAATATTTTTACCCTAGATCAATTATTGGGTGCAGATGTTGAGTTTTTGTTATTTTCAGCTTTGTGAGTTAAATTCGAATTACCTGCCACAACTGAATGGCAGTATTTGCAACTGCAACATTTGTTAGAATCTAGATTTGGCCCTGCGGCTTTTACAGCTTCAGAATCTCCCTTGCCAATGGAAGCACTTATTGAGGCTGACTGGGTAAATCAACCCACGATTCATGTTTATAAATGCTTATTATTAGTGAATAATTATGATACATTGGGACTTCCGCAGGAATGGAGCAGGGAATTAGAATGTCCTATTTTATCGAATAATGGTCCACTTTTTTGGCATCAGTAACTGATATGTCAATGGATCTCCGGTTACATCTTAGTCAGCAAAAAATATTGCTTCAGGTCTATTGGATGCCACCGCATCTATTTAATAAAAGTTTCTCCAAATTGACTAATTGTTGGAGGAGTCATATAGCTAATGCTTCTTTTGTTCATATATTCTGGAAATGTCCAATAGTCACTTTCTTTTGGGAGGAAAAGGCAATTATAAGACACATCAATTTTGTATTAGAAAGCTCTTTAATATTTTCGGATGTACATGTCACCCTAAATTACTTACCGGCTTCTTGGAAAATAACACACGGTCAACGTAAATGGATTTTTCGTGCCCACTTGACTGCCAAAAGACAGATTCTACAATATTGGAAAGATAAAACCTCACTGCCTATAATGCAATGGATTGAAGACTTAACATTAGCAACAGGCGTCATTTATGAATGGTTTTATGCTCAGACATTTGGTCTGTCTTCACAGATGTTGATGTGTAATTTATGCTATTTTCCCTTCCTTGCTTTTTAAATTTAAAACGTTGTGATGTTTGAAATCGAGGCTTTTGAAGTATGTAATTGCATATGTCTATTTTTTCTTCTTCTTTTTTCTTTTATGATTTTTATTTGGGGGGGGAAATGATTTTAAAAAGTACAATCTGATTGGTAACACTGATATTTGGTGGTGTTACAAAGTAGCTTCTGTGAGCGGTACTGACTTCATTTTGAAGCAGCCAAAACCCCACCTGTAGCAAGAATGAGACTGAGAGCATTCACACAAGGATAGATCATGTAATCATTTTCTGATAGACTTCGTCAAACGCATTCCCCAGAGACAAAGGTGGAGGTAAAATTAAGCAGAATATGAATTCTGGATGGCAAGGGTGATAGCTGGTCATGGACATGCTAATACAGCCCTGTTGCTGAACCCAGCCTGATCACATGGCTTTAAAGCAATCATTATTGAGCCTCGTATGGTGCAGAGCGGTAAAGCAGCAGTTTCTGCAGCTGAAACTCTCCCCATTGCCTGAGTTTGATGCTTTTTTTAGATCGTATAAAACCCCTCAGGTTTTAGAGAAGGGGGGCTGGCTCGTTCTCTCTTTTACCAGAAGCACAGGGCCATACTACCGAATCCTGCTTGCAAGAGCAAGCTACCATTGGTGAGTACTTTGCCTCCCCTATCCAAGGCTCCCTGTATTCTTTTCCTCTTCTCCTGAGACCAGGAGTTGCAATGCTCACCAGTTCATGTCTACAGGAAAGGGCTCCAGCCCAAGGAAAGATATATTGCCTTTAAGGATTCCTTCTACTCTTTCCCTTGCTGTGTGTGTATTTTCTTAAGTCTCAGAAAGTCTATTGAAACTATTTCTAAGCCTCCACTTGCTTAGCTAATTTCCCCAAAACTAGCTTGTGCATTTGTATCTGTTTCAGCCTCAATAAATCTGCCATTGTGGCATTATCCTCTTCAATGGTGTATATTTCTTGAGTAAGAATACCTTACTTAGCCACAGACGCTCTATTGCCAATGTCAAAAAAATCCTTATAAGCGGGTGTAAGTCTCGTTAGAACGTGTGCAAGTTTGTACACGGGTCTAATGTGAGTACAATACGTAACAGTCGAATGACACTCATGATTGGACTACAGCCATTGAAGGGTATTCCTTGTTCAAAAGTAATAGACCCAACAAGAAGGAAGGGAGAGAAATGTTATATGTAAGGAATATAAACACCTGCGTCGAAATTCATGTTTCTGTTGAAAACATTTGGGTAAAGGCAGAGCAAAGTTGAAAGAAGAGCGCTATTTTCGAAACACTTTACTACAGACTGCCCAGCCAAATCCTTGAAATTTTGCAGATTACTTACTTAGGGACACCTCTGTGATGTATGCTATTTCTGTACAAATGGCCCCAAAAACTGTTGAGGCAATAAGAGATAGTATTCCTTTGTACCACCAACCCTCCCTCAATGGATACTCTTCTTCTACAAATCCTGTAAACTTGTCTTTCTCATATTTGCCATATTTCATCCCCTCAGGAGGGCCTACTACGCTGGAATACTTCATTCATTCATGTCAGAAAGTAAAAACATTATAACTGTTTGTTTATATTCCCATAATATTAAATGGGCTTTGGATCTGAGACAAAACAACCTGCTTTCTGAGTTACCAAAGTGAGATCTGAACCAAATCTTCTTTAATACTATTTCGGATTCTACTTGGCACTGAGCCCACAACAAAGTGAGAAATGACCATTTGTAAAGAGAATGGTTTCAGGTTTCAACTGGTACAAAACAGAGCAGCACACTTACTAACAGGGACTGGCCGACGAGACCACATTACACCAGTCCTTTTCCAGCTTCATTGGCTGCCAGTCCAGGCCCGGGCCCGATTCAAAGTGCTGGTATTGACATTTAAAGCCCTAAACGGCTTGGGGCCAGGTTATCTGAAGGAACGCCTTCTCCCATATGTACCTGCCCAGACCCTAAGGTCATCCTCAGGGGTCCTTCTCCACGAGCCCCTGCCAAAGGAAGTGAGGCAGGTGGCTACCAGGAGGGCCTTCTCTGCTGTGGCACCCCAGCTGTGGAATGAGCTACCTAAGGAGGTTCGCTTGGCATCTACATTATATGCTTTTAGACGCCAGGTGAAGACCTTTTTATTCTCCCAACATTTTAACAATCTATAAATACATTTTAACATTGTGTTTTAAATTTGTAATTTTGCATTGCTGCTGTTTTTATCTGGTTGAGCTTTTATATTGTATTTTATATTATGGTTTTATACTGTTGTTTTATACTTTGAATGGTTTTAATCTTTGTGAACCGCCCAGAGAGCTCTGGCTATTGGGCGGTATAGAAATGTAATAAATAAATAAATAAATAAATAAATAAATATTTGAAATTCAGGTTTAGTTCATTTTTGTTGGGATTTACCCAGTTCACACCTTCCAATCCAAACATGCACTCCAACACAATCTGCAGTCGAAATCCGAGTTTGCATGTCATGTACATACAGACCCAAAGGAAATGTGGTCAACAGTATGCGTACATTTGAAAAAATGTACATGAAAAATGAATTGCACCCAGGCTTTCAGCAGCAGGAGAAGAATCCATACATTTCAAAGATCTGCACAATTATTGTATACACTTGGGGAAATATGGATGAAAAAATGCACAAATGTTCATGTGAAAAGAACAGAGATCACAATCTGTTATGAACATGAGATGGAACAAGCTTCAAGGTGAAATTTGGATAACTTTGGGCTCATCTACACCAAACAGGACATTCCACTATGAAAGCGGTATATAAAAGGCAGGAGCCACACTACTGTAGCCTGTCTACACTTGTCTAGATGAAACGTAACAAGTTGGCAGAGATGACGTCAGCAGTCACGTGATGCTGTTGTTGTTACGTTTCTTCTGACTTTTAAAACCGTTCCACTTTCTGTTAAAATCGTTTTAAAACTAACAATGTGCCCCAACCTTTCGTTGTATTCAATGCCGTCTTTCAAAGTCATGTCTCGTGACCATGGTCTTTGCTTCCTGATTAGGACAAGTGAGGGCTTTTCTAGGGGAGGGAGAGCTGGCACAACGCGACGAGGGGGAGGGGGAGGCGGAGGGAGGGCGGTGAAAGAGGGGACAGAGGCTTAATTTTTTAAAAAAACTGCTCATCTTTCAGGGCGCACGTGGCCCCTTTAAGACGCTGCAGGGCTTCCCTTGTCCCTACACGTCGCCCCGCCTCCCTGCCGGCTTATCCCGGCAGGTCTAGCTCAGAGTCACCGGAAGAAGGAGGTTTACTTCAGAGCCGGTATGAGCATAATGAAGAACGTTCTAAAGAAGAGTGTGCCGGGGTAAAACGATAGAAGAAAAGGTATTTCGATTGACTGGGCTCAAGTTGCATTTTGTAACGTAGCAAGGGAGGATGCAACAATGCACTTAAACAACGGTGTAATGAATAGTGTAGATCCTGCCCTGCTTTATAGTGATATTGATGTGCACTGCAGGATCTACACTACTGCTTTATAGTGGTAATGAAGTGCACTGACAACTGTTGGGGCCCATTAACACATCTACATCAAGCAGGATGTAACACTATAAAAGTGGTATGAAAGCAGTATATGGTATGTATCATGGGTCCCAACAGTTGTCAGTGCACTTCAATACCACTATAAAGCACTAGTGTGGCTCCTGCCTTTTATATACCACTTTCATTGTGGAATATCTGCTTGGTGTGGATGAGCCCTTAGACAAATTCAAGTTTTACTTGTGCAAACATCCCTACCTGAGGCCTTTTGGGGTTCCTTATTCATTCATCATTAAAATAAGTCTGTTTTGTTTTTACATGGAGAGAAGAGAAATTATTTGAAATAATATAAAAAAGAAGTTCACTCCCACATTGGTTTTAGTATTTTTGCTGGACAAAAAAAAATATGTACGGTACTAAAAGATCAGATGCCATCTTTAGATTTCATCATTAGATGCTCTTTGCTATTTAGATCTGGCCTCAATATGATAATGTAGCTTTTGGGGATGAAGATGCAAACCAATAAACCCAAACTGGAAGCCAAGATAGAGAAGACCTGCACAGCTACCATGTATTTCCCTTTGGTGCTCAGGTAGGCCGGCACAAAGGACACCCAAACACTGGAAAAGACCAACATGCTGAAGGTGATCAGCTTGGCTTCGTTGAATGCCCCGGGCAGCTTCCTGGCTAGGAAGGCCACCGTGAAACAGATGGCAGCCAGGAAGCCCATGTAGCCAAGGGCAGTATAAAACATGACTGCAGACCCTTCGTTACATTGCAGGACGACCTGCCCAGGCTGGGAATGCATGTCAGAGTCTGGGAATGGGGGAAAGATTCCCAGCCAGATCATGCAGATGCCCACTTGGACACTGGAACAAGAAATTACAATGGAGTTGGCCAAACTCTTCCCTAGCCATTTCCTCATCCTGTTCCCTGGCTTTGTAGCCATAAATGCCACCACCACCATGACAGTTTTTGCCAACAAGGAAGAGACGGCAACTGAGAAGATGATGCTGAAGGTGGTTTGTTGGAGAAGGCAGGTCACCTTCTGGGGCCGTCCGATGAATAAGAAGGAGGACAAGAAGGAAAGCAGGAGGGAGACGAGGAGTATGTAGGTGAGATCTCGGTTGTTGGCTTTGACCACTGGAGTTTCCCGGTGTTTAATGAAGATACCTAAAAGTAGACCAGTGGTTAGGGACAAGATTAGGGCAAATAAAGCTAGGATGATTCCCAGAGTTTCTTCATAGGAGAGGAAGCTGATAAGCTTTAGAACACATTGATCTCGGGCCTTGTTAGGATGCTGGTCATCCGGACACTTGGTGCAATGGTCTGCGTCTGAAAATAACAAGATCAACAGCAGCATTTATGTAAACTGTTTTCCACCAATCATAGTCTGTGGTTTATTGCATTCCCTAAAAGGTGTATAGTGCTCCTCTGACCCACTGTTGTTTCTGCAGGCCCCACCCTGTCTCTGAAACCAGTAAAAGCACTTATTGTCCAGTATAGGATTTCCATTCTCCACAGTTTTAGGTTTGCCCACTAGTTGAGAAGATTCTTTAAGAGACTATTAAAGGTCAAGGCCAGCCATCTGGACTTGGGCAGGGCATTTTGAAAAAAATCCTAGTGGGATGACTTGACTGCCAATAAGTGGCTTAATTGTCTGTACAGATAACGTGTTGTATATATATGCCTAGTGGATGGGTGTTTCCTTCCTTCTCTCCTGTATATGCTGTTACGCTGTGTGAGTATCCATGTGTTATGATACTTTATGTGCCACGTACGCTGTAAATATATTTATCAAAAACAAGTTAAGCCTCAGTAAATGTTATTGATGAAACTCAAGTGTCTGTGGTCTCTGGTTATCCTACTGTGTCTTCGCACACTAAAAAGCTTCCAGCTATTCTCTTCTCTTACAAGAGAAACATAACCATCTCGACAGGGTTATGGGCCCAGACAGAGACCAGTGAGTGCCCAGACAGAGACCAGAAAGAGACTAGTGAGACCAGTAATGCCAGCTTGGACGGACCGTGGACTGACTGTAACCCTGGAGCGACTGGTTGAGTCGTTGGGAAGGCAAGGGAGGCTGCTTCGTGAGCCATTTGTCTTGGAGGTCAGTGCGGGAATCTGGAACACTGGAGGAAGAGGCAGAGTTTGCTGACTCTGACGCCGAGGTTTCTGACAAAAGGAGCTAGTCAGACGAGGAGGAATCGACCAAAGGAAAGGTTGGAATTCAGCTTGGGACGATGGCACAGGTCCAAATGGGTACGCATGTTCCCATGGAACAGCTAACAGACTGTAACTATTTATCTTGGTCATTTAAAATGGAGATGAGTTTGAGTAAGGACGGCTTGTGGCATGCAGTAGCTAATCCATGGCTGGGGATGCTTGAACCAGCTCAGCAGCATGAGTGGGATCTTCAAGCAGAGCATGCAAAAGCTTTAGTTGTGCTTTGTATGCAAAATGAACAGCTGTCTTACAGACGCACCAAATGTGATTTGGAATAAGTTGCAGAGAGTGTATGTACGGGACACTGCTGGGGCATGCATAAATATTACCAGGCAGATTTATCGCACCAGAACGCAAGAAGGTGGGAGTGTTTCCAAGCATCTTCAGTTTCTGCCTGAGTGTTTTAGCCAGCTGAATGCTGCTGGCATGGCTATGTCTGAAGAAAACAAAAGTTATATTGTTTTATCCAGTTACCAGCTTCTTTTGATGTGCTAGCAACAACTCTTGAAAGTACGCCTGTGCAGGACTTGACTCTGAACTTTATTTCTGGTTGATTGCTCGCTGAGGAACAGAAACGGCTTGAAAGAAAAGCCACTGCAGTTGTCCAGGAATGGAAGCCTGCTGGTGGGGAAAGAGTTAAAAGTTTACTGCAAGGAGCTGAAGGCGAAACTGCTTGTGCTGCTGCCAGGAGACCGAAGCAGAAATGTTTTCAATGTGGCAAGCCAGGGCATTTCAAGAGAGATTGCCGAGTTCGTTTGCAATCTGACACCGTCCGTGCCAAAAATGCTCAGTCTGAGAAAGGAAAGTCCGGGCAAGCATTCTTTGTTTCAGCTGCGGTTCAGTGTGAGAGAGACGGAGTTTGGCTTATCGACTCAGCGTGCAGCCGCACTATCAGCAACCAGAAGGATTTGTTTGTCGGCCTGGAGAGGTCTACGCTGAAGGAAGTCAGTTTGGCAGATAGCAGTATGGCGAGAGTTGCTGGCCAAGGCGTTTGCTCAGTATCCTCTTTAAATATGAAACTGCATGATGTTTTGTTCGTACCAAATCTTAAATATTGTTTATTAGGAGTAGCACCGCTGACAGAACTTGTCGAGAACAGATGTTTTGTGGAACGAGATGGACAAATACATGGGACAGCTTTCCTGAAGGATGGACTATTTTTCATGGAATCCAAAGCTGAAGGGGAAAAGCCATGTGTGGCTCAAACAGGTTGTATGGCTAACAATATTCCTCCACATAACAATTGTGTGCATTTATTCCACAGGAGGATGGGTCATGCTAACTTCAAAGTGTTAGGAAAAACTGTTGAGTGCTGTGAAGGTGTAAAACTGAAAAGCTGTAGCAAATACCTTGATTGTTCAGTTTGTAAATTTTCAAAATCCAGAATTGCTAACATTCCTTCGACCAGGGAGTGGAGAGCAAAGCAGAGCTTGGATTTGGTTCATTTGGATCTCTGCGGCCCTTTTCAAAAAAGTATAGGGGGCGCAAAATACGCTCTGGTTCTGTTGGACGACAGTACCAGATTCTCATGGGTTTATGTACTCAAACGCAAGAGTGAAGACTTTAAATCCTGGTTAGCATAGGTGGAAAGGTTTTTCCAAAAACAGGTGAAAGCTATCCAGAGTGACAGAGGAGGAGAGTTTGTGAATGCAGAATTCCAGAAGTTCTGCACAAGGCTTGGCATAAGCCACAAACTAATTGACCCAAAAGCACCATGGCAGAATAGTTCTGTTGAAAGGAGGATTGGGTTCTTGCAAAGCATTAAAGATTCTTTAATGATTGTTGAGGATTGGCATAAAGAGATTTGGGATATTGCTATAAATGATAAATTGACATGTAATATAAAAATAAGAAAAGGGATAACAAAAACAAATGATTTTGAGGGAATTTGGAATCAGTTCCTAGAATATGTATTATCTAGGGGGAGTGGAAGACCACCTCCAGAAGAATCAATGAGATTTTGGAAACAGGAATAGATCCCAGGGTGGGGGGTGGGGTGCACTTCATGTTATGTAATGATGTAAAAATATCAATTAGAAATGTTATAAGGATAATCAAGTTATGTAATATTTTTTGTTGCTGTCTTGTGTTGTGAATATTGTAGTATTGTATTAGTGTATTGTTAATCAATAAAATATTTTTTTAAAAAAAGATTCTTTAATGATTGGTGCAAGGGTTGAAAAAAGCCTTTGGACTGAAGCTTTTAGAGCTGGAAATGTGCTGTGCAACTTGATGTGGTCTAGCGTGATAAACAACACCTCATATTACTTGTTGTATGGGCGAAAACCAAGTTTAAAACATCTCAGAACCTGGGGCAGCTACACAGTTGTAAATATTCCTCTTTGCCAAAGGCGAAAGGGGGTGGGGGCTAGAGCTGTAAGATTAAGGTTCGTAGGTTACCAAGGTACAAGCTGGAGATTTCTGTTGAACAATGGTAAAATTTTGATCTCAAAATCTGCACAATTTGAGGAACAGAATTGGGCCAAAATCCATGGAATTTCTGATGTTTTATTGGAGCTTAGCAGTAGCAATGAGAGAAACCTGGTACCTGAGGGGTTAACGGAAATTCCTATGAAAACTGAACCTCTAGTTAGTCAGGAGCAGGAATCTGCCACGGGGGGGGGGGGGGCGGGCAGAACAGGAGGAAAGGCCATTGCCAAGAAGATCTGATAGATCCACAAAAGGAATTCCGCCTGCTTGTTTTGCAGACGAGGCTTTTCATGTAGGCAGTGAACCTCAGTCTTATACTGAGATTATGTCTTTGAATGCCCAAGAAAGGCAACTTTGACAGAAAGCTATGCAAGCGGAGCTTGATAGTTTCAAACAGAATCACGTGTATGTGGAAACGCAGGTGGAAAACGAGCCGTTACTTGCAGATGGGTGTTTAAACAAAAACATCTAGAGTCAGGGCAGGAAAAGTTCAAAGCGTGTTTGGTTGCCAGGGGTTTCAATCAGGTAAAGAGGGACAATTACGATGAAACATTTTCTCCAACATGCAAAGCTGAATCTTTGAGGATGTTGCTAACAGTTGCTGCCAAACGTAAAATGAAGGTTCAACGTTTCGATTTTGAAACAGCTTACTTAAATTCAGAGTTACAGGAGGAGATCTATATGAAACAGCCAGAAGGGTTTAAGGGTCAACCCGGAAAGGTGTGGCTTCTAAAAAGGGCTGTGTATGGTCTCAAACAGTCAGCTCAGTGTTGGCATGAATGCCTGAATTCCACATTGGTTGGTGAGCTAGGGTTCAAGAGAAGCATGGCTGATCCATGTTTGTACACTAGAGGTAAAGGGAAGGTTTACACATTGATCTTAGCCTTCGTGGATGACCTTCTAGTGGCAGGGAGTACCACTGGTGAAATTCACAAAATTTCTAATCAGTTAGAGAAACGGTACAAGCTCAAATCTGCTGGATTCTTGTGGAATGAAGGATTGCAAAAGTGTAAAAAGTCCTCTGTTGATGTCAGAAAGAATCTTCAGGGGGGAGTTTTAGTGACCCAGATCTTTACCACTCAGTGGTGGGAACGTTACTCTAATTAGCTTTTTGGTCACGCCCAGATCTTACGAACGCAATCTCAATTCTTAGCAGGTTTGTTGCAGCACCAACTATCCCAGCATGGCAAGCCATCAAGTGAGTGCTAAGGTACTTGAAGGGGACACAAGATTTTTGTTTAGCAATGTCAGCAGCGCAGAATGAAGAAATACAGCGTTTTTCAGACAGTGATTGGGCAGGTTGTGTTGATGATCGCAAGTCAACAACAGGTTTAGTGGTGCTGTATGGTAATTCTCTGATCACCTGGAGAGCCAGGAAACAAGCCTTTATTTCCACTTCCTCATGCGAAGCGGAATACGCGGCCTTGTCAGAGCTCTGTGGTGAACTGACATGGTTTTTACAGCTATTAAAGGACTTTGATATTTCTTTTTCACTACCAATTCCTGTTCACTGTGATTCTCAGTCCTGCATTGCTCTGGCAAAAACTGATATATTCAAATCTAGAACCAAACACATAGCTATCAAGTATCAAAATGTGAAGGAACATATAAAAAATAAAACCATCAGGCTGGTGTATTGTGAGAAAAGAATAATGTCGCTGATTTGTTCACAAAGCCATTAGGGATGGTAAGACATTTAGAGATATGTGAAACATTAGGTTTCAAGGAGCCATGTCAGAATTTATCTGTACAATGTTGTAACTAAATCTGTTGGAAAATGTAAATGAAGGGGTGTCCAGTATAGGACTTCCATTCTCCACAGTTTTAGGTTTGCCCACTAGTTGAGAAGATTCTTCAAGACACTATTAAATGTCAAGGCCAGCCCTCTGGACTTGGTCAGGACATTTTGAAAAAAAATCCTAATGGGGTGACTAGATCGCCAATAAGTGGCTTAATTGTCTGTACAGATAATGTGTTGTATATATATGCCTAGTGCATGAGTGTTCCCTTCCTTCTCTCCAGTATATGCTGTTACGCTGTGTGAGTATCCATGTGTTATGATACTTTATGTGCCATGTACGCTGTAAATATATTTATCAAAAACAAGTTAAGCCTCAGTAAATGTTATTGATGAAACTCAAGTCTCTGTGGTCTCTGGTTATCCTATTGTGTCTTCACACACTAAAAAGCTTCCAGCTATTCTCTTCTCTTACAAGAGAAAAATAGCCATCTTGATACTTACCTTGTGGAAGCTGATAAATAGCCATTGAAATTGCATTCCATCTAAGCACTTGCCAAAAATGTCATCATTACTGATTAAGATTAATCAGATGTAAGCAGTTCTCAAATAACATCATCATTACCAAGCTATCTGCATCTCTACTCAGAAGTAAACTAGAGCAGCATGTCTAATCATATGTCAGCACATCAAAAAATTGCATGTCTACTCACATGTAAGCAGGGCAGGTCTCTGCAGGACAAGCCTCAGAAGTAAGCAGGACTGGATCCCTTGCTTATTGAGATGTGTGGGGCAGCATTCGATATTGCCTATCTGTGAGCTGGCTCCACCACTGCTTCCATTTTGCAAGCTGCAAGCCCCACTGATTTCGTTCCGTAAGTGCTGCCCACCCCTTGTAGAACTGAAATGAGCAAAAGGCTCATATCTACAACAGGGCAGCTCTCCAGAGCAACCTTATGTGAGCTTTGCCAGCCTGGTCCATTCCAGAAACTAATGTTTATGCTTGTTTGGGGTTGCCCCCAATACCACTAAATCTAGGGTGATGCCACGACACAGGCTCTGAACAACAGACCAGGCCGTGGCTGCTCCCTGCTCAAGCCAAGCACCACCGCTTGATACGCCTGAGGCGAGGGACAAACACCGCCTTTCTCCAAATTATGTGGAGAAAGGGGTTAAATGGAGAAAGATTTCAATGTATAAAATAATACGCTGTGAGTTATATGTGCTGAGGTGAATTATTGTCAGAGTGGGTGCTAAATGTATAAACTTTAGATGATAAATGCCAAACAGACATGTGGGATTTTTGTGGTAGTTAAAAACAAAATAATTAAAATTTATTTTAAAAGTAAATCTTTGTTTCAAAATAAAACATTTAAAAACCTTTTTGAAACCTTTCATCCAATCCTTTCACCCATTCACATACACGCTTTCCTTTCTCTCACACAATCACTCTTGAGCTTTTTTTATTGTCAGTATTGTTTAATATACATCAACTATGTGCACACCACACTCCAAAGACACCACTCTCTACACTGAACCTCAAATTCTCCAGACCCAAGTACTCTAAACACCAAGAGCTAATACACAGAGAGCCCTAAGATTACCTAAAAAGTCTCTCCAATCCCCTCAGTCATTCCCTTATATATCACTCTTCCCCCCTCCCCAGACATTCTAACTCCATCCACTCAGGCCAACATTCTAAAACCCACAGACTTACAAACTGCAGACATACATTTGGGAACTGACTTGTGGGGTGGAACGCCACATATTCCCCCCCCTTTTTTAAAAAAAACCCAAGTATGGGGCTGGTTTAATACCTGGATCTGTACATAGGGTTTGGGAAATAAAATGGTTAAACATTTATACATAACAATTAATAACACCAACAATATATATACATACAAACCTCTTGAAAAATCAAACAAAGTATAAGAACCACATTTTTACTAGTCCACTTTTTGGCTCCAATTTTAAAGTCCAGGAGCATCATAATGTCTACAACAAAGTCTCACGTTACTGGTGAATTGGACGATTCCTGGTGAGACAGTCCGTCTGCGCTGATGTTCTCTTGACCTGCCACATGCTGGATCTCCGTGTTGAAGTCCTGGATCCGCCACAACCACTGCTGCAAAAGTTGGTTGTGGCTTTCCATGGATTGCAGCCACAACAGCGCTTGAAGATCTGCTTGCTGGATAAACCACACGCACGACTTGACTTCGTCCATAGCCCAAACGATAGCTAGACACTTCTTTTGCACAGTAGAACAGTTTTTTTCTCTCTCCGTCAATTTTCTTCGGCAATATGCCACGGGATGGATCATATAGTCCACTGTCTGCATCAGCATCGCTCCAGTTCTGACCTCCAAAGCGTCTGAGGCTAGAAAAAACTTTTTTTTTTTTTTACTGCTTCTGGTATTCTTCCATTCACCCTATAAGTAGACAACTTAACAGGGAGATGGGCTCCAGTCTTGATCTCTTGTTTTATAATGTCTGTTTGCCATGGTCTGCAGCTGAACAGGTGGGAATATTGCTCTAAAACTCTCCAAATGGCCTCCTTCACCACTGGAGAGGTGTCACTACACTTTTCAACTAGCCCATTTGTTTGGGGGTGGGAAGCAGTAGATGTTATATGTTTGACACTGCAACACTTCCACAAACATCTCATTTCATCAGAGAGAAAAGCTGAGCCTTGATCACTCAAAATTTTATGGAGGAAACTCCAGCAACAAAAGATTTTTGATAGGGCTTCTGCTACTGACAAGGCATCAACATTTCGAAGGGCTTCAGCATCCGGGAACCTTGTGGCAAAGTCTATAAAGGTCAAGAGAAACATTTTTCCTGTCTGTGTAGGTCTACGGAAGGGTCTTACTAGGTCCAGTCCTATCCTAAAAAAGGATTGGCTGATAAGTGGTAGGGGATTTAGGGGAGCCTTGACCTTGTCCCCACTTTTCCCCAACCTCTGGCAACTCTCACAGGACTTGCAAAACTCTGTGACCTCCCTAGAAATGTTTGGCCAGTAATAATTAGTCATCAACCTTTTCCGGGTTTTACCTATCCCCATGTGGCCTGCCAAAAAGGAGTCGTGAGCCAATTTCAGCAGCTGGTCCCTATATGGTTTTGGTACCACAAGCTGCTTTTCAGCCCCACAACTTCCTTGTTTCTTCCTGAGCAACCACTTTCGGTATAGGAGTCCTCGATTCCAGAAAACCTGCTCTTTCTGAGCGTCACTAAAAGAGGTTTCTTGTGCTTCAGCTTTGGATCTTAAAATTTCCAAGCTGGGATCATTTCCTGTGTGTAAAGCAAACGTGGTATCAGTTTTTACAACAATGTTTCTTAGCTCAGCAGTTCCTTCAGCTGGGTTGCTAGGCAACTGCAGAGGCATGCCTTCAGCATCTCCAGATTTGCTACAATTGCCTGACAAGCCCTCCACTGCTGCTTGTGAGCATGTAATAATAAAAACTTTTCCACCTTCTAACCCCATGATATCAGTACCTAGAATTAGAGGTTCTTCCTGACAAGAATTAACACCCAAAATACATTTCCCTGTGACTCTCCTCCATGTAACTTCCATCTCGGCTACAGGAATTTCAATTATGGGCCCTGTCACAGGTTTGATGTTAATTTTTCTGTGAGGAATAATCTCACTCATTACAAGATCTGCTCTAATTAGAGATAAACGAGCTCCAGTATCCAGAATAGCTTTATGCTTTCTTCCATTTATTAGAACATCTTCCCACAAAGATTGGTCTGATTCTTTCATTTCTCTCCACACCAATGTATAACACTGAGAACTTTGGGTATGTTCAGCATCTTTATTTATATCTACTCTCCTCACTGAGGTACTTTTCTCTTTCTCTTCTCTCAGCCTGGGACATTGTGGTCTAATATGCCCCACCAACCCACAATGGTGACATGTGAGGTCTGCTTTTCCAAACAGAGGTTTGGTAGTGTTTCCCGCCTTTTCTGTTGGCAACTGACTTTTATTTACCTCAGCTTCTTTTTTACCCCCATTAAGTTTATACCCTGGTTTAATATTATTTTCTTTTGCTGGTCATATGATAGCCCCGATTTAAGGAAAATTGATTAGCCAGGGAAGCTGCATCTTGATAAGTTTTTGGGTCTCTATCTCTCACCAGCAATCTTATATCCTGAGGGATTTGAAAAATTAATTGATCTTTAATCATCAGATCAACTAAATCTTGTTTGGTTTTCACCTCAGCACAGGTGATCCATTTCTCAAAATGTTCCGCTAACTTGTGTCCCAACTCCACAAAAGATTTGGATGACACAGCATTAAGGCTTCTAAATTTCTTCCGGAATTATTCAGGCCATAGTGAAATCTTTTATAAACTGTCTTAAATGAGGCAAAATCTAAAGCTTCCCCCACAGGAAAACTGTTATAAATTTCAGCCAGGTCTCCCTTGATCAAGTTAGGGATAAATTTCATGTAATCTTGTGGCTTTACTTCCCACATCATGGCTGCTGAGATACATAATTCTGTATCTCTTTGTCTTATTCTTTCTAATTCAAGTTCTCTGTGCAGTTTTAATTTCTCTCTTTCTAGCTCAATGTATTGAGGAGACATTTCTACAGGCACTTGCCTCAGAGGATTTACCTCAGTTTCAGCTGCAGCATGAACTCTGTAATATTCTATAAGAGCCCATTTCATTTCATCAACTGACTTTCCTTCAGTTGGCAAATTTAAACATTTACATCTGTCTGTCAGGGCTTCCTTCTTTAACCCTAAAAACTCCATAGTTATCAGACAGAGACTTAACCTTAATAAATAAAATGGTACTGGGAATTATCAATTGAGGTCAGGCATGTTAAACTTGATATTGTATAATATGTATCTCACCACAGACAAAAATATTAGGGGTGTGCACGGACCCCCCGCTCCGCTTCACTTGCAGATCTGCCATTTCCCGGATCGGGCCGCTCCGCCCTGCCCCCGCTCCACCCACTTCTGCTCCGCTCCGCTCGGAGCTCTGGATCCGGATCGGAGCTCCGTTTTCCCCCCCATAGGGTTGCATTGAAAGCTAAAAAATTATACAACTTTTTTTCTGTTCAAGTTAGAAACCTCACGTTTGGCACCATGACACCTCATGGGGGTATACACACGCATGCCAAGTTTCAAAGCAATCCCATCATCCCCTGATTTTTGGGGAATTTTTGAAAATCGGGCACCCCATTCACACCCCTTTCCATAGCTCCGTCAATTTGCACGTTAGAAACCTCAAACACGCCACCATGAAAGCTTATCCAGGGATACATACGCACGCCGAGACTCAAGGCAGTCCCATCATCCCCTGATTTTTGGGGAATTTATGAAAATCCAACACCCCTTTCCATAGCTCCGTCAATTTTGCACGAGAGCTCTAAGAAGCAAACGCTCACTTCAACTCATAACAGGCATCGCTCCACCACTAAGAAATGAACACTCACTTTGACTCATGATAGGCATTGCTCCACCGTTTTACTCTCTTTGGAAGGCTCTAATGGCCTTCCAGTGCAGGAGAGAGTGGGGGCACGTCCACGATGAGATGCCCTAGGGGAGCTCATCCCCTTGCACCACATCTTTTCAGTTGTTCCCCAAAGTTAGGGTGGGGAGCAGTGCTGTGTTTCTATCTCTTATTCTTGGCTTAGTATATGATTTCAGGTTGTGTTTGTGCATTTGGTGGGGCTACTGTGTTAAAAAACACTGGGAAAAGTCCGTTCAGATGAAGAAAGAGAAGTTTCCCAGAATCCCAAGTTACCCATTTTGCCTATGCCCTCCTCTAACTTTGGGATCATGTGATCATGACCGGGAGCTGACTCTGCCCCTCAGCCCTTTGAAAAAGGTATTTTTCCCGCCGATTTTTAAAAAAATTCTAGCGCGCGACCCGCACGACGCAGAGAGGTGAGAGTAGTCTCAAAATGACCCCCATCCACGACTCTCTGTGCACAAGAATTTTCAGAACGATAGCTTAAAAACCAACCCAGTTATGCCCGAGTCTTTCCCGCAATGCAATCCTATGGGCGAAAAGCCAAAAACGCCGTTTGAGCCGCGCAGTTGACCCGATTTTCAAAAAAATATAGCACGCGACCCGCACGACGCAGAGAGGTGAGAGTGGTCTCAAAATGACCCCCATCCACGACTCTCTGAGCACAAGAATTTCCAGAACGATAGCTTCAAAAAGAATGTAGTTATCCGCGATTATTTGCCGCAATGCAATCCTATGGCGAAATATTTTCAAGATGGCGATCGGAGCGCTCCGTGGAAACCGGAGTGCTCCGAAAATGGCCGCTTCTCTTCGACTTGCTTCTAGGGGTCCGCGGTCCGCTCCTACTCTGCCTCTGGGTAAGGCGGAGCAGGCCAATCCGCTACTGCTTCTACACTCCTAATCGGAGCGGATCACACCCCTAAAAAATATCCTGTCAGAGAATTGTTTCAGCTCAACCTCTGACTTCAATATTATGTAACTTTCACAGCTAAGGACTTCAGAGGTGCTTCTCAGTAACCACCCTCTGCCCTGTTCACAAATAAAATCCTTTTTGACTTCTGTCACTATAAATGAACAGAATCTAGTTCGGATCCCAGCACTGCCACCACTTACTTTGCCATGACACAGGCTCTGAACAACAGACCCGGCCGTGGCTACTCCCTGCTCAAGCTAAGCACCACTGCTTGATACACCTGAGGCGAGGGTTAACTATGTGGAGAAAGGGTTAAATGGAGAAGGATTTCAATAATAAAATAATGTGCTGTGAATTATATGTGCTGAGGTGAATTATTGTCAGAGTGGGTGCTAAATGTATAAACTTCAGATGATAAATGCCAAACAGACACATGGGATTTTTGTGGTAGTTAAAAACAAAATAATTAAAATTTATTTTAAAAGTTCACAATCTTTGTTTCAAAATAAAACATTTTAAAACCTTTTTGAAACCTTTCATCCAATCCTTTCACCCATTCACATACGTGCTTTCCTTTCTCTCACACAATCACTCTTGAGCTTTCTTTATTGTCAGTATTGTTTAATATACATCAACTATGTGCACACCACACTCCAAAGACACCACTCTCTACACTGAACCTCAAATTCTCCAGACCCAAGTACTCTAAACACCAAGAGCTAACACAGAGAGAGCCCTAAGAGTACCTAAAAAATCTCACTCAATCCCCTCAGTCATTCCCTTATATATCACTCCTCCCCCTCCCCAGTCATTCTAACTCCACCCACTCAGGCCAACAGTCTAAAAAAACCCCACAGACTTACAAACTACAGACATACATTTGGGAACTGACTTGTGGGGTATAACACCACAGGTGACCCTATGAAAAGGAGGACATGGCTCCTGCATCTTTAAAAATTGTATAAAAAAAGGAAACTTCATCAAGTGTCATTTGTATGCATGCAGCACCTGTGAAATTCCCTCTTCCTAAAAACAGACATTAGAAGAAGATATTGTTGGCACTCTACATTGCATTCTGTGAATGAGATAGAGCAATTGTTCAATGAAAAACTCATATGGTAGCCCACTAAGTTATTTTCACTCAATTTGTGGAATTAAATAGCAAATATAGGGTGACCATATGAAAAGGAGGACAGGGCTCCTGTATCTTTAACAGTTGTATTGAAAAGGGAATTTCAGCAGGTGCCATTTGTATATATGGGGAACCTGGTGAAATTTCCTCTTCATCACAACTGTTAAAGCTGAAGGTGCCCTGCCCTCTTTTGAACTTGGTCACTCTAGTATAGCTCCTGCAGCTTTAACTGTTGTGATGAAGAGGGAATTTCACCAGGTTCTCCATATATTCAAATGACACCTGCTGAAATTCCCCTTTCTATGCTACTGTTAAAGATACAGGAGCCCTGTCCTCCTTTTCATATGGTCACCCTAAGCAAATACACTAATAATTAGCTATACGCAAAGCAAGAAAGAAATCAAGTTCAGTTTAAAATAATAATAAAAAAAACCCTCTCTTGCCACGTGCGAGTGGGTGTTTGTTCTCTTTCTCAAGGGCAGCGCCTTGCTCTGGAGTCTCTTACCTTCCTGGGAGGAGATGGTTCCTTCAGGACATGGGACACAATCGTAGCAGCAGATGGGTTCCCCTTCCCTAATCGTCTTGGCATATCCAGGCAGGCAACTTCTAGTACATCTAGAAAAAGGGACTGTCTAACCATATAAAGAGAAGGTGCGTCAAGCATAGCATTGTGGAAAGGGGGCTTTATTTACAATTGGAAACTAATCATACCATGGAGGTGATGCTATGGAAGGCAGGACATGGCTCCTGTGTCTTTAACAATTGTATTGAAGGGGCGGAGCTTGGCAGCCATGAAGCTGGTAAGAGTTTCTTAGAGTTCCCTCACCGGCCATGCCGGAAAAGTCAATTATCTCTTTTAAAAGGGCATAAATCTTAAATGAGTATGTTGGAAAAAGACTATAAATACTAACTGTTGGTGTTGTTGACATTTCCGAAGCTGGAAATGAGATAAGAAGTGTTGAAATCGGTCTTGGCTGTGGGACAGCATCTCATGCACTGGAAAGTGAAAGTAACTGTCTGTGTGCCGGGACTGTAAAAGCTTTTTGTTATAGAGATTACACAGCGAATGTTGATTTATGGTGAATCTCACTCTTTATTGGAGAAGAATAAGTTTGTTAATAAAAGCACCCCGGCAGGATTGATAGACTGTGTTGACTACTGAGAGATAGGGGGGGAAGTGGACTGCAGCATTTGGAGCACTTGCAGCATTTGGAGGGGAAACGACTGTTTGATACTGTTGGGACTGTGTTTATGGTTGTTTCGATCTCCCCCAGTGAATGCTGTCTTGATATATGGTGAAATTCCCCCCCCCCAGAGAAGAAAAAGTTATTAAGTATTGAAAAGCACAGAGAGATAAAAATAGCCTGGGCAAGAAGGGGAGCCGGGATTTAAGAAGGAGATTTATGCCCTATGTCGAATATAAAAAGAAAGTTTAAAAAGGAAATTGCAAAAGTTACGTGGTCAAGGAAATGACCCAGTAACCACAACCTCCCCCATCTGGAAAAATTGGCTTCAGAAGAAGAGCAGGGAGATACAGACACAGCAGCAGAAGCTACTAAAATGGCGGAAGGTGGAAAATCAGCTGGCAGCCAGCCAGCCACCTTAGCTGAAATTAAGAGTGTTATTGCAGAAAACAATGTAATCATTTTTTTAAAAATGGACCAGCAAATGGAAAAATTGGATAAGCGGATGATTGTGTTGGCAGATAAGATAGCACAGAACGTTAAGAGTATAAAGGATTTGGAGGCAGGAGCAGACCTGATCGAGAAGAGACAGGAGGCTTTCGAAAAATCGTCTAATGTGCAATTCCAGGACCACGAATTAAGGCTGATAGCCTTAGAAGATCAAAATCGTCATTCATCACTTCGTATAAAACATTTAATTCAAGTACAAGGAGAAAATTTGTGAGAAATAATTGTGCAGTGGTTTAAAGAGATGATGCCTGATTTGGAATTAGAGGACTGTGAATTGGACCGAGTCCACAGAGTGGGGGAGGGGGCAAAATTACAAAGAAGCTACTAGAGATATTTTGGTGAAATTTGGCAATTAATAAAAAAAAGAGCAAGTTATGAAGAAACTGAGATCCATGGCCCTGCTACAGTATAAAGGCAAATCAGTGCAAATTTATAATGATCTTTGTCAGCACACATTGAATTGGAGACGCAGTGTCAAGCCAATAACTGAAATATTAGTGGAAAAAAAACATTAGATATGCTTGGGGTTATCCTGTTTTTTTAAGATTTACATATGGTAGCGGAGAGCACAGAGTAACTTCTTTGGATCAGGGTAAGGAGTTGCTGAAGAGCTTGGGTCTGTATGAGGAAGCAAGTGTGACTGAAACAGGCAGGGGGGAGATGAGGCTGGGGCATCTGGGGTTTAATAGAATTGTTAACTGTATTATGAGATAATTGTAGATAGAAATGTTAAACAGAGACCTTGCCGGCCAGGCACAGCACTGCCTCCCCCTCCCCCTAAAGTAGATGGCTGGAGTGTTAGACTTACGGGGATTTGGGGGGGGAAGAGGTGGGGGGAGGGTGGGGGGAAGGGGGGATGGTATGGGTTAGAGTAAGGGGATTGAGGGTTTTGTTATGGTGTTTGTGTTTTTATGTATGTGAATTTGAGTTACAGAGCACAAGGGATTGGAAGAGACATCAGAAGGGTGAATATGGATAAAAAAATAAAAGTATCAACACAATGTTAAAGGTTGATTGAAAAGGAGTAGAATAGAACAAATGTTTAATAAGGAAGGATCTGACATTATTATGATGCAAGAAACACATCAAGGGTTCAAGAATGCAAATATGATAAGGACAAAGTGGTTAGCTTATTATGAAAAGTCATTGGGGACTTCAAAAAAAATTGGAGTGGCCACTTTGATTTTTAAAAAAAGTGGATTTATATTAGAAACCATAAAAAAGGATGATAGTGGTAGATATCTTATGATAAAAGGTAAAATTGAAGGAAAGGTATATACATTAATTAATGTTTATGCCCCAAATGAGAGACATAGAGAGTTTTTTATAAAATTATTTAAAGAAATAGAAGAATTCAAGGAGGGGTATGTTATCTTAGCTGGGGATTTTAATATGGTTATGGATAATAGTTGGGACAGGTCAAACCCCACTAATGTTGAAAAGAGGAATGATATTACTATATTGAATAAATTAGTAAAAGAAAATGATTATGTGGATTCTTGGTGCCTACTTAATGGGGCTAAGCCTGGGTTTTCATATTACTCCCCAGTTCATCATACATACTCCAGGATAGATCATATATTTGTCTCAAAAGATTTTGCAACTAAGATTTGTAAAATGGAAATGGGGGTAATAAAGGTAACAGACCACACATTGTTAAGTTTAGAATTTGCAATTAAGAAGAATTACAAAGAAGCGTACAGGTGGAAAATGAACACAAAAATATTGAAATATAATAAAGTTGTAGAAAAATTCAGAGGGAATTGTCAGAGTCCTGGGAAATTAATGAAAAGGGAGGAACAGCTGGGTCAGTCGTTTGGGACACCATGAAGGCTGTAGTAAGAGGAATCTGTATTAGAGAAATGTGCAACTTAAAAAGACAACAGCATGCAGAGCAGGAGAAGCTAGAGATAGAAATTAGAAGTTTGGAGGAAGAATATTGGCAGGGTAAAAATAAATATAAATTAATAGAAATACAAACTAAGAAGAAACAATTAGAAAATTTAAATTTAGAGGAAGTTCAAAAAAATTTAATGTATATGAAAAGGGAGTATTTTGAAAATAGCAATAAGAATTCTAGATTGTTTGCCAGACTCACACAAAAGGAAAAAGCGAGAAATGGGATAGGAGCATTGAAGGATAATCAAGGGAATTATTGTCATACAATGAAGGATAAAATAAAAAATTTTCAGAAATTTTATCAGGAATTATATAATGGTAAAGAAATTCAAAAAAGAAGTTGGAGGATTATATAGGAAGGTATATAAAGAAGGGAATAAAAATAGTACATAAAGAGCAAATGGAGAAGGTAATAACTCAAAGAGAAGTTGAAGGTGTAATTGATAATTTGAAAGTGGGTAAATCACCGGGAGCAGATGGCTTAGGATCAGAATACTATAAGGTTTTTAAGGAGTTTTTAGTTCCGAAATTATTGAAACTTTACAATGCTATATTACAAGGAGAGAAGATACCAGAATCATGGGAACACTCATTGATAATATTAATTCCAAAACCAGACAAAGATTTGACTATCCCTGATTCATATAGACCTATTTCATTAATAAATCAAGATGCTAAAATTTTTTCATCTATTTTGGCGAAACGGTTAAATAAATTTATATCAGAATATATAGGAGAAGATCAATGTGGATTTGTGGTGGGGAGACAGATGCATAGTTTAGTGGGAAGAGTTTTAAATGTAATACACTCGATAAAAAATCAAAGATCAAGGCAGGAATTTTGGCATTGGATATTTTTAAGGCTTTTGATTGTGTGAGCTGGCAGGCATTAAAGATTATTTTAGATAAAATGGGATTTGGAAATAAATTTAAAACTATAATAGAACAGTTATATTCCCAAAATACAGCTGTAGTGGTGGTAAACGATGGACTCACTGAAAAGATACGACTAGCCAGAGGTACAAGACAAGGATGTCCGCTCTCGCCGGTCCTGTTTGTAATGGTTATGGAAGTATTGGTGAACGCAATAAGAGATGATGGAGAGATAGAAGGAATTGGAGATGTAAGGAAAATAAAATTGAATATGTTTGCGGATGATACCCTATTGACTATTAAGAATCCAATAAGAAAAATAGATAGAATTAAACAACAATTGAGAGAATTTGAAGAAGCTACAGGATTAAGAATAAATTGGTCCAAATCAGAGATGATTTTGTTTAATCATACTAAGAAGGAAGAAAAGGAATGGGAACGTAAGGGAATAGAAATGAGAGTTAAGGAACAGATTAGATATTTGGGAATTAAAATTACAAAAAACTTAGATAATTTAGAAAAGGAGAATTTAACGAGGTTAAAAAAAGAGGTATTAGAAAAATTGGAAAAATATAAAAGATTAAATCTATCTTGGTTTGGAAGAATAGCATTAATAAAAATGAAGATTTTAGCAATGATTAATTTTGTGTTTAGGATGTTACCAATAAAAATTTCAGAAGTTGAGATAAAAAGTTGGCAAAATATTATTAACAAATATTGTAATGGAGATAAGAAAGCGAGGGTAAATAAGAATAAATGGTATTTAAGCCAAAAAAAGGGAGGATTGGGTCTCCCAAATATAAAATTATACTATGTAGCAAACAGGTTAAGACATATTGTAGAAGCAATTATAGGAGTAGGAGATTTAGATTGGATGGAGGATAAAACTACATGTAATGTAGAGATGAGTTTGGAAAATGTTTTTTTTAAGGAAGGAGAGAGAAAGTGGGTTGGAAGTATAGATAATCCACTCCTGAGGTCTCAATGGGAAATTTGGAGTAAATTTAAAGGGAAGCTGCTTCCGAGCAACTCTCCCTTGTCACCGGTAATAATGTTAAAGAATTTCCCAGAGGAACTGAAGGGTAGATTAAGTAAAATATTAAAAGAGAAAAATAAAATGAAATTAAAGGATTGGTTAAGAGATATAAATACAAGAGAAGATATGGAAGAGCTGTTAAAGGAGAAAAAATTATCTTGGTTAGAGTATAGGCAATTAGAACAGTGGAATAAAAAGTGGATTAAAGAAAATAGAGTTTGTAGAGAAATGACGAAGTTTGAGGAGTTAATAGTTAAAAAGGAAAAATGTAAAGGAGGAAGTTTAGTCTTAAAAGGGTTAATGAGCGAAATATATAAAATATTGTTAGAAAAAGGGCTAATGGATAGTTCAGGAAAAATGGTATGGGAGACAGATTTGAAGGTACAAATAGGGCGACAGAGCTGGGAGGGACTGTGGAAACAAAGAGTGTTGAGAAGTATGTCAGTGAGAATAAAAGAGAATTACTTTAAAATTTTGTGGAGGTGGTACCTAACCCCGATTAGATTGAATAAGATAAATAATCAGCATTCAGCAAATTGTTGGAGAGGTTGTGGGGAAAAAGGAACGTATTTACATATGTGGTGGGAATGCAAATATGTACAAAGATTATGGAAGATGGTGTTTGTTGAAATTGAAGAAATAGTGGGAATGAAAATAGAACAAACACCAAAAATTGCATTACTGTCACTATTTGAAGATTTAAAATGTGGAAAAGAAATTAAAGAATTGATATCGAGTTTGCTGACTGCAGCACGATTGATGGTAGCTAGGAACTGGAAGATTCAGGGGGAATATTCTATTGAAGAATGTTATAGAGAAGTTTGGGATATAGCTATTAATGATAAATTGACTTGTAATATTAAGTGGAGGAAAGGTATAACTAAAATAAATGAGTTTGAAGGAATTTGGAAACAGTTCCTAATATTTGTGTTTTCTAAGGGAAGTGGGAAACCGCCAGCAGAAGAAAGTATGAGATTTTGGAAGCAGGAATAGATCCCGAGGTGGGGGGTGCACTTATATGTTAAGAATGATTATATAGTTATGATAGGATAGGTTATAGTTAATATTTACTCAATATATATGTATTCAACATTTATTCAAATGTATGTAGTATGTTGTGTTGTTGTTTCGTTTTTGTAAGATGTTTTAATTTGTGGTAAATAATTTTTTTAAAAAAAACACACAAAAAACAATTGTATTGAAAAGGGAATTTCAGCAGGTGTCATTTATATGCATGCAGCACCTGGTGAAACACCCTCTTCATCACAACAGTTAAAGCTGCAGGAGCCCTGCCTAGTGTGACAAGATACAAAAGAGTGGATGTTACAGGAGGCAGTTTGCATTGGGGGAAATTGTTTAAACACGCCACCAATTATTTATTTGTTTGTTTTATTCATTAAAAACATTTCTTGGTCATCTTTCAGGGTGGAAGCCCTTGCAAGGTGGCTTACACCAATACTATTCTGGTATACCATTTAAGCCCACTTACTTAATAATAAACTTTCATTCTATCTTTCAAAGTATATTGAAATTATATTTTTGAGGAGGTGGCTTTAGACATTGCACCCAAACCAGAACAAATGAAGACCTCCTGCCACCCTCCCAATGGGAAGACCACTAATTGAACTGACAGGGGACATAATTAGGGTGACCTACTGTCAGGGTTTCCCTGGATTTGTCCTGCTTTTTGTTCAATCCTGGGAGTTAGGGGGATTTTCTGTATTTTTCTATAATGTCCTGGAATGTCATGCTTTCACCTTTAAGGCTGCCATTAGCGTGGCAGAGGGAAGGATGTGCTTTCTGGAGGTGTGTCATTCCCCTCCCCACTGCTCCAAACGGGCCCTTAAAGTTGAAAGCATTTCATTCCCAGATATTATAGAAAAGGATGCAATTGGAGCAGGGGACGGAGCAGGAATGACATTTGTATGCATGTAGCACCTGGTGAAACACCCTCTTCATCACAACAGTTAAAGCTGCAGGAGCCCTGCCTAGTGTGACAAGTTACAAAAGAGGGCATATTACAGGAAGCTGTTTACCATAGGGGCAAATTGTTTATACAAGCCACCATTTATTTATTTGTTTTATTCATTTAAAACATTTCTTGGTCATCTTTCATTGTGGAAGCCCTTGCAAGGCGACTTACACCAATACTGTTCTTCCTATCTTTCATTCGATCTTTCATTCTAACTTTCAAAGTATATTGAAATTATATTTTTGAGGAGGTGGCTTTAAACATTGTACCCAAACCAGAACACATGAAGACCTCCCCCGACCCTTCCCATGGGAAGACCACTAGTTCAACTGGCAGGGGGCGTATTTAGGGTGACCTACTGTCAGGGTTTCCCTGGATTTTTCCAGCTTTTTGTTCTGTCCTGGGAGTTAGGGGGATTTTCTGTAATTTTCTATAATGTCCTGGAATGTCATGCTTTCCCCTTTAAGGTTCTATTAGCATGGCAGAGGGAAGGATGCACTTTCTGGAGGTGTGTTATTCCCCTCCCCACTGCTCCAATCGGGGCCTTAAAAGGGAAAGCGTGTCATTCCCAGATATTATAGAAAAGGATGCAATTGGAACAGGGGGCGGGGCAGGAATGACACGCTTTTCCCTTCTCCTCTCCGGTCGGGGCCTTTAAGGTGGCAGGGGGGATGGCGTGCTTTTCAGAGGCCCTAGAAAGCGGCTTCCCCACCCGTCCCACATTGAGTGTCCTCTTTTTTGGTTTCCCAAATATGGTCACCCTATGCATAATCTCAAAGAAAGGTAACTTGTCCAAAACCCTACATTCAAGACAGAAATGAGATTTGAGCTCCAATCATGAAACTGCTTCTTTTAAACTGATTGGTTTCTGCATGAACACCAATTTCACAGAAGGTAAACTAATGAGGCTCACAGATAAATAACTTCATCAAGAAACTGTGGTCAAGGCAGAGACAGGATCCAAACCCAAGATGCTGAATCACATATTTGTGTCCACAAAGTAGGGGTGTGCACGGACCCCCCGCTCCGCTTCACTTGCAGATCTGCCATTTCCCGGATCGGGCCACTCCGCCCCGCCCCCGCTCCGCCCACTTCCGCTCCGCTCCGCTCAGAGCTCCGGATCCGGATCCGGAGCTCCGTTTTTTCCCCCCATAGGGTTGCATTGGAAGCTAAAAAATTATACAACTTTTTTTCTGTTCAAGTTAGAAACCTCACGTTTGGCACCATGACACCTCATGGGGGTATACACACGCATGCCAAGTTTCAAAGCAATCCCATCATCCCCTGATTTTTGGGGAATTTTTGAAAATCGGGCACCCCATTCACACCCCTTTCCATAGCACCGTCAATTTGCACGTTAGAAACCTCAAACACGCCACCATGAAAGCTTATCCAGGGATACATACGCACGCCGAGACTCAAGGCAGTCCCATCATCCCCTGATTTTTGGGGAATTTATGAAAATCCAACACCCCTTTCCATAGCTCCGTCAATTTTGCACGAGAGCTCTAAGAAGCAAACGCTCACTTCAACTCATAACAGGCATCGCTCCATCACTAAGAAATGAACACTCACTTTGACTCATGATAGGCATTGCTCCACCGTTTTACTCTCTTTGGAAGGCTCTAATGGCCTTCCAGTGCAGGAGAGAGTGGGGGCACGTCCACGATGAGATGCCCTAGGGGAGCTCATCCCCTTGCACCACATCTTTTCAGTTGTTCCCCAAAGTTAGGGTGGGGAGCAGTGCTGTGTTTCTATCTCTTATTCTTGGCTTAGTATATGATTTCAGGTTGTGTTTGTGCATTTGGTGGGGCTACTGTGTTAAAAAACACTGGGAAAAGTCCGTTCAGATGAAGAAAGAGAAGTTTCCCAGAATCCCAAGTTACCCGTTTTGCCTATGCCCTCCTCTAACTTTGGGATCATGTGATCATGACCGGGAGCTGACTCTGCCCCTCAGCCCTTTGAAAAAGGTATTTTTCCCGCCGATTTTTTTAAAAATTCTAGCGCGCGACCCGCACGACGCAGAGAGGTGAGAGTGGTCTCAAAATGACCCCCATCCACGACTCTCTGTGCACAAGAATTTTCAGAACAATAGCTTAAAAACCAACCCAGTTATGCCCGAGTCTTTCCCGCAATGCAATCCTATGGGCGAAAAGCCGAAAACGCCGTTTGAGCAGCGCGGTTGACCCGATTTTCAAAAAAATATAGCACGCGACCCGCACGATGCAGAGAGGTGAGAGTGGTCTCAAAATGACCCCCATCCACGACTCTCTGAGCACAAGAATTTCCAGAATGATAGCTTCAAAAAGAATGTAGTTATCCGCGATTATTTGCCGCAATGCAATCCTATGGCGAAATGTTTTCAAGATGGCAATCGGAGCGCTCCGCGGAATCCGGAGCGCTCCGAAAATGGCCGCTTCTCTTCGCCTTGCTTCTAGGGGTCCGCAGTCCGCTCCTACTCCGCCTCTGGGTAAGGCGGAGCAGGCCAATCTGCTACTGCTTCTACGCTCCTAATCGGAGCGGATCACACCCCTACCACAAAGTGCAACAAAATACCCACTTCCCCAGTGCTCAGGAAACACAGCCAGCCTGCCACACAGGCAAGACACACAGGCAAGACTCCCAGCCAAATCCCAGAGCCAGACAGCCCCCAAGAAACCAAGGTAAAACCGAAACTACACATCCAAACAAAATATAAGCAGAGAATCACATTTTCACGTAAAACACTGCAGTGCACTACACAAAAACTAGGGATGTGCTCCGCTCCGATTAGGAGCGTAGAAGCAGTAGCGGATTGGCCTGCTCCGCCTTACCCAGAGGCGGAGTAGGAGCGGACCGCGGACCCCCTAGAAGCAAGGCGAAGAGAAGCGACCATTTTTCGGAGCTCCGAGTTCAGGCGGAGCGCTCCGGTCGCCATCTTGAAAACATTTCGCCATAGGATTGCATTGCGGCAAATAATCGCGCATAACTAGGTTGTTTTTGAAGCTATCGTTCTGGAAATTCTTGTGCTCAGAGAGTCGTGGATGGGGGTCATTTTGAGACCACTCTCACCTCTCTGCGTGCTGTGGTTCACGTGCAATATTTTTTTAAAAATCGGGTCAACCGCGCGGCTCAAACTGCGTTTCGGCTTTTCGCCCATAGGATTGCATTGAGGGAAAGAATCGGGGATAACTGGGGGGGGTTTTAAGCTATCGTTCTGAAAATTCTTGTGCACAGAGAGTCGTGGATGGGGGTCATTTTGAGACCACTCTCAACTTTCTGCGTGCTGTGGTTCACGTGCAATATTTTTTTAAAAATCGGGTCAACCGCGCGGCTCAAACTGCGTTTCGGCTTTTCGCCCATAGGATTGCATTGAGGGAAAGAATCGGGGATAACTGGGGGGGGGGTTAAGCTATCGTTCTGAAAATTCTTGTGCACAGAGAGTCGTGGATGGGGGTCATTTTGAGACCACTCTCAACTTTCTGCGTGCTGTGGTTCACGTGCAATATTTTTTTAAAAATCGGGTCAACCGCGCGGCTCAAACTGCGTTTCGGCTTTTCGCCCATAGGATTGCATTGAGGGAAAGAATCGGGGATAACTGGGGGGGGGGTTAAGCTATCGTTCTGAAAATTCTTGTGCACAGAGAGTCGTGGATGGGGGTCATTTTGAGACCACTCTAAACTTTCTGCATCGTACGGGTCACGGGCTAGACGTTTTTTAAAAATCGGCGGGAAAAATACCTTTTTCAAAGGGCTGAGGGGCAGAGTCAGCTCCCGGTCATGATGATCCCAAAGTTGGAGGAGGGCATAGGCAAAACAGGTAACTTGGGATTCTGGGAAACTTCTCTTTCTTCATCTGAACGGGCTTTTCCCCGTGTTTTTTAACACAGTAGCCCCACCAAATGCACAAACACAACCTGAAATCATATACTAAGCCAAGAATAAGAGATAGAAAAACACAGCACTGCTCCCCACCCTAACCTTGGGGAACAACTGAATCGATGTGGTGCAAGGGGATGAGCTCCCCTGGGGCATCTCATCGTGGACGTGCCCCCACTCTCTCTTGCACTGGAAGGCCATAGAGCCTTCCAAAGAGAGTAAAACGGTGGAGCAATGCCTCTCATGAGTTGAAGTGAATGGTCACTTTTCAGTGGTGGAGCAATGCCTGTTCTGAGTCGAAGTGAGCATTTTACTTCTTCTCGGAGCTGTGGCTGTCAGTGTCTTGAACTGGCAGCTACTTCCCCCTCCCCCGGGCACGTCCCCCTATTGCTGGTAAAAGACAGATATAGCCTTTTAAAAAAAGTTCTTCTTGTTGTTTATTGAGCAACACTGCTGCTTTTAATTCCACCCCTCCTTTGTTTATTGATTGATTTATTCCATTTTCTATGCATTACTGGCTTATCCTTGGCTCACTTCCTTATGCCCCCAGAAATGCCAGCTGCATGCCTGCCTGCCTTCCCTCCCTCCTCCCCTGCCCACCTCGCAGGGATGTTGTGTGTGGGGTGCCCGATTTTCAAAAATTCGCCAAAAATCAGGGGATGATGGGATTGCTTTGAAACTTGGCATGCGTGTGTATATCCCCATGAGGTGTCATGGTGCCAAACATGAGGTTTCTAACTTGAACAGAAAAAAAGTTGTATAATTTTTTAGCTTTCAATGCAAGCCTATGGGGGGGGGGAAACGGAGCTCCGGATCCGGATCCGGAGCTCTGGGCGGAGCGGAGCGGAAGTGGGCGGAGCGGGGGCGGGGCGGAGCGGCCCGATCCGGAAAATGGCGGATCTGCAAGTGAAGCGGAGCGGGGGGTCTGTGCACACCCCTAACAAAAACAATCTTAATACACACACATTGCACATAATTTTTTTTGAACCGCTCAGAGAGCTTTGGCTATTGGGCGGTATAAAAATGTAATAAATAAATAAAATAAAATAAAATAAATAAATAAATAACGCAGCCAAACTGCTCCCTCACTCTTCACCACCCCCTCTAGAGCTCTCTCTAAAACCACCCTACTTTGATGGTGCTTTGGACACATTTTCTGAGATGAACCCTCTGCCCAAGCTGAGGAGGATGTGAGCAATTTTATCATGGGCTCGATTAGTTATCTCCACAGCAGGCCTCTGAGGGTTCTTTAAAATCACACAATGGCCATTTCTACACCACCCCAGTGTAGAGGGAAGGAGGGGGGAGGATCTCACAATATCCTGATCATGAGATTCTCCCCATAGTCTAAATGCAGGCGCGACATTGCGGGAGGAAGGAGGGTGTCTCACCCACCATTTTTTTTAAAGGAGCTGAGCATATGTGTGCTCCAATGAAAAGTGAGTTGTTGTTGTTGTTTTTTAAAAAGCCCCCCCACTCCCCCCCTCTAATTCCTCCCGGTCCAGTTCCTTCCCTCTACTGATGCCCGCTACACTCAGGGAGGAGGGAAGAAGCTGGGACAGGCAGCCACACCTCCCGCGGTCTTGGGATGATCCCGGGACCATGGGAAGAATTGGATTTTCCCAGGGAGTACTTATCCTCCCGGGCATCCCTGTGTGTCATTTGGATGCACAGGGACTTGGCCGTGACCAGCCCACATTTTCAGGCTGGTGTAGAAATGGCCTATGATACGGGTGGGGAACCTCAGGCCTGGAGGCAGAATCCAGCCCTCCTGAGGTTCCAATCGTCCCCTGGCCAACCTCATTAAATGGTGTCCTAGCCCTCGTGCATTTCTCCCACTTCTTCTGAGGATTAATTAAAGGCAGGAAGAGCTTAATCTACACTATGCTGGTATGTTTTGTGTTTTGCCCTAACTCCCTTTGACTTCAGCCCCAACCACCACTGGTATATGAGCCCTTAGAACTCCTCTGAAACTGAAAGAGGTCCCCACACGTGCACTAAACCCTCTCCGTGCATAAAACAATGGGACAGAAAACTGAGAACATCATTCCATAGAGGAAAATGGTGTTTGCTTACCGTCGCTTCTCTGCCCTTGCGTTTGTCCCTTATTACTTCCTCTTTTGAAATAGGAAGTAAACAACATGCCAGTGGTCCATTCAATGGGCCGTTATTATTGCGATGGTTCTCCTGCACACAGCAGGAGATAGTGGCAATTTACTGAAGTGTTGTTGTTTTGTGGCATGAAGAAAGCTAGAAGGGGCGTGAGGCATGCAGGAGGCAGGCAACATTTTGAGAGGGGACCTGCAAAAATCTGTGAGTACCCAGAAACGAATGTGCAATAAAACGCTCATCTGATGGAGCTCTCAGTGAGGCGCTCCTGTGAGTAGAAATGGCTAATTTGGCTAGATATGAAAGGGAGCAAAGGAAACGAGTGGTTTCCCCTACCTGGTTAAATGTTCTGGGCCACGTAATGGCATTCTGATCAATGGTGAACTTTATCTCAGAGGAGGACATTCTCTCTATACTGCCAACATTCATTCCAGCAGTGGACTTGTTGGGAAACATCACCCAGTTCATGATATCAAAGTTGGCTGCCAGATCTCCATTTTCATCCAAATAAGTTCCATCCGTTGAAGTATTATAAAGCTGAAAGTTTCTCAGGAAAGGGTGAAGCTAGAATGACAAAAAACAGAGGAGGGGAAGAAGTTCTTATACTGCTATTCCCATCAGCTCTAGACAGCATAACGAAGGGTGAGGCATGATGGCAGTTACAGTCCTACAACCAAAGGAAGTGAGGCAGGTGGCTTCCATGAGGAGGGCCTTCTCTGCTGTGGCACCCCAGCTGTGGAATGAGGTCCCTAAGGAGGTTGCTTGGCACCTACATTATATTCTTTTAGACGCCAGGTGAGACCTTTTTATTCTCCCAGTATTTTAACAGTCTATAAATTAATTTTAGCTTTGTTGTTTTAAATTTGTATTTTAAATTTGTATTTTTGCATTGCTGCTGTTTTTATCTTGGCTGTGCTTTTATATTGTATTTTATATTATGGATTTATACAGTTGTTTTATACTTTGAATTGTCTTAATTTTGTAAACCGCCCAGAGAGCTCCGGCTTTTGGGCGGTATAGAAATGCAATAATAAATAAATAAATAAATAAATAAATAAATAAATACAACATCCCCAGGGCCACATGCTACCCAGCCCTGTCACAGAAAACTTAGGAAACAGAAAATCCCATTCTACATCTCAGCCTGACTCATTAGGAGGTCACATCACAACCAGTTCTTCCAAGCTCATAGTGGCTATGAATTTTGTTTTCATTATTTATGTTTACAATGCACCTGAGATCCCTTTCTAAATTTCCTTTTTCTGTTTTGCCATTTTGGGGAGGTAAATGTTCTATAAGCCTTGTTTGGCATCCTAGGGAGAGTTCTGACACCAGGGGCTGTCCTATTATTAGGAAAAGTGGGGTAAGTTAATAAACCCATCAAGGCAGAGATTTATCAATGACTGACCAACCACATTCTATACCTCCATTCCTAGATTATCATCATCCCATCCAGGACAAAAGAAGGAGAACCTGGGTGTGTCCTCCTGCTATGTAAGGAAGCCTGATATCATTTGGGACAGTCCACCGAGGCCATGACGTCCTGGGCCACTCCCAACAGGGCAACCTGTTCAAAATGTTGAAGTGACCCAACCCAATCCATTTAGGAGACTGCAATACGAACACATCTCAGACCACACCAGCTAGCTGAGGTAATCAGTTTGTTGAGGGGAGGACCGAGAGCATCCTCATACTGTCCCAGCTGCCTTGCCCCATTCTGCTGGGCAACTCAAACCTGGATTGCTCATTTGGGCACCTCATAGACCCCCGCAACTCTGCCACATCTGCCCCTCCTGATGCCTCTGCCTAGAATGGAGCCATTAATTAGGTCTGTGCACTGCCTCGGATCCAAATTTGGATCCTGTACCTAAGCAGGCCAATTGGGCCCTCCTCAGTCTATATCTGGATTAGGCTGCAGTGGCCTGAAGAGCTTCTTAAAATGTCCCTTTCCGGCTGCTGTAGTTTGAAATTAGATCTAGGAAATGGATGAGCTGCCATCTTCCTTAAAAATGGCAGCTCTCATTGAAGACAGGCGGCTTCCAGATGGGTCAGATAAGTCCCATTGGAGGGGAGAAGCAAAGATTCTCTCAGTTCAGGAGGCGAGCATAGAGGGAGGAATGAGGAGCAGGAGGATGAGTGGGGAGGAAGGCAAACATGGAGTCCAGTGCATTCCTGGCCAGCCTCATGCCTGGGAACACACAACATCTGACCCGCTTCAGATGTTCGGATCTCACTTCGGCTCAGGAACCGAAGTGGGTTGCACTGGGACATAAGTTGATCGAGGCAGATCGGGGTTGATTTGGAACCTCCAACGCAGCCTCTGAAGAAATCAGGAAATCTCTGCACAGACCTATAATGAATGGTGATTTACAAAGGAACTCTCTGTAAAGGAGAAGGAATACTGTACCCTTTGAAGACCCAGCCGGTCTCCACCCACCATCCCCATCCGGTTCAAATGGGATGAGTACGCAGCATGTAAGGTCCAGGCCACAGCCTGGATGGAATTGTAAATACTGTAGGTGTCTTGAGAGAGGATACTTTCAATCACATCCTGGGGCAGGTTGTCCCAATTCTCTTTTTCTCTGCATCTTTCCCAGACTTTCACAGACAACATGTCTCTTGAATAGAAACAATGAAATGCTTTCGTCCCAAACTGCTTGATGGCCAAGAGAAGTGCGTCAAAATTATCATGTCGTGTCCTTTTGTGCGTCTTGATTAAGAAGGACAAAGAAACATGGGTGTGCTGGAGATCAATCATACTGTAAAATATTCTCACGCTGAGGTCCTGCAAAGTTGTTGTAATACATACTTTTCCTACAGTCGAATGTTTGATCTTTTCAATTATTTGCATGGCTGCTGCTAGAATTAAGATGGCATTGGTGTCCACTTGACAAACAACTACATTAACTTGAGTGTCCAGCAAATGTAATATCAGGTTGAAATGTCTTTCCCCTTTCACTATCATTGGGATACTTTTGGAATAGGCAACGCAAATACCATTGTTCATGACCACTGGCATGAAGGTGCTCATGAATCTTTCTCCACTGTCATTCTCTGGAGCAACGAGACCAATCCACGTCCATCTGAAATGCCGGAGCAGTTTAACAATCCCCAGGTAATTCGGTTCTGATTTTGGGACCATCCGGTAGATAAAAGGAAACTGATGTTTGTCCTTAGGGACTTGACTAACAAAACCATAACTGACCTATTAAAAAGTGAAAGAGATAAGTGTTTGACTTGCTTTTAAGGACAAAACTCAGGCTGTTGCTAAACGAGGACTTAGGCCGGTGTGAGGCCCGGGCTCCCTGCTGCGCATCCAGATGACGCACAGGGGATCCCGGGGTCAGGCCGGGCTAAGTCCTCCCTTGACCCGAGATAAGCGGGTCCGCTTATGGCCGGCTTTTCCGCAGCCCCGGGCTGAGGCCGGGGCAGTGGAAAGCCTAGCAACTTCCGTGGCTTTTCCCAGCTGCTCGCTTACTCGCGAGTAGCCGGGAGAAGCCACACACTGGGCACAGCATTCCACAGGAGCGCTGTGCCCGGGCCGCGGGGTAAATCACGGGGGGGAGATTGGGGCCAGGAGAAAGAGCGGACCAGGCAGAGAGATGGGAGGGAGAAGAATGGGTACGGGCATGGCAGATGGGGACAGGGCATGGCGGATGGGGGGGGAAGAAGAATGGGGACAGGCATGGCGGATGGGGTGAAGAAGAACGAGGACAGGCATGGCGGACGGGGACAGGGCATGGCAGATGGGGGAAGAAGAACGGGGACGGGCATGGTGGACGGGGTGAAGAAGAATGGGGACGGGCATGGCGGACGGGGACAGGGCATGGCGGACGGGGAAGAAGAACGGGGATGGGCATGGCGGACGGGGCAGGGCATGGCAGACGGGGGGAAGAAGAACGGGGACGGGCATGGCGGACGGGGAGAGGGCATGGCAAATGGGGGGAAGAAGAACGGGGACAGGCATGGCAGACGGGGTGAAGAAGAAATAGGACAGGCATGGCGGATGGGGACAGGGCATGGCGGAAGGGGAAGAAGAATGGGGACGGGCATGGCGGACGGGGACAGGGCATGGCAGACGGGGGGAAGAAGAACGGGGATGGGCATGGCGGACGGGGGAAGAAGAACGGGGACGGGCATGGCGGACGGGGATGGGCATGGCGGAAAAGGGGGAAAAGAATGGGGACGGGCATGGCGGATGGGGACAGGGCATGGCGGATGCGGGAAGAACAGGGACAAGCATGGCAGATGGGGACAGGGCATGGCGAACGGGGGGAGAAGAAGAACGGGGACAGGGCATGGCAGATGGGGACAGGGCATGGCGTTCGGGGGAGAAGAAGAACGGTGACGGACATGGCGGACGGGGACAGGGCATGGCGGATGGGGGGAAGAAGAACGGAGACAGGCATGGCGGACGGGGAGAAGAAGAACAGAGACGGGCATGGCGGACGGGGACATGGCATGGCGGACGGGGGAAGAAGGACGGGGACAGGGCATGGCGGACGGGGGGAAGAAGAACGGGGATGGGCATGGCGGACGGGGACAGGGCATGGCGGACGGGGGAGAAGAAGAACGGGGATGGGCATGGCGGACGGGGACAGGGCATGGCGGACGGGGGGAAGAAGGACGGGGACAGGGCATGGCGGACGGGGGGAAGAAGAACGGGGATGGGCATGGCGGACGGGAGAAGAAGAACGGGGACAGGGCACGGCGGACAGGGGGGAAGAAGAACGGGGACAGGGCATGGCGGACGGGGGGAAGAACGGGGACAGGGCACGGCATACAGGAGGGAAGAAGAACAGGGACGGGCATGGCAGATGGGGACAGGGCATGGCGGATGAGGGGAAGAAGAATGGGGACTGGCATGGCGAGTGGGGACAGGCATGGCGAGCTGGGACAGGCATGGTGAGCGGGGGACGGGCATGGTGAACGGGGGGAGGACCGGCAAGCAAGCGGGCAGGGGGGGCATCAGGCATTGTGGTAGGTGGAAATCAGGGACAGGGGGAGTGGGGAACCCTTTATTTTTTAAAAAAAAAACACTTACTGTTCCGTTGGTGTGCTCCTGCACACATGGCCCTTTAAGGCAAAAAAAATGGCAGATGCGACGGGGCTTCCCTCGGCCCTGTCACGTCTCACGTGTGGACAGACCTACAGGCCACGCTACTTCTAGCGTGGCCTGACCCCTCCTCCCTCACGGATTATCAGGTAGGTCTAGCAAGGCCCTCAGTTGTTTGTTAATCTAAAATATACCAGTAAAATATCAATTGCCACTTAGATACTGTAAAATAATAAACCTTCCTGCATTTAAAAATACTTTGAAGGTTTATTTCTCTCACCTTGTAAGTCAGGCCAGATCTACACTACTGCTTTAAAGTGCTTTAAAGTGCCTTATAACAGTTTTGACAACTGTATATGGAGTGTGTCCTGGGCCTCAACAGTTCTCAAAACTGTTTTAAAAACCCCCCTGTGTATTCCTTCCCCACAGCAGACCCATCCCATCTGTCCTTTTCTATCTGAGCTACTATATTGGATAACTGTGCTATGTAGACAAGATTTCATCTTCCGAAGCTAACTTAAAGTGGCCTCTATGATCCACAAAAACATATGCCGTGATAAATCTAATGTGCAGAATGGAGAACCCACTCCAACAGGTTGCTGTCATTGGAGAGAATAGTTGACAGCAATTTGAAAAGAGAGATCTCTGGTAATAATGCATGCACTCGGTCCTTGTTTACGTCTATTTATTTTATTTATTTATTGAAAACATTTATATCCTGCCCTATATCATTAAGATCTCAGAGCGGCATACAGATAAAAACATACAGTATAAAATAATAAATATACACAGTTAAAAACAAATTAAACTATGATCCAAGTTAAAACAATATATAATTTAAAAGCAATAAAAGCAGTTAAAAGCAGTCTACTTATATTTGAAATTTTTATATCCCACCCTGGATGGTTTACATTAGTCTTAGTACATTAGTACATTAGAGGTTTTATTGCCGTTGAAAAGTAAAGTCACGGTAACAATGGGACTCAGGTGTGATTGACTTGGTCTGGATTTAATTCAATATCAAAAGCTATATCATCCCCCAAATCACAAAAATCCCCATGCAGACTTGACAGAAGAACCCATTTCTTCTAGGGAAAGTTAAACCTCTCTCAAACCATATTCAGCTCTTTTGAGAAGTGCTGCCTTTCTCTGGCCTTACTTGGTGATGTCCACCCAGGGCCACCTTCTGGACTCTTCTGGAAAGATTGCAAAGTGGAAGCAGACTCAGTCTACATCCCCCACCCACCCCATTCCTACCTGTGGGATTTTGTAGATGCCCAGCATGGTTGAAATCTGGTTGGAGAGTTCAAAGTTGGCCCCTTCAAGGACCGCCAAGAGCTTATTCTGCCCTCCACATCTGTAGTTTGGAACATGCTGCTGCCCAAGAGACATCAGGTCTACCAAGGCCTCGTAAGTCATTCTTGGGTTGAAATAGTTCTCATAGATGTTGTAGCCCAGGGTGATATTGGGCAAGAGCCTCGGATTCTGGTTGATCTCATGAATGGCAAACAAGAAGGGAAGGATGTGCCACTGGCTCATACCTTTTACACTGCAACAAAAACAGATGCCATCAGATTTTTATCCTTCATTCCATAAAAACAGAAAGCAATTCCTGCAACACTTAGTAAAGAAGAAATCTCTTAGAACCATACTCCCATTCAACTGATGCGAATGGGAATTTTCTTCCCAATGCAAATCTCAGGGTTAGGGCAGCAACGTTTGTCAACACCATGGCAGGGAGGAAAAGGGCTCAATTCCCCCTCCCCTCTCCAACCCAAGGAGTTTTGAGCCTGATTGTCGACACTTCGCAGCATCCGTTTGTCTGGTTTTTTAAAATGAACCGATTAAATGGAAAAACATATTTTTTGTCATGTTTAGTTTAGCCTTCATGCTAAATCAATCTGAGAGCATAAAGCATCAGAGCTGATCCCAACATTATTGGTTGTGCCTAATGGAGAACCGCCTGCAACAAGGCCCTCGTCTATACGACTTCGATAATTCTGCACCCGGCGGCATGAGCTGGGGCGCAGCCGCATTGATGCTCCTTCGCAGCGTCTTAATTTCCCCTTAATCTAAAGAAAGCCCTACTCACACTGAGCACACGCTAAGATACAAAAAAGTGCAGGAAAGGGCAACCCAAATGACCTATGGGCTGGATCAAGTCCCCTATGGGGAGAGGTTGCAATGTCTGGGATTATTTAGCTCAGAAATAAGGTGATTAAGGGAGACATGTTTCCCCCTGATGCATGGTGTGGAGAAAGCATATAGGGAGACATGTTTCTCCCTCACTCAAAAGACTAGGACCCCATGGGGTCACCCCATGAAGCTGATTGGTGGGAGATTCAGGACAGATAAAAGGAAGGACTCCTTTACACAGTGCATAGTTAAACCATACAATTATAGCTTACCTATGTACAGATGTAGTGATATCCACTGGTTTTAATGGCTTTAAAGGGGAATTAGACAAATTCATGGAGGATAAAGCCAACGATGGCTACTAGAATCAGAGAATCTTGGAATAGTAGTTGGAAGAGGCCTACAAGGCCATCGAGACCAACCCCCTGCTCAGTGCACGAATCCACCTTAAGGCATCCCTATGTATCATCACAATTCTTTTTAACTGAGGGACAGTATATAGGTGAGCTAGTTCGGGAGTTGAAGGGTTTCTGGTTGAAATGCTTCTTTGGCTCTGCCAAACCTGTGATGCATTTACCTATGTTTGGAGAGTGGGTGTGTTGAAGTGGACAGTGGTTACAAGCGCTGAGGCTAGGACTTGGAGACTTGGGTTCACAGTCGCCACTCAGCCATTTAGTTTATTGGGTGAACTTGGGCCCCTCTCACTCTCTCAGTCTAACGTACCTCACTGGGATCTCATCTATGCCAAGTAGGATATTGCAGTATGAAAGCGGTATATAAAAGGCAGGAGCCACACCAAGCAGGATATAGCACAATGAAAGTGGTATATGGTACATGTCAATGGGCCCCAACAGTTGTCAATGCACTTCAATACCATTATAAAGCAGTAGTGTGGCTCCTGCCTCTTATATACAGCTTTCATACTGCATTATCCCGCTTGGTGTAGATGAGGCCATGGTTAATATAACATAGGAAGAACCCTGTTGGATCAGACCAAGGGTTCATCTAGCATTCTGTTCACACAGTGGCTGACCAGCTGCCTGTGGACAACCTACATGTGCAAGACATGTGTGCAGTAGCATCCTCCTGGTCATGTCCCCCAACCACCAGGATACATAGCCATATAGCCTCTGAAACTGGGCAAAATATATAGCCATCAGGTCTATGCTTTAAGGTGGATTCCTGCAATGAGCAGGGGGTTGGACTCAATGGCCTTGTAGGCCGCTTCCAACTGTACTATTCTATGATTCTAGGGGACCTGTTGCTAGTGGAAGACAGAACCGAGTCCAAGGGCAAGAGCTGAGGAAAGCTTGTCGAACTCCCCCGCAAATGGATTCTTCTGACATCCCTAAACTGCACCACGGCTAACAGCTGCCCAATGACTGAAGACCTCAAAAATAAACCACACAAGTTGGAAAGCTTGATATGGCAGGTTGTGCACTGACTAAACAGTGTCTCAGCATTTCTGCATCTGCCCCAAGCATTTTCCCACCCACCCTCTGAAGCAAAGTTGGACAAAACAGAATCATGATTTACATGATTTATGAGGAGCAGCTTCCACAAAAGAGAGATTCTCTGTCCCTGCTTAAAGAGGAAAAAAAAGCGACCCCTGGAAAGTATGAATTCAGAGTCAGTTGAGCACCTGATCACTTACGAGGTAAAACTGTTAGAAGGAGGCTTGAAGGAAACATATGGATTAAATACTGTATTTGTGGTAGATATAATTCCACTAATCAGGTAGTCTCCTAGCCTGTAATAATTAAATGGATATTTCCGGTCACTTCTCTCATTCAATGGGCATTTGGTTTTTCTTGTTCCACAGGTGGGGCAGGGCAGCAGCAGCATAAAACTTAGCAGCAGCCACCATATCATGCTGGAGAATCTCTCTCTCTCTCTCTCTCTCTCTCTCTCTCTCTCTCTCTCTCGTACGTACACACACACCCACACACCCACACACCCTTGTGACTAGTCTCAGAGACAGCTAATTGGAAGCCAACCCCTTTCACAAAAGCACAGTGGCAGAGACTTTGCTAAAAAAAAAAAGATGGAGCCCAGCCACGGTCTTATATCTGAAGGGGGGGAGTGAAAGGCACAGTCCCTGCCTTCCCTAAATCTCACCCCAGGCTCTCGGGGGCACAGCAGGTATTTATGCCCCAGCTTTTCTGGCTTTGTATATGAGGAATGACCAAGCATTGATCTTGGTTTGTGATTACTTACATCACTTTCAAAAGTCATCTTGAGGGGAATCCTTTGAGCTTTGGTGAGAACTCAAGTAAATCACCATGATTTTGATAATTATAAGGGAGCAAGGATCACTCCTGCAATGGCATTGATTCTCTGTGTGGATCCATGCGCAGGTGTGCAGCTGGAGAAAACATGTTAGCGTGACTCTCTCGTGAAGCGCTAGTGCGTGGTCAGTGAGGGGGCAGTTCAGCACAGTTCAACTGACCTTTAGCGCAAAAAAAAATATCTTGATGTATTAAAGGTTACAATATGACATTGAAAACTGTAAAGTTCCCAAAGTCCTCTCCAGATATGTGTACCTAGGGTGGCCATATGAAAAGGAGGACAGGGCTCCTGTATCTTTAATAGTTGCATAGAAAAGGGAATTTCAGCAGGTGTCATTTGTATATATGGAGAACCAGGGGAAATTTCCTCTTCATCACATCAGTTAAAGCTGCAGGTGCCCTGCCCTCTTTTGCATCTGGTCACTCTAGTATAGCTCCTGCAGCTTTAATTGTTGTAATGAAGATGGAATTTCATCAGGTTCCCCATATATACAAATGACACCTGCTGAAATTCCCTTTTCTATGCAACTGTTAAAGATACAGTGCAATCCTGCCCCCTCAACTTCTGCTTCACTTTTTCCAGGGGGGGGGGTCATAGACCCGCTTTTGGGAGAAGACTGAAGCGAAGTAGGAATTGAGCACTTCAGCCTTTTCTTTGGCATCTGTTATCAATTTGCCATCCTCATTAAGCAGTTGATCCACCATTTCTTTCCTCTGTCTTTTACTACTCACATATCTTAGAAAGCCTTTTTATTGCTTTTAGCATCCCTCGCTAATCTCAGCTCATTCACAGCTTTAGCCTTCCTGATGCCATTTCAGTACTTCTGTGCCACTTGTCTGTACTCTTCTTTTGTAGCCTGGCCTTCCTTCCACTTCCTATATGTATCCTTTTTTGTTTTCAGGTCATCTCTAAGCTTTTTGTGGAGCCACATTGGTTTCCTCTGTTGTCTTCTAGCTTTTCTCCTTGTTGGAATTGTTTGTAACTGTGCCTTTAAAATTTCATTTTTTAAATACTCCCACCCATCCTGCACTCCTTTTCTCATTAGGCTCACTTGCCATGGGACATTACTTATCATAGTTCTGAGTTTATTAAAAATCAGCTTTCCTAAAATCCAGAGTACGTTTATGGCTACACTCAACTTTTGTGTCCTTCATAAACAAGAATTCAAGTATGACGTGGTCACTTTCCCCCAGTGTTCCCGTATACTATTTCTGTACAAATGGCCCCCAAAACCACTGAGGCAATAAGAGATATCCCTTTGTACCACCAACCCATTTCATCTACTGATACTCTTCCTCTACAATTCCTATAAACCTGTCTTTCTCATATTTTTCATATTTCATCTTCTCAGGAGGGCCTACTATGCTGGAATACTTCATTCATTCATGTCAGAAAGTAAAAACATTATAACTGTTTGTTTATATTCCCGTAATAGTAAATGGGTTTGGATCCGAGACAAAACAACCTGCTTTCTGAGTTACCAAATTGAGATCTGAACTGAATCTTCTTTAATACTGTTTCGGATTCTGAGCCCACAACAAAGTGAGAAATGACCATTTGTAAAGAGAATGGCTTCAGGCTAGAGCTGTATTTGAAATTCAGGTTTAGTTCATTTTTATTAGGATTTCCCCAGTTCACACCTTCCAACCCAAACATGCACAAAAACACAATCTGCAATCGAAATCCGAGCTTGCATGTGATGTTCGGACCCAAAGGAAATCTGGTCAACGGCATGCGTACCTTTGAAGAAATGTGCATGAAAAATGAATTGCACCCAGGCTTTCAGCAGCGGGAGAAGAATCCATACATTTCAAAGATCTGCACAATTATTGTATACACTTGGGAAAATATGCATGAAAAATGTGAAAAAAAACAGAGATCACAAAGCTGTTATGAACATGAGATGGAACAAGCTTCAAGGTGAAATTTGGATCACTTTGGGCTCATCTACACCAAGCAGGACATTCCACTATGAAAGCGGTATATAAAAGGCAGGAGACACACTACTGCTTTATAGTGGTAATGAAGTGCACTGACAACTGTTGGGGCCCATTGACACAGCTACATCAAGCAGGATGTAATGCTATGAAAGTGGTATGAAAGCAGTATATGGTATGTGTCATGGGTCCCAACAGTTGTCAGTGCACTTCAATACCACTATAAAGCACTAGTGTGGCTCCTGCCTTTTATATACCACTTTCATAACACTTTCATAGTGGAATATATGCTTGGAGTGGATGAGCCCTTAGACAAGTTTTACTTGTGCAAACATCCCTACCTGAGGCCTTTCTGGGTTCCTTATTCATTCATCATGATTAAAACAAGGGCTCTTATACACTAGTCTTATAACGTTGCTAGTGTCCCTTTCTAACGTGGTTCTCTGTATCGATTCTCTAGCTGTAACGTTACTGAAGGGCACATGGTTCAATCCTTTCGTTGCTGTCTTTGCTTCACCCACTGCCTGCCTCATTTCTAGCCAGCAAAGCAGGGCAAGTCATAAGCACTAGGGGTGTGATCCGCTCCGATTAGGAGCGTAGAAGCAGCAGTGGATTGGCCTGCTCCGCCTTACCCAGAGGCGGAGTAGGAGCGGACCGCAGACCCCTAGAAGCAAGGCGAAGAGAAGCGGCCATTTTCGGAGCGCTCCGGTTTCCGCGGAGCGCTCCGATTGCCATCTTCAAAACATTTCGCCATAGGATTGCATTGCGGCAAATAATCGCGGATAACTACATTCTTTTTGAAGCTATCGTTCTGGAAATTCTTGTGCTCAGAGAGTCGTGGATGGGGGTCATTTTGAGACCACTCTCACCTCTCTGCGTCGTGCGGGTCGCGTGCTATATTTTTTTGAAAATCGGGTCAACCGCGCGGCTCAAACGGCGTTTTCGGCTTTTCGCCCATAGGATTGCATTGCGGGAAAGACTCGGGCATAACTGGGTTGGTTTTTAAGCTATCGTTCTGAAAATTCTTGTGCACAGAGAGTCGTGGATGGGGGTCATTTTGAGACTACTCTCACCTCTCTGCGTCGTGCGGGTCGCGCGCTAGAATTTTTTAAAAAATCGGCGGGAAAATACCTTTTTCAAAGGGCTGAGGGGCAGAGTCAGCTCCCGGTCATGATCACATGATCCCAAAGTTAGAGGAGGGCATAGGCAAAACGGGTAACTTGGGATTCTGGGAAACTTCTCTTTCTTCATCTGAACGGACTTTTCCCAGTGTTTTTTAACACAGTAGCCCCACCAAATGCACAAACACAACCTGAAATCATATACTAAGCCAAGAATAAGAGATAGAAACACAGCACTGCTCCCCACCCTAACTTTGGGGAACAACTGAAAAGATGTGGTGCAAGGGGATGAGGTCCCCTAGGGCATCTCATCGTGGACGTGCCCCCACTCTCTCCTGCACTGGAAGGCCATTAGAGCCTTCCAAAGAGAGTAAAACGGTGGAGCAATGCCTATCATGAGTCAAAGTGAGTGTTCATTTCTTAGTGGTGGAGCGATGCCTGTTATGAGTTGAAGTGAGCGTTTGCTCCTTAGAGCTCTCGTGGTGAAGCAATGGCTGTCTTGAGTTGAACTGGCAGCTACTTCCCCCTCCCCCGGGCACGTCCCCCTATTGCTGGTAAAAGACAGATATAGCCTTTTTAAAAAAATTCTTCTTGCTGTTTATTGAGCAACACTGCTGCTTTTAATTCCACCCCTCCTTTGTTTATTTATTTATTTATTCCATTTTATATGCATTACTGGCTTATCCTTGGCTCACTTCCTTATGCCCCCAGAAATGCCAGCTGCATGCCTGCCTGCCTTCCCTCCCTCCTCCCCTGCCCACCTCGCAGGGATGTTGTGTGTGTGTGGCTTTGACTCAGGGGAGAAGTCCTTCCTGCGCTTACTTGGAGTTTTGGAAGTTCCAAATTTTGCAGGTTTAAGCCCCGCCAAAAAACAGGGGATGATGGGACTGCCTTGAGTCTCGGCGTGCGTATGTATCCCTGGATAAGCTGTCATGGTGGTGAGTTTGAGGTTTTTTTTTAACGTGCAAAATTGACGGAGCTATGGAAAGGGGTGTTGGATTTTCATAAATTCCCCCAAAATCAGGGGATGATGGGACTGCCTTGAGTCTCGGCGTGCGTATGTATCCCTGGATAAGCTTTCATGGTGGCGTGTTTGAGGTTTCTAACGTGCAAATTGACGGAGCTATGGAAAGGGGTGTGAATGGGGTGCCCGATTTTCAAAAATTCCCCAAAAATCAGGGGATGATGTGATTGCTTTGAAACTTGGCGTGCGTGTGTACACCCCCATGAGGTGTCATGGTGCCAAACGTGAGGTTTCTAACTTGAACAGAAAAAAAGTTGTATAATTTTTTAGCTTTCAATGCAACCCTATGGGGGGGAAAACGGAGCTCCGATCCGGATCCGGAGCTCCGAGCGGAGCGGAGCGGAAGTGGGCGGAGCGGGGGCGGGGCGGAGCGGCCCGATCCGGGAAATGGCGGATCTGCAAGTGAAGCGGAGCGGGGGGGGGTCCGTGCACACCCCTAATAAGCATACACAAACTACCTCCCTCCCAAAACACCTTAACACAAGTCCCAGGGAATTGCCTGAACCCACAGGAGCCAGGCACTTTGCTGAAGCTAAGCTGGGTCAGGTCTGGTCAGGACGTGAATGGGTGACCAACTTCTTCAAAACTTTTAGCAGCAGCCGCATTTAAGCCCCGCTGGTCATGAGTTTTGGACTTTGGACCCTTGTTAATTTTCCCGCAGGGAGCTACAGCTCCTTTGCAAAGAGGGGAGAAATGTTTTTTTAAAAATCATAAAAAATCAACCAATGACCCAATTTGATTCAAATCTTAGGGCAGGATGCATGGGAGTACTTAACAATAAAAGCAGATTCTAAGGTGGAAAACTTCTGAGTCCTTTGGATACAATTGTGAATGATTGCACAATATAAGGCTGGTGTGATTTATCTGCTGTAGCAGATAAGATAGCAAACGGAGCGAAGGAAGGAGAACAGGAAGTGGGCGGAGCAAACCCACCAGCTCTGAGAAAGGGTCAGGAGAATTGCCGGTATAAGCAGGCACATGAATCTGCAGCCACGCTGCAACTAAGAAACAGAAACTGTAAGTATGACTGATTTACAACGTTGGAGACCCGGGTCACGTGACGCTATGCGTCACAGTAACCCATTCAAAACGTTATAATAACACCAGTGTAGATTCCCACCATGTCTGTTTTGTTTTTACATGGAGAGAAGAGAAATTATTTGAAGTAGTATAAAAAAGAAGTTCACTCCCACATTGGTTTTAGTATTTTTGCTGGACAAAAAAAAAAAAAAAAAGTACTTAAAGATCAGATGCCAAATTTAGATTTCATCATTAAATGCTCTTTGCTATTTAGATCTCGCCTTAATATGATAATGTAGCTTTTGGGGATGAAGATGCAAACCAATAAACCCAAACTGGAAGCCAAGATAGAGAAGACCTGCACAGCTCCATGTATTTCCCTTTGGTGCTCAGGTAGGCCGGCACAAAGGACACCCAAACACTGGAAAAGACCAACATGCTGAAGGTGATCAGCTTGGCTTCATTGAATGCCCCAGGCAGCTTCCTGGCGGTATATGGTATGTGTCATGGGTCCCAACAGTTGTCAGTGCACTTCAATACCACTATAAAGCACTAGTGTGGCTCCTGCCTTTTATATACCACTTTCATACCACTTTCATAGTGGAATATATGCTTGGAGTGGATGAGCCCTTAGACAAATACAAGTTTTACTTGTGCAAACATCCCTACCTGAGGCCTTTCTGGGTTCCTTATTCATTCATCATGATTAAACCCTTGGGGCTCTTCTACACTAGTCTTATAACGTTGCTAGTGTCCCTTTCTAACGTGGTTCTCTGTATCGATTCTCTGTAGCTGTAACGTTACTGAAGGGCACATGGTTCAATCCTTTCGTTGCTGTTTTTGCTCCACCCACTGCCTGCCTCATTTCCAGCCAGCAAAGCAGGGCAAGTCATAAGCACACACAAACTACCTCCCTCCCAAAACACCTTAACACAAGTCCCAGGGAATTGCCTGAACTCACAGGAGCCAGGCACTTTGCTGAAGCTAAGCTGGGTCAGGTCTGTTCAGGACGTGAATGGGAGACCAAATTCAAAACTTTTAGCAGCAGCCGCATTTAAGCCCCGCTGGTCATGAGTTTTGGACTTTGGACCCTTGTTAATTTTCCTGCAGGGAGAAAAAAAAAAGTACTTAAAGATCAGATGCCATCTTTAGATTTCATCATTAAATGCTCTTTGCTATTTAGATCTCGCCTTAATATGATAATGTAGCTTTTGGGGATGAAGATGCAAACCAATAAACCCAAACTGGAAGCCAAGATAGAGAAGACCTGCACAGCTACCATGTATTTCCCTTTGGTGCTCAGGTAGGCCGGCACAAAGGACACCCAAACACTGCAAAACACCAGCATGCTGAAGGTGATCAGCTTGGCTTCATTGAATGCTCCAGGCAGCTTCCTGGCTAGGAAGGCCACCGTGAAACAGATGGCAGCCAGGAAGCCCATGTAGCCAAGGGCACTATAAAACATGACTGCAGACCCTTCGTTACATTGCAGGACGACCTGCCCAGGCTGGGAATGCATGTCAGAGTCTGGGAATGGGGGAAAGATTCCCAGCCAGATCATGCAGATGCCCACTTGGACACTGGAACAAGAAATTACAATGGAGTTGGCCAAACTCTTCCCCAGCCATTTCCTCATCCTGTTCCCTGGCTTTGTGGCCATAAATGCCACCACCACCATGACAGTTTTTGCCAACAAGGAAGAGACGGCAACTGAGAAGATGATGCTGAAGGTGGTTTGTTGGAGAAGGCAGGTCACCTTCTGGGGCCGTCCAATGAATAAGAAGGAGGACAAGAAGGATAGCAGGAGGGAGATGAGGAGTACGTAGGTGAGATCTCGGTTGTTGGCTTTGACCACTGGAGTTTCTCGATATTTCATGAAGATTCCTAAAAGCAGGCCAGTGGTTAGGGACAAGATTAGGGCAAATAAAGCTAGGATGATTCCCAGAATTTCTTCATAGGAGAGGAAACTGATGAGCTTCAGAACACATTGATCTCGGGCCTTGTTTGGATGCTGGTCATCCGGACACTTGGTGCAATGGTCTGCATCTGAAAAGAACAAGGACCGCAGCAGCATTTATGTAATATTTTCCCCACCAATCATAGTCTGTGGTTTATTGCATTCCCTAAAAGGTGTATAGTGCTCCTCTGACCCACTGTGGTTTCTGCAGGCCGCACCCTGTCTCTGAAACTGGGAAAAGCACTTTTCTCGTGGAAGCTGATAAATAGCCATTGAAATTGCATTCCATCTATGTGCTTGCCAAAAATGTCATCATTACTGATTAAGATTAATCAGAAGTAAGCAGTTCTTGAATAACATCACCCTTACCAAGCTGTCTGCATCTCGACTCAGAAGTAAACTAGAACGACATGTCTACTCATACGTCAGCACATTAAAAAATTGCATGTCTACTCACATGTAAGCAGGGCAGGTCTCTGCAGGACAAGCCTCAGAAGTAAGCAGGACTGGATCCCTTGCTTATTAAGGTATGCGGGGCAGCATTCGATATTGCCTATCTGTGAACTGGCTCCACCACTGCTTCCACTCTGCAAGCTGCAAGCCCCACTGATTTCGTTCTGTAAGTGCTGCCCACCCCTTGAAGAACTGAAATGAGCAAAAGGCTCATATCTACAACAGGGCAGCTCTCCAGAGCAACCTTATGTGAGCTTTGCCAGCCTGGTCCATTCCAGAAACTAATGTTTCTGCTTGTTTGGGGTTGCTCCCCATTCCACTAAATCTAGGGTGACCCTATGAAAAGGAGGGCAAGGCTCCTGCATCTTTAGAAGTTGTATATAAAAAAAGGGAAATTTCATCAAGTGTCATTTGTATGCATGCAGCACCTGTGAAATTCCCTCTTCCTAAAAACAGACATTAGAAGAAGATATTGTTGGCACCCTACATTGCATTCTGTGAATGAGATAGGGCAATTGTTCAATGGAAATCTCATATGGTAGCCCACTAAGTTATTTTCACTCAGTTTGTGGAATTAAATAGCAAATACACTAATAATTAGCTATACACAAAGCAACAAAGAAATCAAGTTCAGATTAAAACAAAAAAAAACCCCTCTCTAGCCACCTGCGAGTGGGTGTTTGTTCTCTTTCTCCAGGGCAGCTCCTCGCTCTGGAGTCTCTTACCTTCCTGGGAGGAGATGGTTCCTTCAGGACATGGGACACAATCGTAGCAGCAGATGGGCTCTCCTTCCCTAATTGTCTTGGCGTATCCAGGCAGGCAACTTCTAGTACATCTAGAAAAAGGGACTGTCTAACCATATAAAGAGAAGGTTGTTCAAGCATAACGTTGTGGAAAGGGGGCTTTATTAACTGTTGGAAATGAGTTATATCATGGAGGTGATGCTATGGAAGGGAGGACAGGGCTCCTGTGTCTTCAACAGTTGTATTGAAAAGGGAATTTCAGCATTAGTCATTTGTATGCATGTAGCACCTGGTGAAACACCCTCTTCATCACAACAGTTAAAGCTGCAGGAGCCCTGCCTAGTGTGACAAGTTACAAAAGAGAGCATATTACAGGAAGCTGTTTACCATAGGGGCAAATGGTTTATACATGCCACCATTTATTTATTTGTTTTATTCATTTAAAACATTTCTTCGTCATCTGTCATCGTGGAAACCCTTGCAAGGCGACTTACACCAATACTGTTCTTCCTATCTTTCATTCGATCTTTCATTCTAACTTTCATTCTAACTTTCAAAGTATATTGAAATTATATTTTTGAGGAGGTGGCTTTCAACAATGTACCCAAACCAGAACACATGACCTCCTCCGACCCTTCCCATGGGAAGACCACTAGTTCAACTGGCAGGGGGCATAATTAGCGTGACCTACTGTCAGGGTTTCCCTGGATTTTTCCAGCTTTTTGTTCTGTCCTGGGAGTTAGGGGGATTTTCTGTAATTTTCTGTAATGTCCTGGAATGTCATGCTTTCCCCTTTAAGGCTGCCATTAGCATGGCAGAGGGAAGGATGCGCTTTCTGGAGGTGTGTCATTCCCCTCCCCACTTCTCCAATCGGGGCCTTAAAAGGGAAAGCGTGTCATTCCCAGATATTATAGAAAAGGATGCAATTGGAACAGGCATGACATGCTTTTCCCTCCTCCGCTCCAGTCGGGGCCTTTAAGGTGGCAGGGGGAATGGCGTGCTTTTCAGGGCCCTAGAAAGCGGCTTCCCCACCCGTCCCACAATGAGTGTCCTCTTTTTTGATCTCCCATATATGGTCAGCCTATGCATAATCTCAAAGAAAGGTAACTTGTCCAAAACCCTACATTCAAGACAGAAATGAGATTTGAGCTCCAATCATGAAACCGCTTCTTTTAAACTGACTGGTTTCTGCATGAACGTCAATTTCACAGAAGGGAAACTATTGAGGCTCACAGATAAATAACTGTATCAAGAAACTGAGGCCAAGGCAGGAACAGGACCTGAACCCAAGATGCTGAATCACATATTTGTGTCCACAAAGTGCAACAAAATACCCACTTCCCCAGATGTCAAGCTGGTAGTGCTCAGGAAACAAAGCCAGCCTGCCACACAGGCAAGACACACAGGCAAGACTCCCAGCCAAATCCCAGAGCCAGACCGCCCCCAAGAAACTAAGGTAAAACCAAAACTACACATCCAATCAAAATATAAGCAGAGAAACACATTTTCAGGTAAAACACTGCAGTGCACTACGCAAAAACAATCTAACACCCCCACACACAAACAAACACATCACACTTCCTTCCTAAAAAGGCAACACAGATGTGTATAACATGATTGATAGCTGGAGCAGGAAGGTTCGAGCATATAAGACCAATTCTGGCCCGCTTGCATTGGCTGCCTATACGTTTTTGAGCCCAACTCAAGGTGCTGGTTTTAACCTATAAAGCCTTACATGGCTTGGGACCGCAATACCTGATGGAACGCCTCTCCCGACATGAACCTACCCATACACTGCACTCAACATCTAAGGTCCTCCTCCGAGTGCCTACTCCGAGGGAAGCTCAGAGGATGGCAACAAGGGAGAGGGCCTTTTCAGTGGTGGCCCCCCAACTGGGGAATGATCTCCCTGATGAGGCTCGCCTGGCTCCAACAATGTTATCTTTCAGATGCCAGGTCAAGACTTTTCTCTTCTCCCAGGCATTTAAACAGAATTTAACAATGCTAAGTTGGTTTTCTAATGGACCCCAGAACAGTGGTTTTTATACTGTTGTTTTTATGTTTCTGTTGGTTTTAAAATTTTGTATACTTTTTAATGTTTACTGTTTTAACCTTTGTGAACTGCCCAGAGAGCTTCGGTTGTGGGGCGGTATATAAATGTAATAAATAAATAACGCAGCCAAACTGCTCCCTCACTCTTCACCCCCCCCCTAGAGCTCTCTCTAACACCACCCTAGTTTGATGGTGCTTTGGACACATTCTCTGAGCCAAACCCTCTGCCCAAGCTCAGGGGGATGTGAGCAATTTTATCATGGGCTCGATTAGTTATCACCACAGCAGGCCTCTGAGGGTTCTTTAAAATCACCCAATGGCCATTTCTACACCACCCCAGTGAAGAGGGAAGGAGGGGGGAGGATCTCATGATATCCTGACCTTGACCCTGCTCCCCCCCACCCCCAATTCCTCCCAGTCCGGTCCCTTCCCTCTACTGATCCCTGCTACATGCAGGGAGGAGGGAAGAAGCCGGGAGGGGCGGCCACACCTCCCACTGTCTCGGGATGATCCGGGGACCATGGGAAGAATTGGATTTTCCCAGGGAGTAATTATCCCTGGGAAAACCCATTCCCGGCCCTCCTTCCTTCCCTGTGTGTCATTTGGATGCACAGGGACTTGGCCGTGACCAGCCTGCATTTTCTGGCTGGTGTAGAAACAGCCTATGATACGGGTGGGGAACCTCAGGCCTAGAGGCGAAATCCAGCCCTCCTGAGGGTCCAGTCTTCCACTGGCCAACCTCTGTTGTCCATTAAATGGTGTCCTAGCCTTTGTGCGTTTCTCCCCCTTATCCTGAGGATTAATTAAAGGCAGGAAGAGCTTTAGTCTACACTATGCTGGTATGTTTTGTGTCTTGTCCCCACTTCCTTTGACTTCAGCCCCGCCCACCACTGGCATATGAGCCATTATAGCTACGTTATTGTTGTTGTTTTGCGGCATGAAGAAGGCTAGAAGGGGCGGGAGGCAAACATTGCGAGAGGGGACTCGCGAAAACCTGTGAGTGCCCAGTAACAAATGTTCAATAAAATGCTCATCTGATGGAGCTCTCAGTGATGGCTAGATAGGAAAGGGAACAAGGAAACAAGTGGTTTCCCCTACCTGGTTAAACGTTCTGGGCCACGTAATGGCATTCTGATCAATGGTGAACTTTATCTCAGAGGAGGACAGTCTCTCTATACTGCCAACATTCACTCCAGCAGTGGACTTGTTGGGAAACATCACCCAGTTCATGATATCAAAGTTGGCTGCCAGATCTCCATTTTCATCCAAATAAGCTCCGTCCATGGAAGTATTATAAAGCTGAAAGTTTCTCAGGAAAGGGTGAAGCTAGAATAGAGGTGGGGAAGAAGTTGTTATACTGCAAGTTCCATCTGGTCTAGCCAGGATAACCAAGGGTGAGGGATGATGGGAGTTACAGTCCTACAACATCTACAGGGCCACATGCTACCCAGCCCTGTCACAAAGAAGCACGTGCATTTAGGAAATATCTCAGCCTGACTCATTAGAAGGTCTCATTACAACCACTTCTTCCAAGCTCATAGTGGTTATGAATTTTGTTTTGATTATTTATGTTTACAATGCACCTGAGATCCCTTTCTAATTTTCCTTTTTCTGTTTTGCCATTTTGGGGAGGTAATAAAAATGTTCTATAAGCCTTGTTTGGCATCCTAGGGAGAGTTCTGACACCAGGGGCTGGTCCTATTATTAGGAAAAGTGGGGTAAGTTAATAAACCCAACAAGGCAGAGATTTATCAATGACTGACCAACCACATTCCATACTTCCATCCCTAGATTATCATCATCCCATCCATTACAAAAAAAGGAAAACCTGGGTGTGTCCTCCTGCTATGTAAGGAAGCCTGATATCATTTGGGACAGTCCACCGAGGCCATGAAGTCCTGGGCCACTCCCAACAGGGCAACCTGTTCAAAATGTTGAAGTGACCCAACCCAATCCATTTAGGAGACTGCAATACGAACACATCTCAGACCACACCAGCTAGCTGAGGTAATCAGGTTGTTGAGGGGAGGACCGAAAGCATCCTCATACTGTCCCAGCTGCCTTGCCCCATTCTGCTGGGCAACTCAAAACTGGATTGTTCATTTGGTAGGGTGACCATATTTTGGAAACCAAAAAGGAGGACAACATGGTCGCCCCCAAGGGGGCGTGTCCAGTACCAAGGGGGCGTGCCCACCCGAACATAGCCTTGGTCACATTTCTGATTTTACAGCACACATTTAAGACAAATCTGTTCTACATAACATCTTAATGTTAAAATCACTGAAATAACAAGTGAGAGATTCAATGTATCTGAAATTAACTTCACTCACTCCTACTTTTGTAGGTTTTGCTGTACTTTGAACCTTTTGCTATACTCTCTGTGTTACATTCTCCCCTTCCCTCAAATATCTTTTCTGACTGTATCTTCACTCATTGCAAGCTGCTGTTGTTGTTAACAGGGTTTGCTGCTGGCCCCAGATCTATTTCAAATTTGGTATGGCTAAAGCTCTACCTAAACGCTATCATGGTGCCAACTTTCAGCTCTTTATCTTTAAAAACGACGATTTTAAAAATAATAATTTTAAATCCTCAATTTTTAAAAAAATCCTACAAAATCAATGGATGAACTGATCTGTTTCAAATTTGGTATGACTAAAGCCCTTCCTAAGAGCTACCATTGTGACAAGTTTCATGTTTTTATCTTAAAAATTGACGGAGTTATAAGCATTTATGTTAATTCCCATGAGAGCTGCTCTTTGAAAAAAATCCAGATTTCCCCTCCCCCTCTCGGATTTGCCATCAAAACCCGGACAAATCTAGGCAGATCCGGTCATATGGTCACCCTACATTTGGGCACCTCATAGACCCCCGCAACTCTGCCACATCTGCCCCTCCTGATGCCTCTGCCTAGAACTGAGCCATTAATTAGGTCTGTGCACTGCCTTGGATCCAAATTTGGATCCTGTACCTAAGAAGGCCAATTGGGCCCTCCTCGGTCTATATCTGGATTGGGCTGCAGTGGAGAGGACGAGGCCTGAGGAGCTTCTTAAAATGGCCCTTTCCGACTGCTGTAGTTTGAAATTAGATCTAGGAAATGGACGACCTGCCATCTTCCTTAAAAATGGCAGCTCTCATTGAAGACAGGCGGCTTCCAGATGGGTCAGATAAGTCCATGGGAGGGGAGAAGCATAGAGGGAGGAATGAGGAGCAGGAGGATGAGTGGGGAGGAAGGCAAACATGGAGTCCAATGGATTCCTGGTCGGCCTCATGCCTAGGAACACACAACATCTGACCCGCTTCAGATGTTCGGACCTCACTTCAGCTGTGGAACCAAAGTGGGTCGCACTGGGACATAAGCTGCTCAAAGCAGATCGGGGTTGATTTGGAACCTCCAACGCAGCCTCTGAAAAAATCAGGAAGTCTCTGCACAGACCTATAATGAATGGTGATTTACAAAGGAACTCTCTGTGACGGAGAAGGAATACTGTACCCTTTGAAGACCCAGCCGGTCTCCACCCACCATCCCCATCCGGTTCAAATGGGATGAGTACGCAGCATGTAAGGTCCAGGCCACAGCCTGGATGGAATTGTAAATACTGTAGGTGTCTTGAGAGAGGATACTTTCAATCACATCCTGGGGCAGGTTGTCCCAATTCTCTTTTTCTCTGCATCTTTCCCAGACTTTCACAGACAACATGTCTCTTGAATAGAAACAATGAAATGCTTTAGTCTCAAACTGCTGGATAGCCAAGAAAAGTGCATCAAAATTATCATGTCGTGTCCTTTTGTGCGTCTTGATTAAGAAGGACAAAGAAACATGGGTGTGCTGGAGATCAATCATCCTGTAAAACATTCTCAAGCTGAGGTCCTGCAAAGTTGTTGTAATACATACTTTTCCTACAGTTGAATTTTTGATCTTTTCAATCATTTGCATGAATAGTGCTAGAATTAAGATGGCATTGGTGTCCACTTGACCAACAACTACATTAACTTGAGTGTCCAGCAAATATAATATCAGGTTGAAATGTCTTTCCGAATTCACTGTCGCTGGGATACTTTTGGAATAGGCAACGCAAATACCATTCTTTATGACCACTGGCATGAAGTTGCTCATGAATCTTTCTCCACTGTCATTCTCTGGAGCAACGAGACCAATCCACGTCCATCTGAAATGCTGGAGCAGTTTAACAATCCCCAGGTAATGCGGTTCTGATTTTGGGACCATCCGGTAGATAAAAGGAAACTGATGTTTGTCCTTAGGGACTTGACTAACAAAACCATAACTGACCTATTAAAAAGTGAAAGAGATAAGTGTTTGACTTGCTTTTAAGGACAACACTCAGGCCGTTGCTAGACGAGGTCTTCGCCCGGTGTGAGGCCCGTCTCCCTGCTGTGCATCCAGATGACGCACAGGGGATGCCGGGGTCAGGCCGGCCTAACTCCTCCCTTGACCCGGGATAAGCGGATCCACTTATGGCCCGGCTTTTCCACAGCCCCGGGCTGAGGCCGGGGCAGTGGAAAGCCTAGCAACTCCCGTGGCTTTTCCCAGCTGCTCGCTTACTCACGAGTAGCTGGGAGAAGCCACACACTGGCACAGCATTCCATAGGAGTGCTGTGCCCATCGGGCCGCAGGGGAAATCACGGGGGGGTGGAGATTGGGGCCAGGGGAAAGAGCGTACCCAGCAGAAGAATGGGGACGGGCATGGTGGACGGGGTGAAGAACGGGGATGGGCATGGTGGACGGGGACAGGGCTTGGCAGACGGGGGGGAGAAGAACAGGGACGGGCATGGTGGACGGGGACAGGGCATGGTAGACAGGGGGGAAAGAAGAACAGGGACGGGCATGGCGGATGGGGACAGGGCATGGTGGATGGGGAAGAACAGGGACGGGCATGGCAGACGGGGACAGGGCATGGTGGGCAGGGGGGAAAGAAGAACAGGGATGGGCATGGCGGATGGGGACAGGGCATGGTGGACAGGGGGGAAAGAAGAACAGGGATGGGCATGCTGGATGGGGACCAGGCACGGCGGACGGGGGTAGAACAGGGACGGGCATGGCAGACAGGGACAGGGCATGGTGGACAGGGGGGAAAGAAGAACAGGGATGGGCATGGCGGATGGGGACAGGGCATGGCGGACGGGGGAAGAACAGGGACGGGCATGGCAGACTGGGACAGGGCATGGTGGACAGGGGGGAAAGAAGAATGGGGACAGGCATGGCGGATGGGGACAGGGGATGGCGGACGGGGAGAAGAACGGGGACAGGCATGGCGGACAGGGACGGGCATGGCAAGCGGGGACAGGCATGGCGAGCGGGGGACGGGAATGGTGAGCGAGGGAGGAAGGGCGAGCAAGCGGGCAGGGGGGCATCAGGCATTGTGGGGGGAAATCAGGGACGGGGGAGTGGGGAACCCTTTATTTTTTTAAAAAACACTTACTGTTCCGTTGGTGCGCTCCTGCACACATGGCCCTTTAAGGCAAAAAAATATGGCGGATGCGACGGGGCTTCCCTCGGCCCTGTCACATCTCACGTGTGGACGGGGCCTACTTCTAGCGCAGCCTGACCCCTCCTCCCACACGTATTATCAGGTAGGTCTAGCAAATGCCCTCAGTTGTTTGTTAATCTAAAATATCAGTAAATACCAATACAATATCAATTGCCACTTAGATACTGTAAAATAATAAACCTTCCTGCATTTAAAAATACTTTGAAGGTTTATTTCTCTCACCTTGTAAGTCAGGCCAGATCTACACTACTGCTTTAAAGTGCTTTAAAGTGCCTTATAACAGTTTTGACAACTGTATATGGAGTGTGTCCTGGGCCTCCACAGTTCTCAAAACTGTTTTAAAAAATCCCCTGTGTATTCCTTCCCCACAGCAGACCCATCCCATCTGTCCTTTTCTATCTGAGCTACTATATTGGATAAGTGCGTTATGTAGACAAGATTTCATCTTCCAAAGCTAACTTAAAGGGGCCTCTATGATCCACAAAAGCATATGCCATGATAAATCTAATGTGCAGAATGGAGAACCCACTCCAACAGGTTGCTGTCATTGGAGAGAATAGTTGACTGCAATTTGAAAACAGAGATCTCTGGAAATAATGCATGCACTCAGTCCTTGTTTACGTCCATTTATTTTATTTATTTATTGAAAATGTTTATATCCCACCCTATATCATTAAGATCTCAGAGCGGCGTACAGATAAAAACATACAGTATAAAACAATAAATATACACAGTTAAAAACAAATTAAACCATGATCAAAGTTAAAACAATATATAATTTAAAAGCAATAAAAGCAGTTAAAAGCAGTCTACTTATATTTGAAATTTTTATATCCCACCCTTCAGTTTTACAGCTTCCAGGATGGTTTACATTAGTCTTAGTACATTAGTACCTTAGAGGTTGGATTGCCGTTGAAAAGTTAAGTCACGGTTATTATTATTATTATTATTATTATTATTATTATTTATTTATTTATTTATTTATACAGCACCATCAATGTACATGGTGCTGTACAGAGTAAAACAGTAAATTGCAAAACCCTGCCGCATAGGCTTACAATCTAATAAAATCATAGTAAAGCAATAAGGAGGGGAAGAGAATGCAAACAAGCACTGGGTAGGGTAAACAGGCACAGGGTAGGGTAGAACTAACAGTATAAAGTCCAAGCAACATCAAGTTTTAAAGGCTTTAGGAAAAAGAAAAGTTTTTAGCTGAGCTTTAAAAGCTGCGATTGAACTTGTGGATCTCAGATGTTCTGGAAGAGCGTTCCAGGCGTAAGGGGCAGCAGAGGAAAATGGACGAAGCCGAGCAAGGGAAGTAGAGACCCTTGGGCAGGCGAGAAACATGGCATCAGAGGAGCGAAGAGCACGAGCGGGGCAATAGTGTGAGATGAGAGAGGAGAGATAGGAAGGAGCTAGACCGTGAAAAACTTTGAAGGTCGACAGGAGAAGTTTATATTGGATTCTGAAGTGAATTGGAAGCCAATGAAGAGATTTCAGAAGTGGAGTAACATGGTCAGAGCGGCGAGCCAGGAAGATGATCTTAGCAGCAGAGTGGTGAACAGAAACCAACGGACTGATGTGAGAAGAAGGAAGGCCAGAGAGAAGAAGGTTGCAGTAGTCCACTTATAATGGGTTATAATGGGACTTAAGTGTGATTCACTTGGTCTGGATTAAATTCAATATCAAAAGCTATATCATCCCCAAAATCACAAAAATCCCCATACAGAGCTGACAGAAGAACCCGTTTCTTCTCAGGAAAATTAAACCTCTCTCAAATTATATTCAGCTCTTTTGAAAAGTGCTGCCTTTCTCTGGCCTTACTTGGTGATGTCCACCCCAGGGCCACCTTCTAGACTCTTCTGGAAAGATTGCAAAGTGGCAGCAGACTCAGTCTACATCCCCCACCCACCCCATTCCTACCTGTGGGATTTTGTAGATGCCCAGCATGGTTGAAATCTGGTTGGAGAGTTCAAAGTTGGCCCCTTCATGCACAGCCAAGAGCTTATTCTGTCCTCCACATCTGTAGTTTGGAACATGCTGCTGCCCAAGAGACATCAGGTCTACCAAGGCCTCGTAAGTCATTCTTGGGTTGAAATAGTTCTCATAGATGTTGTAGCCCAGGGTGATATTGGGCAAGAGCCTTGGATTCTGGTTGATCTCATGAATGGCAAACAAGAAGGGAAGGATGTGCCACTGGCTCATACCTTTTAAACTGCAACAAAAACAGATGCCATCAGATTTTTATCCTTCATTCCATAAAAACAGAAAGCAATTCCTGCAACGCTTAGTAAAGTAGAAATCTCTTAGAACCATACTCCCATTCAACTGATGCGAATGGGAATTTTCTTCCCAATGCAAATCGCAAGGTTAGGGCAACAACGTTTGTCAACACCATGGCAGGAAGGAAAAGGGCTCAATTCCCCCTCCCCTCTCCAACGCAAGGAGTTTTGAGCCTGATTGTCGACACTTCCCAGAATCCGTTTGTCTGGTTTTTTAAAATGAACCCATTAAATGGAAAAACACATTTTGTGTCATGTTTAGTTTAGCCTTCATGCTAAATCAATCTGAGAGCATAAAGCATCAGAGCTGATCCCAACATTATTGGTTGTGCCTAATGGAGAACCGCCTGCAACAAGGCCCTCGTCTATACGACTTCAATAATGCTCCATGAGCTGAGACGCAGCCGCATTGATGCTCCTTCGCAGCATCTTAATTTCCCCTTAATCTAAAGAAATCCCTACTCACACTAAGCACACGCTAAGATACAAAAAAGTGTAGGAAAGGGCAACCCAAATGACCTATGGGCTGGATCAAGTCCCCTATGGGGAGAGGTTGCAATGTCTGGGATTGTTTAGCTCAGAAATAAGGTGAGTAAGGGAGACATGTTTCCCCCTGATGCGTGGTGTGGAGAAAGCAGATAGGAAGACATGTTTCTCCCTCGCTCAAAAGACTAGAACCCCATGGGGTCACCCCATGAAGCTGAATGGTGGGAGATTCAGGACAGATAAAAGGAAGGACTCCTTCACACAGTGCATAGTTAAACCATACAATTATAGCTTACCTATGTACAGATGTAGTGATATCCACTGATTTTAATGGCTTTAAAAGGGAATTAGACAAATTCATGGAGGATAATGCCAACGATGGCTACTAGAATCATAAAATCTTGGAATAGTAGTTGAAAGAGGCCTACAAGGCCATCGAGACCAACCCCCTGCTCAGTGCACGAATCCACCTTAAGGCATCCCTATGTATCATCACAATTCTTTTTAACTGAGGGACAGTATATAGGTGAGCTAGTTCGGGAGTTGAAGGGTTTCTGGTTGAAATGCTTCTTTGACTCTGCCAAACCTGTGATGCATTTACCTATGTTTGGAGAGTGGGTGTGTTGAAGTGGACAGTGGTTACAAGCGCTGAGTCTAGGACTTGGAGACTTGGGTTCACAGTCCCCACTCAGCCATTTAGTTTACTGGGTGAACTTGGGCCCCTCTCACTCTCTCAGTCTAATGTACCTCACTGGGACCTCATCTACGCCAAGCAGGATAGTGCAGTATGAAAGCGGTATATAAAAGGCAGGAGCCACGCCAAGCAGGATATAGCACAATGAAAGTGGTATATGGTACGTGTCAGTGGGCCCCAACAGTTGTCAGTGCACTTCAATACTGCTATAAAGCAGTAGTGTGGCTCCTGCCTTTTATATACCACTTTCATACTGCATTATCCCGCTTGGTGTAGATGAGGCCATGGTTAATATAACATAGGAAGAACCCTGTTGGATCAGACCAAGGGTTCATCTAGCATTCTGTTCACACAGTGGCTGACCAGCTGCCTGGGGAAAACCTACATGTGCAAGACATGTGTGCAGTAGCATCCTCCTGGTCATGTCCCCCAACCACCAGGATACATAGCCATATAGCCTCTGAAACTGGGCACAATATATAGCCATCAGGCTTTAATGTGGATTCCTGCAATGAGCAGGGGGTTGGACTCGATGGCCTTGTAGGCCCCTTCCAACTGTACTATTCTATGATTCTAGGGGACCTGTTGCTAGTGGAAGACAGAACCGAGTCCAAGGGCAAGAGCTGAGGAAAGCTTGTCGAACTCCCCCGCAAATGGATTCTTCTGACATCCCTAAACTGCACCACGGCTAACAGCTGCCCAACGACTGAAGACCTCAAAAATAAACCACACAAGTTGGAAAGCTTGATATGGCAGGTTGTGCACTGACTAAACAGTGTCTCAGCATTTCTGCATCTGCCCCAAGCATTTTCCCACCCACCCCCTGAAGCAAAGTTGGACAAAACAGAATCATGATTCACATGATTTATGAGGAGCAGCTTCCACAAAAGAGAGATTCTCTGTCCCTGCTTAAAGAGGAAAAAAAAGCGACACCTGGAAAGTATGAATTCAGTCAGTTGAGCACCTGATCACTTACGAGGCAAAACTGTTAGAAGGAGGCTTGAAGAAAACATATGGATTAAATACTGTATTTGTGGTAGATATAATTCCACTAATCAGGTAGTCTCCTAGCCTGTAATAATTAAATGGATCTTTCCGGTCACTTCTCACATTCAGTGGGCATTTGGTTTTTCTTGTTCCACAGGTGGGGCAGGGCAGAAGCAGCATAAAAATTAGCAGCAGCCACCATATCATGCTGGAGAATCTCTCTCTCTCTCTCTCTCTCTCTCTCCTACACACACACACACACACACACACACACACACACACACACACCCTTGTGACTAGTCTCAGAGACAGCTAATTGGAAGCCAACCCCTTTCACAAAAGCACAGTGGCAGAGACTTTGCTAAAAAAAAAAGATGGAGCCCAGCCACGGTCTTAGATCTGAAGGAGGGGAGTGAAAGGCACAGTCCCTGCCTTCCCTAAATCTCACCCCAGGCTCTCAGGGGCACAGCAGGTATTTATGCCCCAGCTTTTCTGGCTTTGTATATGAGGAATGACCAAGCATTGCTCTTGGTTTGGGATTTCTTGCATCACTTTCAAAAGTCATCTTGAGGGGAATCCTTTGAGCTTTGGTGAGAACTCAAGTAAATCACCATGATTTTGATAATTATAAGGGAGCAAGGATCACTCCTGCAATGGCATTGATTCCCTGCGTGGCTCCATGCGCAGGTGTGCAGCTGGAGAAAACATGTTAGCGTGACTCTCTAGTGAAGCGCTAGTGCATGGTCAGTGAGGGGGCAGTTCAGCACAGTTCAACTGACCTTTAGCGCAGACAAAAATCTTGAGGTATTAAAGGTTACAATATGACATTAAAAACTGTACAGTTCCCAAAGTCCTCTCCAGACATGTGTACCGATGTTCCAATGTACACTTGTCTAAGGTGTCTTTCAACTTGATTATAGCACTCCTTGGCAGAAGGGACCCAATTATCCACACATACACAGGTTTCTTCAAAATTATAGGACACGAAATAATGGGCTCAAGTTACAGGAAGCCAGATTCCAGCTGAACATCAGGAAAAACTTCCTGACTGTTAGAGCAGTACGACAACGGAACCAGCGACCTAGGGAGGTTGTGGGCTCTCCCACACTAGAGGCCTTCAAGAGGCAGCTGGACAACCATCTGTCAGGGATGCTTTAGGGGGGATTCCTGCACTGAGCAGGGGGTTGGACTCGATAATCTTATAGGCCCCTTCCAACTCTACTATTCTATGATTTTAGGAACAGGGGCATTGTTATTAAAAACATAAGAATCTCATCTATCTATCTGTCTATCTATCTATCTAATTACATTTTACTGCCCAATAGCCGAAGCTCTCTGGGTGGTTCGCAAAAATTAAAATCATGAGGAGCATAAAAACAACCAAAAATCTAAAAACACAAATACAAAATACCATATAAAAAGCACAAACAAGATAAAATCACACAGCAAAAATTGATATAAGTTAAAATATGGAATTAAAACAGCGAAATTTAAATTTAAGTTAAATTAGGTGTTAAAAGACTGAGAAAATAAAAAGTTCTTCATCTGGTGATGGAAGGAGTACAGTGTAGGCACCAAGCGAACCTCTCTGGGGAGCTCGTTCCACAGCCAGGGTGCCACAGCAGAGAAAGCCCTCCTCCTATATCTAGCCAACTATGCACATGTCCCTGTACAGAATACCTTAGGAACTTGGTTGGATGGCAAAATGCACTATATCAGTCATTCCCAAAGTGGTGGGATTGCATAGGCTGGCATTTAGAGGCAAGGGGGCAGCAGGGGGGCATTCAAGGTTGTTTTTTCCGACAAGCGCCTCTCCAGAAGGTCAACAAAACACTAATCAAGAGACATACCCTGCTTGGTGTGCCATGCCACGCCGGCTGCAAAACAGAGGCGTTTGCTCTCTTTTCACTCCCTCCCTCGGCAAGCCTGCGGCGGGTGCTTCCCATTTAAAGGGGCCAATTGAGCTTCAAAATGATATTGAGCTGAAGCCAAAGTTTAAGAAATCGTACCAGGAGTTTTGGTTACAGAAGGAAATTTCTGATCGCTATCTTGCACTATGGAGAGTGGTTCAGAAACTCCTGGTTGCATTTCCAACATCATATTTGGTGGAATGTAATTTTAGTGTGGTCTGCCTACTTCTCTCCAAGCAAAGAAATTGACTCCAGATTACTAAACGTGGTGATTTAAGACTCATGTTAAGTGACTTTAAACCAGACATTGGGAAAGTGGTATCACTTCATCAGGCCCATCCATCACATTAAGGATTTAAAGAATAGTGAGGTACTCTACCTTAGTTACTAAATGTGATATCTAATATTCTTGCTAAATGACTATCAGACTTTGAAAATATGATATCAATGGATCAAGTTCATGAATTATGTTTAATTGAATAAACTAAAAAAATGTAATTGGATTTTGAAGAAATATTCAATTAATTGTTACTGTTTTGAATTTTATTGTTATTATCTTTCTTAGTGGGTCGTTGAAAATGGCTATTCTGAGTAAGGATTTTTATAGTGTAGGGTAAGGGGCACTGGGCATGAGTTTGTGGAACCTAGGGGGCGGTTACCTGAAAAAGCTTGGGAGCCACTGCACTATATGAACTCCAGGAATTAATATATCCCAGACAAACATAGGGCTTCTTCACCTGAGCGAAATAAAGCACCCTCGTGACCGGCCACTCACAGAAGTTTGTGGGTCTTTTAGCGATATTGGCGACCTGCTGCACGTCTCCCACGCCTTCCAGTGATGATTGTTGTTGTTACTATTAGTCTGTCCTATTTTATCGAATAACGGACCACTGTTTTGGCATCAGTATCTGATATGTCAATGGATCTCCGGTTACATTTTATTCCGCAAAAATTATTGTTTCAGCTCTATTGGACACCACAGCACCTGTTTAATAAAGGTTTCTCCAAATTGACTAATTGTTGGAGGAGTCATACAACTAACGCTTCTTTTGTTCATATGTTCTGGAAATGTCCAATAGTCACCTCCTTTTGGGAGGAAATTATCAGACACATCAATTCTGTATTAGAAAGCTCTTTAATATTTTCAGATGTACATGTCACCTTAAATTACTTACCGGCCTCTTGGAAAATAACACATGGTGAACGTAATTTGATTGTTTGTGCTGCCAAAAGACTGATTCTACAATATTGGAAAGATAAAACCTCACTGCATTGATTTCAAGGTGTTTACAGATTGACTTCTTTATAATCTGCTCCAGAATTTTCCCAGGGATGGATGTCAGACTGACTGGTCTGTAGTTCCCAGGTTAAACCTTTTTGCCCTTTTTGAAGGTAGGGACAACGTTAGCCCTCTTCCAGTCGTCCGGCACCTCACCTGTCTTCTATGATTTTGCAAAGATAATAGACAAAGGTTCTGAGAGTTCTTCCACTAGCTCTTTCATTACTCTAGGATGCAGTTCATCGGGCCCTGGAGATTTGAACTCATTCAAAGAAATTAGGTGTTCTTTGACCATTTGTTCATCAATCTCAAACTGCAATCCTGCCCCCTCAACTTGTTTCACTTTTTCCAGGGTGTGTGTGTCATAGACCCACTTTTGGGAGAAGACTGAAGCGAAGTAGGAATTGAGCACTTCAGCCTTTTCTTTGGCATCTGTTATCAATTTGGCATCCTCATTAAGCAGTTGAACCACCATTTCTTTCCTCTGTCTTTTACTACTCACATATCTTAGAAAGCCTTTTTATTGCTTTTAGTGTCTCTCGCTAATCTCAGCTCATTCTGAGCTTTAGCCTTCCTGTTGCCATTTCGGTACTTCTGTGCCACTTGTCTGTACTCTTCTTTTGTATCCTGGCCTTCCTTCCACTTCCTATATGTATCCTTTTTTTTGTTTTCAGGTCATCTCTAAGCTTTTTGTGGAGCCACATTGGTTTCCTCTGTTGTCTTCTATCTTTTCTCCTTGTTGGAATTGTTTGTAACTGTGCCTTTAAAATTTCCTTTTTTAAATACTCCCACCCATCCTGCACTCCTTTTCTCATTAGGCTCACTTGCCATGGGACCTGACTTATCATAGTTCTGAGTTTATTAAAAATCAGCTTTCCTAAAATCCAGAGTACGTTTATGGCTACACTCAACTTTTGTGTCCTTCATAATCAAGAATTCAAGTATGACGTGGTCACTTTCCCCCAGTGTTCCCGTATACTATTTCTGTACAAATGGCCCCCCAAACCACTGAGGCAATAAGAGATTTCCCTTTGTACCACCAACCCATTCCCTCTACTGATACTCTTCCTCTACAATTCCTATAAACCGGTTTTTCTCATATTTTTCATATTTCATCTCCTCAGGAGGGCCTACTATGCTGGAATAATTCATTCATTCATGTCAGAAAGTAAAAACATTATAACTGTTTGTTTATATTCCCGTAATAGTAAATGGGTTTGGATCTGAGACAAAACAACCTGCTTTCTGAGTTACCAAATTGAGATCTGAACTGAATCTTCTTTAATACTATTTCGGATTCTGAGCCCACAACAAAGTGAGAAATGACCATTTGTAAAGAGAATGGCTTCAGGCTAGAGCTGTATTTGAAATTCAGCTTTAGTTCATTTTTATTAGGATTTCCCCAGTTCACACCTTCCAACCCAAACATGCACTAAAACACAATCTGCAATCGAAATCCGAGCTTGCATGTGATGTACGGACCCAAAGGAAATGTGGTCAACAGCATGCGTACCTTTGAAGAAATGTGCATGAAAAATGAATTGCACCCAGGCTTTCAGCAGCGGGAGAAGAATCCATACATTTCAAAGATCTGCACAATTATTGTATACCCTTGGGAAAATATGCATGAAAAATGTGGAAAAAAAAACAGAGATCACAAAGCTGTTATGAACATGAGATGGAACAAGCTTCAAGGTGAAATTTGGATCACTTTGGGCTCATCTACACCAAGCAGGACATTCCACTATGAAAGCGGTATATAAAAGGCAGGAGACACACTAATGCTTTATAGTGATATTGATGTGCACTGCAGGATCTACACTACTGCTTTATAGTGGTACTGAAGTGCACTGACAACTGTTGGGGCCCATTGACACATCTACATCAAGCAGGATGTAACGCTATGAAAGTGGTATGAAAGCAGTATATGGTATGTGTCATGGGTCCCAACAGTTGTCAGTGCACTTCAATACCACTATAAAGCACTAGTGTGGCTCCTGCCTTTTATATATTCATAGTAGGCATGTGCTCCGCTCCGATTTCATACCACTTTCATAGTGGAATATATGCTTGGAGTGGATGAGCCCTTAGACAAATACAAGTTTTACTTGTGCAAACATCCCTACCTGAGGCCTTTCTGGGTTCCTTATTCATTCATCATGATTAAACCCTTGGGGCTCTTCTACACTAGTCTTATAACGTTGCTAGTGTCCCTTTCTAACGGACCCTTGTTAATTTTCCTGCAGGGAGAAAAAAAATGTTCTTAAAGATCAGATGCCATCTTTAGATTTCATCATTAAATGCTCTTTGCTATTTAGATCTCGCCTTAATATGATAATGTAGCTTTTGGGGATGAAGATGCAAACCAATAAACCCAAACTGGAAGCCAAGATAGAGAAGACCTGCACAGCTACCATGTATTTCCCTTTGGTGCTCAGGTAGGCCGGCACAAAGGACACCCAAACACTGGAAAACACCAACATGCTGAAGGTGATCAGCTTGGCTTCATTGAAGGCTCCAGGCAGCTTCCTGGCTAGGAAGGCCACCATGAAACAGATGGCAGCCAGGAAGCCCATGTAGCCAAGGGCAGTATAAAACATGACTGCAGACCCTTCGTTACATTGCAGGACGACCTGCCCAGGCTGGGAATGCATGTCAGAGTCTGGGAATGGGGGAAAGATTCCCAGCCAGATCATGCAGATGCCCACTTGGACACTGGAACAAGAAATTACAATGGAGTTGGCCAAACTCTTCCCCAGCCATTTCCTCATCCTGTTCCCTGGCTTTGTGGCCATAAATGCCACCACCACCATGACAGTTTTTGCCAACAAGGAAGAGACGGCAACTGAGAAGATGATGCTGAAGGTGGTTTGTTGGAGAAGGCAGGTCACCTTCTGGGGCCGTCCAATGAATAAGAAGGAGGACAAGAAGGATAGCAGGAGGGAGACGAGGAGTAGGTAGGTGAGATCTTGGTTGTTGGCTTTGACCACTGGAGTTTCTCGATATTTCATGAAGATTCCTAAAAGTAGGCCAGTGGTTAGGGACAAGATTAGGGCAAATAAAGCTAGGATGATTCCCAGAATTTCTTCATAGGAGAGGAAACTCATAAGCTTCAGAACACATTGATCTCGGGCCTTGTTTGGATGCTGGTCATCCGGACACTTGGTGCAATGGTCTGCATCTGAAAAGAACAAGAACTGCAGCAGCATTTATGTAAATTGTTTTCCACCAATCATAGTCTGTGGTTTATTGCATTCCCTAAAAGGTGTATAGTGCTCCTCTGACCCATTGTGGTTTCTGCAGGCCGCACCCTGTCTCTGAAACTGGGAAAAGCACTTATCTCATGGAAGCTGATAAATAGCCATTGAAATTGCATTCCATCTATGTGCTTGCCAAAAATGTCATCATTACTGATTAAGATTAATCAGAAGTAAGCAGTTCTTGAATAACATCACCCTTACCAAGCTGTCTGCATCTCGACTCAGAAGTAAACTAGAGCAACATGTCTACTCATACGTCAGCACATCAAAAAATTGCATGTCTACTCACATGTAAGCAGGGCAGGTCTCTGCAGGACAAGCCTCAGAAGTAAGCAGGACTGGATCCCTTGCTTATTAAGATATGCGGGGCAGCATTCGATATTGCCTATCTGTGAACTGGCTCCACCACTGCTTCCATTTTGCAAGCTGCAAGCCCCACTGATTTCGTTCTGTAAGTGCTGCCCACCGCTGGTAGAACTGAAATGAGCAAAAGGCTCATATCTACAACAGGGCAGCTCTCCAGAGCAACCTTATGTGAGCTTTGCCAGCCTGGTCCATTCCAGAAAATAATGTTTCTGCTTGTTTGGGGTTGCTCCCCATTCCACTAAATCTAAGGTGACCCTATGAAAAGGAGGGCAAGGCTCCTGCATCTTTAAAAGTTGTATATAAAAAAAGGGAAATTTCATCAAGTGTCATTTGTATGCATGCAGCACCTGTGAAATTCCCTCTTCCTAAAAACAGACATTAGAAGAAGATATTGTTGGCACCCTACGTTGCATTCTGTGAATGAGATCGGGCAATTGTTCAATGGAAATCTCATATGGTAGCCCACTAAGTTATTTTCACTCAGTTTGTGGAATTAAATAGCAAATACACTAATAATTAGCTACACACAAAGCAACAAAGAAATCAAGTTCAGATTAAAACAAAAAAAAACCCTCTCTAGCCACGTGCGAGTGGGTGTTTGCTCTCTTTCTCAAGGGCAGCTCCTCGCTCTGGAGTCACTTACCTTCCTGGGAGGAGATGTCTCCTTCGGGACATGGGACACAATCGTAGCAGCAGATGGGCTCTCCTTCCCTAATCGTCTTGGCGTGTCCAGGCAGGCAACTTCTAGTACATCTAGAAAAAGGGACTGTCTAACCATATAAAGAGAAGGTGCGTCAAGCATAACGTTGTGGAAAGGGGGCTTTATTTACAATTGAAAATGAGTTATATCATGGAGGTGATGCTATGGAAGGCAGGACAGGGCTCCTGTGTCTTCAACAGTTGTATTGAAAAGGGAATTTCAGCAGGTATCATTTGTATGCATGTAGCACCTGGTGAAACACCCTCTTCATCACAACAGTTAAAGCTGCAGGAGCCCTGCCTAGTGTGACAAGTTACAAAAGAGGGCATATTACAGGAAGCTGTTTACCATAGGGGCAAATGGTTTATACAAGCCACCATTTATTTATTTGTTTTATTCATTTAAAACATTTCTTGGTCATCTTTCATCGTGGAAGCCCTTGCAAGGCGGCTTACACCAATACTGTTCTTTCTGTCCTTCATTCTACCTTTCATTCTAACTTTCATTCTGTCTTTCAAAGTATATTGAAATTATGTTTTTGAGGAGGTGGCTTTAAACATTGTACCCAAACCAGAACACATGACCTCCCCCGACCCTTCCCATGGGAAAACCACTAGTTCAACTGGCAGGGGGCGTATTTAGGGTGACCTACTGTCAGGGTTTCCCTGGATTTTTCCAGCTTTTTGTTCTGTCCTGGGAGTTAGGGGGATTTTCTGTAATTTTCTATAATGTCCTGGAATGTCATGCTTTCCCCTTTAAGGCTGCCATTAGTGTGGCAGAGGGAAGGATGCGCTTTCTGGAGGTGTGTCATTCCCCTCCCCACTTCTCCAATCGGGGCCTTAAAAGGGAAAGCGTGTCATTCCCAGATATTATAGAAAAGGATGCAATTGGAACAGGAATGACATGCTTTTCCCTCCTCCTCTCCAGTCGGGGCCTTTAAGGTGGCAGGGGGAATGGCGTGCTTTTCGGAGGCCCTAGAAAGCGGCTTCCCCACCCATCCCACATTGAGTGTCCTCTGTTTTGATCTCCCATATATGGTCAGCCTATGCATAATCTCAAAGAAAGGTAACTTGTCCAAAACCCTACATTCAAGACAGAAATGAGATTTGAGTTCCAATCATGAAACCGCTTCTTTTAAACTGACTGGTTTCTGCATGAACGTCAATTTCACAGAAGGTAAAATAATGAGGCTCACAGATAAATGACTTTATCAAGAAACTGAGGCCAAGGCAGGGACAGGATCTGAACCCAAGATGCCAAATCACATATTTGTGTCCACAAAGTGCAACAAAATACCCACTTCCCCAGATGTCAAGCTGGTAGTGCTCAGGAAACACAGCCAGCCTGCCCCGCACACAGGCAAGACTCCCAGCCAAATCCCAGAGCCAGACAGCCCCCAAGAAACCAAGGTAAAAGCAAAACTACAAATCCAAACAAAATATAGGCAGAGAAACACATATTCAGGTAAAACACTGCAGTGCACTACATAAAAACAATCTAACACCCACACACACAAACAAACACATCACACTTCCTGGTATATAAATGTAATAAATAAATAACGCAGCCAAACTGCTCCCTCACTCTTCACCACCCCCACTAGAGCTCTCTCTAACACCAGCCTACTTTGATGGTGCTTTGGACACATTCTCTGAGCCGAACCCTCTGCCCAAGCTCAGGGGGATGTGAGCAATTTTATCATGGGCTCGATTAGTTATCACCACAGCAGGCCTCTGAGGGTTCTTTAAAATCACCCAATGGCCATTTCTACACCACCCCAGTGTAGAGGGAAGGAGGGGGGAGGATCTAACGATATCCTGACCCTGACCCTGCTCCCCCCCACCCCCAATTCCTCCCAGTCCAGTCCCTTCCCTATACTGATCCCTGCTACATGCAGGGAGGAGGGAAGAAGCCGGAAGGGGCGGCCACACCTCCCACTGTCTCGGGATGATCCGGGGACCGTGGGAAGAATTGGATTTTCCCAGGGAGTAATTATCCCTGGGAAAACCCGTTCCTGGCCCTCCTTCCTCCCGGGCGTCCCTGTGTGTCATTTGGATGCATAGGGACTTGGCCATAACCAGCCTGCATTTTCTGGCTGGTGTAGAAACGGCCTATGATACGGGTGGGGAACCTCAGGCCTGGAGGCGAAATCCAGCCCTCCTGAGGGTCCAATCTGCCACTGGCCAACCTCAGTTGTCCATTAAATGGTGTCCTAGCCTTTGTGCGTTTCTCCCCCTTCTCCTGAGGATTAATTAAAGACAGGAAGAGGATTAGTCTACACTATGCTGGTATGTTTTGTGTCTTGTCCCCACTTCCTTTGACTTCAGCTCCGCCCACCACTGGCATATGAGCCCTTATAGCTACGTTGTTGTTGTTGTTTTGCGGCATGAAGAAGGCTAGAAGGGGCGGGAGGCAAACATTGCGATAGGGGACTCGCGAAAACCTGTGAGTGCCCAGTAACGAATGTTCAATAAAATGCTCATCTGATGGAGCTCTCAGTGATGGCTAGATAGGAAAGGGAACAAGGAAACGAGTGGTTTCCCCTACCTGGTTAAACGTTCTGGGCCACGTAATGGCATTCTGATCAATGGTGAACTTTATCTCAGAGGAGGACAGTCTCTCTATACTGCCAACATTCACTCCAGCAGTGGACTTGTTGGGAAACATCACCCAGTTCATGATATCAAAGTTGGCTGCCAGATCTCCATTTTCATCCAAATAAGCTCCGTCCATGGAAGTATTATACAGCTGAAAGTTTCTCAGGAAAGGGTGAAGCTAGAATAGAGGTGGGGAAGAAGTTGTTATACTGCAAGTCCCATCAGCTCTAGCCAGGATAACCAAGGGTGAGGGATGATGGGAGTTACAGTCCTACAACATCTCAAGGAACACATGCTACCCAACCCTGTCACAGAAAAGCATGTGCATTTAGGAAACAGGAAATCCCATTCTACATCTCAGCCTGACTCATTAGGAGGTCTCATCACCAGATATTATAGAAAAGGATGCAATTGGAACAGGAATGACATGCTTTTCCCTCCTCCGCTCCAGTCGGGGCCTTTAAGGTGGCAGGGGGAATGGCGTGCTTTTCGGAGGCCCTAGAAAGCGGCTTCCCCAACCGTCCCACATTGAGTGTCCTCTTTTTTGATCTCCCATATATGGTCAGCCTATGCATAATCTCAAAGAAAGGTAACTTGTCCATTACCCTACATTCAAGACAGAAATGAGATTTGAGCTCCAATCATAAAACCACTTCTTTTAAATTGACTGGTTTCTGCATGAACATCAATTTCACAGAAGGTAAAATAATGAGGCTCTCAGATAAATGACTTTATCAAGAAACTGAGGCCAAGGCAGGGACAGGATCTGAACCCAAGATGCCAAATCACATATTTGTGTCCACAAAGTGCAACAAAATACCCACTTCCCCAGATGTAAAGCTGGTAGTGCTCAGGAAACACAGCCAGCCTGCCACACACACAGGCAAGACTCCCAGCCAAATCCCAGAGCCAGACAGCCCCCAAGAAACCAAGGTAAAAGCAAAACTACAAATCCAAACAAAATATAGGCAGAGAAACACTTATTCAGGTAAAACACTGCAGTGCACTACGCAAAAACAATCTAACACCCCCACAAACAAACACATCACACTTCCTTCCTAAAAAGGCAACACAGATGTGTATAACATGTTTGATAGCTGGAGCAGGAAGGTTCGAGCATATAAGACCGATTCTAGCCCGCTTGCATTGGCTGCCTATATGTTTCCGAGCCCAATTCAAGGTGCTGGTTTTAACCTATAAAGCCCTACATGGCTTGGGACCGCAATACCTGAAGGAACGCCTCTCCCGACATGAACCTACCCGGACACTGCGCTCAACATCTAAGGTCCTCCTCCGAGTGCCTACTCCGAGGGAAGCTCAGAGGATGGCAACAAGGGAGAGGGCCTTTTCACTGGTGGCCCCCCAACTGGGGAATGATCTCCCTGATGAGGCTCGCCTGGCTCCAACAATGTTATCTTTCAGGTGCCAGGTCAAGACTTTTCTCTTCTCCCAGGGATTTAACAGAATTTAACAACGCTAAGTTGGTTTTCTAATGGACCCCAGAACTGTTGTTTTTATACTGTTGTTTTTATGTTTCTGGTGGTTTTAAAATTTTGTATACTTTTTAATTTTGGGGGGCTGGTGTAGAAACGGCCTATGATACAGGAGGGGAATCTCAGGCCTGGAGGTGAAATCCAGTCCTCCTGAGGGTCCAGTTTTCCACTGGCCAACCTCAGTTGCCCATTAAATGGTGTCCTAGCCTTTGTGTGTTTCTACCCCTTCTCCTGAGGATTAATTAAAGGCAGGAAGAGCTTTAGTCTACACTATGCTGGTATGTTTTGTGTCTTGTCCCCACTTCCTTTGACTTCAGCCCCGCCCACTACTGGCATATGAGCCCTTATAGCTACGTTGTTGTTGTTGTTTTGCGGCATGAAGAAGGCTAGAAGGGGCGGGAGGCAAACATCGCGAGAGGGGACTCGCGAAAACCTGTGAGTGCCCAGTAATGAATGTTCAATAAAATGCTCATCTCATGGAGCTCTCAGTGATGGACCTCATATATCTTGACTTCAGCAAAGCTTTTGACGAAGTGCCCCATGATATTCTGATTAACAAACTAGTTAAAAGTGAGATAGATGGAAAAACTATTAGGTGGATTCACAGTTGGCTACAGAATCGGACTCAAAGAGTACTTATCAATGGAACCTTCTCAAACTGGGGAGAGGCAACGAGTGGGGTACCGCAGGGCTCAGTCCTGGGCCCAGTGCTCTTCAATATTTTTATTAATGATTTGGATGAGGAGGTGCAGGGAACTCTCATCAAATTTGCAGATGACACAAAATTGGGTGGGATAGCTAATACCCTGGAAGACAGAAACAAACTTCAAAGTGATCTTGATAGGTTGGAGTGCTGGGCTGAAAATGACAGGATGAAAATTAATAGGGATAAATGCCAAGTTCTGCATTTAGGAAATAGAAAACAAATGCACAGTTACAAGATGGGGGACACGAGAAGGATCTTGGAATTGTTGTAGACCGCAAGCTGAATATGAGCCAACAGTGTGATATGGCTGCAAGAAAGGCAAATGCTATTTTGGGCTGCATTAATAGAAGTATAGCTTCCAGATCACATGAGGTACTGGTTCCTCTCTATTCGGCCCTGGTTAGGCCTCATCTAGAGTATTGCGTCCAGTTCTGGGCTCCACAATTCAAGAAGGACGCAGACAAGCTGGAGCGTGTTCAGAGGAGGGCAACCTGGAAACAAAGCCCTATGAAGAGAGACTGAAAGAACTGGGCATGTTTAGCCTGGAGAAGAGAAAATTGAGGGGAGACATGAGAGCACTCTTCAAATACTAAAAAGGTTGTCACACAGAAGAGGGCCAGAATCTCTTCTTGATCCTCTCAGAGTGCAGGTCACAGAATAACGGGCTCAAGTTAAAGGAAGCCAGATTCCAGCAGGACATCAGGAAAAACTTCCTGACTGTCAGAGCAGTTCGACAATGGAACCAGTTACTTAGGGAGGTTGTGGGCTCTCCCACACTAGAGGCCTTCAAGAGGCAGCTGAATAACCATCTGTCAGGGATGCTTTAGGGTGGTCTATATCTGGATTGGGCTGCAGTGGAGGGGACCAGGCCTGAGGAGCTTCTGGAAATGTCCCTTTCCAGCTGCTGTAGTTTGAAATTAGATCTAGGAAATGGACGACCTGCCATCTTCCTTAAAAATGGCAGCTCTCATTGAAGACAGGCAGCTTCCAGATGGGTCAGATAAGTCCAATGGGAGGGGAGAAGCAAAGATTCTCTCAGATCAGGAGGCAAGCACAGAGGGGGGAATGAGGAGCAGGAGGATGAGTGAGGAGAAAGGCAAACATGGAATCCAGTGGATTCCTGGTCGGCCTCATAGTTGGGAACACACAATATCTGACCCGCTTCAGATGTTCGGATCTCACTTCATCTCAGGAACCGAAGTGAGTCGCACTGGGACATAAGCTGCTCGAGGCAGATCAGGGCTGATTTGGAACCTCCAACGCAGCCTCTGAAGAAATCAGGAAATCTCTGCACAGACCTATAATGAATGGTGATTTACAAAGGCACTTTCTGTGAAGGAGAAGGAATACTGTACCCTTTGAAGACCCAGCCGGTCTCCACCCACCATCCCCATCCGGTTCAAATGGGATGAGTACGCAGCATGTAAGGTCCAGGCCACAGCCTGGATGGAATTGTAAATACTGTAGGTGTCTTGAGAGAGGATACTTTCAATCACATCCTGGGGCAGGTTGTCCCAATTCTCTTTTTCTCTGCATCTTTCCCAGACTTTCACAGACAACATGTCTCTTGAATAGAAACAATGAAATGCTTTAGTCTCAAACTGCTGGATAGCCAAGAGAAGTGCGCCAAAATTATCATGTCGTGTCCTTTTGTGCGTCTTGATTAAGAAGGACAAAGAAACATGGGTGTGCTGGAGATCAATCATCCTGTAAAATATTCTCACGCTGAGGTCCTGCAAAGTTGTTGTAATACATACTTTTCCTACAGTCGAATGTTTGATCTTTTCAATTATTTGCATGGCTACTGCTAGAATTAAGATGGCATTGGTGTCCACTTGACAAACAACTACATTAACTTGAGTGTCCAGCAAATGTAATATCAGGTTGAAATGTCTTTCCCATTTCAGTGTCGCTGGGATACTTTTGGAATAGGCAACACAAATACCATTGTTTATGACCACTGGCATGAAGGTGCTCATGAATCTTTCTCCGCTGTCGTTCTCTGGAGCAATGAGACCAATCCACGTCCATCTGAAATGCCGGAGCAGTTTAACAATCCCCAGGTAATGCGGTTCTGATTTTGGGACCATCCGGTAGATAAAAGGAAACTGATGTTTGTCCTTAGGGATTTGACTAACAAAACCATAACTGACCTATTAAAAAGTGAAAGAGATAAGTGTTTGTCTGGCTTTTAAGGACAACACTCAGGCCGTTGCTAGACAAGGACTTAGCCCGGTGTGAGGCCCGGGCTCCCTGCTGTGCATCCAGATGATGCACAGGGGATCCTGGGGTCAGGCCAGGCTAAGTCCTCCCTTGACCCGGGATAAGCGGATCCGCTTATGGCCCGGCTTTTCCACAGCCCCGGGCTAAGGCCGGGGCAGTGGAAAGCCTAGCAACTCCCGTGGCTTTTCCTGGCTGCTCGCGAGAAGCTGGGAGAAGACACGCACTGGCACAGCATTCCATAGGAGCGCTGTGCCCATCAGGCCGTGGGGGAAATCACAGAGGGGGTTGAGATTGGGGCTGGGGGAAAGAGCGGACCCAGCAGAAGAATGGGGTTTGGCATGGCGGACGGGGTGAAGAACGGGGATGGGCATGGCGGACGGGGACAGGGCATGGCGGATGGGGGAAGAAGAATGGGGATGGGCATGGCGGACGGGGACAGGGCATGGCGGATGAGGGAAAGAAGAATGGGGATGGGCATGGCAGACAGGGACAGGGCATGGCAGACGGGGGAAGGAGAACGGGGACGGGCATGGCGGACGGGGACAGGGCATGGTGGACAGGGGGGAAAGAAGAACAGGGATGGGCATGGCGGACGGGGATAGGACATGGCGAACGGGGGAAGAACAGGGGTGGGCATGGCAGACGGGGACAGGGCATGGTGCACAGGGGGGAAAGAAGAATGGGGACAGGCATGGCGGACGGGGACAGCGGATGGCGGACGGGGAGAAGAACGGGGACAGGCATGGTGGACAGGGACGGGCATGGCAAGCGGGGACAGACATGGTGAGCGGGGGATGGGCATGGTGAGCGGGGGGAGGACGGGTGAGCAAGCAGGCAGGGGGGATCAGGCATTGTCGGGGGGAAATCAGGGACAGGGGTAGTGGGGAACCCTTTATTTTTTTAAAAAAAACATACTTTTTCGTTGGTGCGCTCCTGCGCACATGGCCCTTTAAGGCAAAAAAGTATGGCGGATGTGACGGGGCTTCCCTCGGCCCTGTCACGTGTGGACGGGGTCTACTTCTAGCGCGGCCTGACCCCTCCTCCCACATTATTATCAGGTAGGTCTAGCAAGGCCCTCAGTTGTTTATTAATCTAAAATATCAGTAAATACCAATAAAATATCAATTGCCACTTAGATACTGTAAAATAATAAACCTTCCTGCATTTAAAAATACTTTGAAGGTTTATTTCCCTCACCTTGTAAGTCAGGCCAGATCTACACTACTGCTTTAAAGTGCTTTAAAGTAGGGATGTGCTCCGCTCCGATTAGGAGCGTAGAAGCAGTAGCGGATTGGCCTGCTCCGCCTTACCCAGAGGCGGAGTAGGAGCGGACCGTGGACCCCCTAGAAGCAAGGCGAAGAGAAGCGACCATTTTTCGGAGCTCCGAGTTCAGGCGGAGCACTCCGGTCGCCATCTTGAAAACATTTCGCCATAGGATTGCATTGCGGCAAATAATCGCGCATAACTACGTTGTTTTTGAAGCTATCGTTCTGGAAATTCTTGTGCTCAGAGAGTCATGGATGGGGGTCATTTTGAGACCACTCTCACCTCTCTGCGTTGTCCGTGTCGCGTGCTATATTTTTTTGAAAATCGGGTCAACCGCGCGGCTCAAACGGCGTTTCGGCTTTTCGCCCATAGGATTGCATTGCGGAAAAGAATCGGGGATAACTGGGGGGGGTTTTAAGCTATCGTTCTGAAAATTCTTGTGCACAGAGAGTCGTGGATGGGGGTCATTTTGAGACTACTCTCAACTTTCTGCGTGCTGTGGTTCACGTGCAATATTTTGTTAAAAATCGGGGTTTGGGGTTTTTTTTTTATTTTATTTTTTTATTTTTTTGGAAGCGATGACAGGCACATTCAACTCCCAATCCTGATGAGAATTGATCTCCTCAGAAAGCATCCTCCTCCAATCCCAGCGTTGGAGGGGGGACTAAGGCAGACCCACCCTGAGAACTTTCTGTTTTGTGTCTCTTTGTGGGTTGGCGTTCGTGGAGGGAACACTTACTTAGCTAGTGCTCCTGCTTTGGAGATAGATTAATATAGGTTTAGTTTGGTGCGTGTGTGTGTTTGTTTGCTTCTTTCTGACTTATAGCTTAGTTTGCCCTGTGTTTTCCCCTTACTTTGATTTAATATAAACTTTATTTTTTAATTTTGGAGTGTGTGTTTGGGTTGGTTGGGTTGGTTGCCCCCCCCCTTCCCTGTATTAAAGCCTGACTGTTCTGCTTTTGTGAAAGCTTTCTTTTGAAAGCATACACACACACTTCTTGTCCCATTTCCCTACATTTATATTCTTAAACATATTTTATTATATTCTTTTACACAGTCTATTAGTATATATTCTCATACATATTATATTAGTAGTATTCATATTTTGTTCTTCTTATAGTAGTGGTGGTTCTTTTCCCCCCTCCCCTCTCTTAAATCCTGATTGTGTTTCCTTCTATCTTCTATATACCAAAATATACCAAAAAAAATTGATTCTCTTTTTCTTCTCTGTGTAACTTGGACGGAGTGGGCTGCTTTTGTGCAGCCACAGATTGAGCATTTTGGGGAAAGCATACGCACACCATTTCCCTATTCTTAAACATATTATTATTATTATATTCTTTTACATAGTCTTAGTAGTCTATTAGTATACATTCTCATACATATTATTAGTAGTATTCATATTTTGTTCTTCTTATAGTAGTGGTTGGTTCTTTTCCCCCCTCCCCTCTCTTAAATCCTGATTGTGTTTCCTTCTATCTTCTATATACCAAAATATACCAAAAAAAATTGATTCTCTTTTTCTTCTCTGTGTAACTTGGACAGAGTGGGCTGCTTTTGTGCAGCCACAGATTGAGCATTTTGGGGAAAGCATACACACACCATTTCCCTATTCTTAAACATATTATTATTATTATATTCTTTTACATAGTCTTAGTAGTCTATTAGTATACATTCTCATACATATTATTAGTAGTATTCATATTTTGTTCTTCTTATAGTAGTGGTTGTCCCATTTCTTGTCCCATTTCCCTACATTTATTAGTAATATTCTTAAACATATTATTATATTCTTTTAGATATTCTTAGTAGTATATATATATTAGTATATTCTCATACATATTAGTATTAGTATAATATTTTATTCTTCTTGTCCCATTTCCCTACATTTAAACATATTATATTCTTCTTATACATATTCTTAGTAGTACCTTATACATAGTATTAGTAGTATTAATATTTTATTAGTCATCATGAAAAGAGGAAGCAGGCGTGCTGAAAGCAGCAAGGCTCAGGCTGCCAGCAGGCTGCCTCTCCTCCTGTGAAACTCAAAGGGCAACTCCTTGGCTGACCGCTCCAAAACAGAAGCAGGACAAGCAGCAGGCAGAGCCACTCTCTTCTGCAACTTGTGCCCGGCGTTCTCTTTTTGAGGGTGGGAATGGGAAAAGTGCCCGTTTGCAAGAGGCACGTGGCAGCAGTGCCATTAGAGGAGGAGGAGTATCCCCAACTCCTTCATTCTCCTTTCAGCCCACGAGCCCGCTGATGGACCTAGACGAGGTCCTCAGCACAGTGGAGGGGGGGGAGGAGGAGGAGGCGGTGGGCCTCCAGGATGTGGGGGCTGAGGAGGAGCAGCAGCAGGCCGAGGCTCTCTCCCCAGTCTCATCCCACACCCCTGTTTCTGTGGCAACACCAGAGAGCTCAGGCGGGCAATTGGTGGTGTCACCACGGAAACGAAAGACAAGCATCGTGTGGGACCACTTTGAGTTGGGAGCGGATCCCCGCTTTGCTGTCTGTCGCCACTGCAAACTCAGCCTAAGCAGGGGTTCATCGACAGGGCATTATGGAACCAGCAGCATGAAGATGCATCTTCATAGGCAGCACCAGGCGATCTTGCTGGGTAAAGAGGCGGGCAAGGCGACTGGTTCCAGGGGAAAGCCGAAGGCTGCTGCTGGCACTGCCACTCTAAGCTCTCCATCTCCCATCCCCACAAGGGTTAGGCAGGCAACCCTGCAGGACATGGGGTGGGGGAAGTATTGACCCACAAGATGGCGTTTTCCAATGCCCACCCAGGGTGCTACTGTGGTGGGGCATCTGCCGGGACTGACTCCTCCCCAATACTAGATCTATGACATGTCACTCTGCCTGCCCCTCTGCTAGCCTGTCCTCGGTGACCGACTCGCTGGGATGGTTTGCGTTTGCAATGCGTGACTAACTGCAATGCTGGCTTAGAAACCAGCAATCACTTCCTTGTGCCCCCAGAAATGCCCGCAGCCTGCCTGCCTGCCTGCCCGCCTGCCCGTCTCCCCCGGGGTGCTGCTGTGGTGGGGCATCTGCCAGGACTGACTCCTCACCTACTCTGCCTGCCTCTCTGCCCGCCTGGTGCCTGGTTTGCTCCCAATCGTCCTCCTCTGTGCCCCTCAAGGCGTAACTGCTGGCTTAGAAAGAAAGAACCAGCCATCTTTGCCTCACTTGCTCCTTGCGCCCGCTTACGGGTTGGTTTGCTATGCGTTAGTGCTCAAGCCATCCTTGCGGCACTACAATGCATGCTGCCTGCCTGCCTGCCTGCCTGCTTTCCCTCCCTTCTCCCCTTCCCGCCTTGCAGGGATGGTGGATGTGTCTTGCTTTGACTCAGGGGAGAAGTCCTTCCTGCGCTCACTTAGACTTTATCAAGTTCAATAATCCCTTTTTCAAATGTGCCAGAAGATTTAGGGTTATCTCGTGGCATGTTGGGATTGCCTTGGAACTGGCCCCATTGAGCTGTCTGCAATTGCAACTTTAAATCCCTGACATACTGGAGTGTCCAAATTTCAAAAGTTCCCCTAACATCAGGGGATGATGGGATTGCCTTGAAACTTGGTGTCCATGGGGACACATGGGTAAGCTGTCATAGGACCAAAGGATAGGTTTCTAACGTGCAAATTGACGTAGTTGTAGAATGGGACTTGACTTGGGGTGAGTTAAAAAGTTTAAGCCGTGCCAAAAATCAGGGGATGATGGGATTGCCTTGAGTCTGGGCGTCCATGTGGACACATGGATAAGCTATCATGGTGCCGAGTTTGAGGTTTCTAACATGCAAATTGACGGAGCTATCCCAAGGGGTGTGAATGGGGTGCCCGATTTTCATAAATTCCCCAAAAATCAGGGGATGATGGGATTGCCTTGAAACTTGGCGTCCATGTGGACACGTGGATAAGCTATCATGGTGCCAACTTTGAGGTTTCAAACATGCAAATTGACGTAGTTGTAGAATGGGACAATTTGGGGTGAGTTAAGCCATGCCAAAAATCAGGGGATGATGGGATTTGCTTGCAACTTGGCGTGCATGTGGACACATGGATAAGCTATCATGGTGCCGAGTTTGAGGTTTCTAACATGCAAATTGACGGAGCTATCCCAAGGGGTGTGAATGGGGTGCCCGATTTTCAAAAATTCGCCAAAAATCAGGGGATGATGGGATTGCCTTGAAACTTGGCGTGTGTGTGTATACGCCCATGAGGTGTCATGGTGCCAAACGTGAGGTTTCTAACTTCAACGGAAAAAAAGTTGTTTACTTTTTTAGCTTTCAATGCAACCCTATGGGGGGGAAAAAACGGAGCTCCGGATCCGGATCCGGAGCTCCGAGCGGAGCGGAGCGGAAGTGGGCAGAGCGGGGGCGGAGCGGAGCGACCCGCTCCGGAAAATGGCGGATCTGCAAGTGAAGCGGAGCGGGGGGGTCCGTGCACACCCCTACTTTAAAGTGCCTTATAACAGTTTTGACAACTGTATATGGAGTGTGTCCTGGGCCTCCACAGTTCTCAAAACTGTTTTTAAAAATCCCCTGTGTATTCCTTCCCCACAGCAGACCCATCCCATCCGTCCTTTCTATCTGAACTACTGTATTGGATAACTGTGTTATGTAGACAAGATTTCATCTTCCAAAGCTAACTTAAAGTGGCCTCTATGATCCACAAAAGCATATGCCATGATAAATCGAATGTGCAGAATGGAGAACCCACTCCAACAGGTTGCTGTCATTCGAGAGAATAGTTGACTGCAATTTGAAAATAGAGATCTCTGGTAATAATACATGCACTCAGTCCTTGTTTACGTCTATTTATTTTATTTATTGATTTAAAACATTTATATCCGGGGCGGAGCTGGACGCCATGAGAGGGTAAGACTTCTTTTTGAGAGGCTCCCTTATGGGAGATCTGAGAACTCAATTATCTCATTTAAAAAGGCATGGGTCTTTATTGAAAATTAATGGAAATGACTATGACTTTTAACTGAGGGTGAAAATGTTATCTTTGGAACCATAATCAGTATAAGGAGTGAGGAAATTAGCCCGGTGCTCGGGCTTGTAAATAAGTCAGGTGGAGCGGAGAGCGGAAGAACGAAATTGAAAGTAGAGTGTTATTATTGGAGCTCTTCCATCGCCTGGTCTGCCAAATTACTGTGAAATATACTCCTTATCTGGGAAGAACGAATAATTGGCAATAAATTCACCCATCAGAAAGCATCGAAAGAGGAAAGTGCTTTATATGCATGGAAAGAGAGACCGTGTTGATTGTTATTCGGAACATTAAGCAATAGTTACAAATAGATCTATGCCGAACGTTAAAAAAAAAAAACTCCTGGAAAAGCTACTTGGCAGCGAATACGCCCCTTTAATAATCATAGAATCATAGAATCATAGAATAGCAGAGTTGGAAGGGGCCTACAAGGCCATCGAGTCCAAACCCCTGCTCAGTGCAGGAATCCACCCTAAAGCATCCCTGTCCAGCTGCCTCTGGAATGCCTCTAGTGTGGGAGAGCCCACAACCTCCATAGGTAACTGATTCCACCATCGCACTGCTCTAACAGTTAGGAAGTTTTTCCTGATGTCCAGCCGGAATCTGGCTTCCTTTAACTTGAGCCCGTTATTCCGTGTCCTGCACTCTGGGAGGATCGAGAAGAGATCCTGGCCCTCCTCTGTGTGACAACCTTTTAAGTATTTGAAGAGTGCTATCATGTCTCCCCTCAATCTTCTCTTCTCCAGGCTAAACATGCCCAGTTCTTTCAGTCTCTCTTCATAGGGCTTTGTTTCTTGCCCGTCTTGAAAAGGTGCCCACAGAAGAAGTTACACAAAGTAGTGGGAGTGGGAGTGGGAACGAGAGCAAAAACGGGACTGACAAGATGGTGGAGGAAGCTGGCGTGGCACCAACTTCTATGTAGGAACTTAAGAGCTTGATATTGGATAGCAATGCAACTCTGATTAAAAAGATGGATGAACATTCCAAGAAGGCAGATAAGCGCATGGGGATGCTGGCTGACAAGATTGCCCAGAATGACAGAGCTATAAAGATGTTAGAAGTTGAAGTAAAATCATTGGAGAAAAGGCAGGATGTCTTTGAAAAAAGCTGTGATGTGAAGTCCAATAGATCAAGAATTAAAGTTGATCCATTTACAGGATCAAGATCGAAGATCTAATCTACAAATTAAAAACTTTATTGAAGAACCAGGAGAGGATTTGAGAAAAATAATTTTGAAGTGGTTTAAAGACATGATGCCTGATCTGGAATTAAAAGACTGTGACCTGGAAAGGATTCATAGGGTGGGAGGAGCAAACTACACAGGAGCAATCAAAGACATCCTAGCGAAATTTGGCAGTTATTACAAAAAAGAGCAAATTATGAAGAAATTGAGGTCTATGGCTATGAAAAAATATAAAGGCAGAGCAGTGCAAATCTGCAATGATCTTTGTCAGCAAACACTCCAATGGAGATGCAGTGTTAAGCAAATAACTGAAACGTTAACAAAGAATTCAATAAAGTATGCTTGGGGTTACCCTGTTTTTTTAAGGTTTGCACATGGTGGGAGGCAGTACAGAGTAACCTCTTTGGATCAGGGCAAGGAGTTGCTGAAGAGTTTGGGTTTGTTTAAGGATGCAAGTCTGGAAGCTGAAGTTGGGAATGGAGCTGAAGCTGGGGCGTCTGGGATGCAATAATTTGATAAATGGTTTATGAGATAATAATACATAAAAGTTGTTAAATATAGAGGTCTTGCCGCTCAGGCGGAGCACTGCCTCCCCCCTCCCTTAAGGTAGAAAATGGCCGGAGTGGTAGACTTACGGGGATCTGGGGGGGGGAAGAGGTGGGGGGTGGGATGGGGGCAGGGGGGTTAATAGGGAGGGAGGGAGGGATTTGAAGGGGGTTTAGGGTTTTTGTGTTTTGCTGTATGTGTTTATGAGTTGCAGAGCACACAGGATCGGAAGGAGTATCAAAAGATTAAATATGGATAAGAAAATTAAAGTATCAATGCTCAATGTTAAAGGTCTGGGGGCAGTCGTGAAAAGGAGGAGAATTGAACAAATGTTAAATAGAGAAAGATCTGATATCATTATGTTGCAAGAAACTCACCAAGGGTTCGATGGAGTAAACGAAATACGTACAAAATGGTCAGTTTATTATGAAAAGTGACTGGGGATAACAACAACAAATGGAGTAACTATTTTGATTTTTAAAAAAAGTGGATTTACATTAGAAACTATAAAAAAGGATGATAATGGTAGATATCTTATGATAAAGGAACAAATTGAAAGTGAAGCATATACATTAGTTAATGTTTATGCCCCCAATGAGAGACATAGAGAGTTTTATATGGAATTATTTAAAGAAATAGAGGAGTTTAAGGAGGGGTATGTTATTTTAGCTGGGGACTTTAATATGGTAATGGATAATAGATTGGACAGGTCAAACCCCACTAATGCGGAAAAGAGAAATAACATTAGTATATTGAATAAACTAGTAAAAGAAAAAGATTATGTGGATTGTTTGCGTTTACTTAGTGGGGCGAACCCTGGCTTTTCTTACTACTCTTCAGTTCATCATACATACTCTAGGATAGATTATATATTTGTTTCAAAAGAGTTTGCAACTAAGGTATGTAAAATGGAAACGGGGGTAATAAAGGTATAAGATCACGCATTGTTAAGTTTAGAGTTTACAGTTAGAAAGAATTATAAAGAAGCGTTTAGGTGGAAATTAAATACAAAAATTTTGAAGTATAATAAAGTGGTAGAAAAAATGCAAAGGGAACTGTCAGAGACTTGGGAAATTAATGAGAAGGGAGGAACGACAAGGGCAGTTGTTTGGGATACCATGAAGGCAGTAGCAAGAGGGATATGTATTAGAGAAATGTAATTTAAGGAGGCAACAATTTGTAGAGCAGGAAAAGTTGGAGGAAGAGATTAAAAAATTGGAGAAAGATTATTGGCAATTTAAAAATAAACATAAATTAATAGAAATACAAGCAAAGAAAAAACAATTAGAAAATTAAAATTTAGAGGAAGTTCAGAAAAATTAAATTTATATGAAAAGGGAGTATTTTGAAAATAGCAATAGAAATTCTAGATTGCTTGCCAGACTCACACAAAAGGAGAAAGCCAGGAATGGGATAGGAATATTGAAAGATAAACAAGGGAACTATTGTCATATAATGAAGGGTAAAATAAAAAATTTTCAAGAATTCTATCAAGAATTATATAAGGGAAAGGATATTCAAAAAAAGAAGTTGGAAGCCTATATAGAAAAGTATATAAAGAAGCGAATAAAAATAGAACATAAAGAGTTAATGGAGAAGGTAATAACTCAAAGAGAAATTGAAGAAGTAATTGAGAATTTGAAAGCGGGTAAATCACCTGGGGTAGATGGTTTAGGATCGGAATATTATAAGGTTTTTAAAACCTTCTTAGTACCGAAATTATTGAAGCTGTACAATTCCATATTGGAAGGAGAAAGGACACCAGAATCATGGGAACATTCATTAATAATTTTAATACCAAAACCAGATAAAGATTTGACTGTCCCTGATTCATATAGACCTATTTCATTAATAAATCAAGATGCTAAAAAAATTTCAACTATTTTAGCAAGGCGGTTGAATAAATTTATAGGTGAATATATAGGGGAAGATCAATGTGGATTTGTAGCAGGTAGACAAATACATAACTTAGTGGGAAGAGTTTTAAATGCAATACAGGTGATAAAAAAGGCTAAGATCAAAGCGGGAATTTTGGCATTGGATATTTTCAAGGCTTTTGATTGTGTGAGCTGGCAAGCTTTAAAGATCGTTCTAAATAAAATGGGATTTGGAAATAAATTTAAAGCTATAATAGAACAGTTGTACTCTCAAAATACAGCCGTAGTGGTAGTGAATGACGGAGTTACGGATAAGATACAACTAGCCAGAGGGACAAGCAAGGATGTCCACTCTCGCCAGTCCTGTTTGTAATGGTAATGGAATTATTGGCGAATGCAATAAGAGATGATGGGGAGATAGAAGGAATAGGTAGTATTAAAAAAATAAAATTTAATATGTTTGCAGATGATACCTTGCTAAGTATTAAAAATCCTATAGGAAAGATGGCAAGAATTAAACAGCAATTGAGAGAATTTGAGGATATTACTGGGTTAAGAATAAATTGGTCCAAATCAGAGATGATGTTATTTAATTATACTAAAAAGAAAGAGAAGGATTGGGAAGAAAAGGGAAGAGAAATGAGAGTTAAGGAACAGATTAGATATTTGGGAATTAAAATTACACAGAATTTAGAGAGTTTAGAGAAAGAGAATTTAAATAGTTTAAAAAAAGAGATTTTAGTAAAATTGGAAAAATATAAAAGATTAACTTTATCCTGGTTTGGAAGAATAGCATTAATAAAAATGAAGATTTTAGCAAAGATTAATTTTGTGTTTAGGATGTTACCAATAAAAATTTCAGAATTAGAGATAAAAAGTTGGCAAAATATCATAAATAATTATTGTAATGGAGATTAGAAAGCGAGAGTAAATAAGAATAAATGGTATTTAAGTCAAAAAAAGGGAGGATTGGGTCTTCCAAATATTAAACTATATTACGTAGCTAATAGGCTAAGACATATTGTGGAGGCAATTATAGGAATAGGAGAATTAGATTGGATGGATGATAAAACTACAAGTAATATAGAGATTAATTTGGAAAATGTATTTTTTAGGGAAGGGGGGAAAAATGGGTGGAAAGTATAGGTAACCCACTCTTGAGGTTTCACTGGGAAATTTGGAGTAAATATAAAGGTGAGTTGCTCGGGAGGAACTCACCTCTATCACCGGTAATAATGTTAAAGAATTTCCCGGAGGAATTAAAGAGTAGATTAAGTAAAGTCTTAATAGAAAAAAATAAAATGAAATTAAGGGAATGGTTAAGAGAAATGAATACAAGAGAGGATTTGGAAGAGGTTTTAAAAGATAAAAAATTAACTTGGTTAAATTATTGGCAATTAGAACAGTGGACTAAAAAGTGGGTAAGAGAAAATGGAGATTGTAGAGAATTGATGAAGTTTGAGGAATTAATAGTTAAGAAAGAAAATGATAAGGGAAAAAGAACAGTGTCAAAAGGATTAATGAGTGAAATTTATAGAATACTGTTGGAGAAAGGGTTGAGGGATAGTTCAGGTAAAATGGTTTGGGAGACAGACTTGAATGTACAAATAGGACAACAGAGCTGGGAGGGACTTTGGAAACAAAGAGTGTTGAGAAATATGTCAGTGAGAATAAAAGAGAATTACTTTAAAATTATATGGAGGTGGTACCTAACCCCGGTTAGATTGAATAACATAAATAATCAGCACTCAGCAAATTGTTGGAGAGGTTGTGGGGGAAAAGGAACGTATTTACATATGTGGTGGGAATGCAAATATGTACAAAGATTGTGGAAGATGCTGTTTTGGGAGATTGAAGAAATAGGGGGAATGAAGATACAACGAACACCAAAAGTTGCATTACTGTCACTATTAGAAGATTTAAAATGTAAAAAAGAAACTAAGGAATTGATATCGAATTTGCTGACTGCGGCACGATTGATTGTAGCTAGGAACTGGAAGACTTAAGGGGATTATTGTATTGAAGAATGGTATAAAGAAGTTTGGGATATAGCTATTAATGATAAATTGACTTGTAATATTAAATTGAGAAGAGGTATAGCTAAAACAAATGATTTTGAAGGAATTTGGAAACAGTTCCTAATATTTGTATTTTCTAAGGGAAGTGGGAAACCGCCAGGAGAAGAAAGTATGAGATTTTGGAATCAGGAATGAGATCCCGAGGTGGGGGGAGCACTTATATGTTAAGTTTGATTATGTTATGTAGACATGATATTACGTATTCAACATTTATTCAACATTTACGTAGTATGTTGTTTTCTTTAACTGTATGCGGTATGTTTAAGTATTGTAGAAAATAAAAATATTTTTTAAAAAAACACATTTATATCCCGTCCTCTATCATTAAGATCTCAGAGCGGCGTACAGATAAAAACATACAGTATAAAATAATAAATATACACAGTTAAAAACAAATTAAACTATGATCCAAGTTAAAACAATACATAATTTAACAGCAATAAAAGCAGTTAAAAGCAGTCTACTTATATTTGAAATTTTTATATCCCACCCTGGATGGTTTACATTAATCTTAGTACATTAGTACATTATAGGTTGGATTGCCGTTGAAAAGTAAAGTCACGGTTACAATGGGACTCAGGTGTGATTCACTTGGTCTGGATTTAATTCAATATCAAAAGCTATATCATCCCCCAAGTCACAAAAATCCCCATGCAGAGCTGACAGGAGAACCCGTTTATTCTAGAGAAAGTTAAACCTCTCTCAAACCATATTCAGCTCTTTTGAGAAGTGCTGCCTTTCTCTGGCCTTACTTGGTGATGTCCACCCAGGGCCACCTTCTGGACTCTTCTGGAAAGATTGCAAAGTGGAAGCAGACTCAGTCTACATCCCCCACCCCACCCCATTCCTACCTGTGGGATTTTGTAGATGCCCAGCATGGTTGAAATCTGGTTGGAGAGTTCAAAGTTGGCCCCTTCAAGCACCGCCAAGAGCTTATTCTGTCCTCCACAACTGTAGTTTGGAACATGCTGCTGCCCAAGAGACATCAGGTCTACCAAGGCCTCGTAAGTCATTCTTGGGTTGAAATAGTTCTCATAGATGTTGTAGCCCAGGGTGATATTGGGCAAGAGCCTCGGATTCTGGTTGATCTCATGAATGGCAAACAAGAAGGGAAGGATGTGCCACTGGCTCATACTTTTTACACTGCAACAAAAACAGATGCCATCAGATTTTTATCCTTCATTCCATAAAAACAGAAAGCAATTCCTGCAACACTTAGTAAAGTAGAAATCTCTTAGAACCATGCTCCCATTCAACTGATGTGAATGGGGATTTTCTTCCAACTGCAAATCGCAGGGTTAGGGCAACAACGTTTGTCAACACCATGGCAGGAAGGAAAAGGGCTCAATTCCCCCTCCCCTCTCCAATGCAAGGAGTTTTCAGCCTGATTGTCGACACTTCCCAGCATCCGTTTGTCTGGTTTTTTAAAATGAACCGATTAAATCGAAAAACACATTTTGTGTCATGTTTGGTTTAGCCTTCATGCTAAATCAATCTGAGAGCATAAAGCATCAGAGCTGATCCCAACATTATTGGTTGTGCCTAATGGAGAACCGCCTGCAACAAGGCCCTTGTCTATACGACTTCGATAATGCTGCACCCGGCGGCATGAGCTGGGGCGCAGCCGCATTGATGCTCCTTCGCAGCGTCTTAATTTCCCCTTAATCTAAAGAAACCCCTACTCACACTGAGCACACGCTAAGATACAAAAAAGTGCAGGAAAGGGCAACGCAAATGACCTACGGGCTGGATCAAGTCCCCTATGGGGAGAGTTTGCAATGTCTGGGATTATTTAACTCAGAAATAAGGTGATTAAGGGAGACATGTTTCCCCCTGATGCATGGTGTGGAGAAAGCAGATAGGGAGACATGCTTCTCCCTCGCTCAAAAGATTAGGACCCCATGGGGTCATCCCATGAAGCTGATTGGTGGGAGATTCAGGACAGATAAAAGGAAGGACTCCTTCACACAGTGCATAGTTAAACCATACAATTATAGCTTACCTATGTACAGATGTAGTGATATCCACTGATTTTAATGGTTTAAAGTGGAATTAGACAAATTCATGGAGGATAAAGCCAACGATGGCTACTAGAATCAGAGAATCTTGGAATAGTAGTTGGAAGAGGCCTACAAGGCCATCGAGACCAACCCCCTGCTCAGTGCAGGAATCCACCTTAAGGCATCCCTATGTATCATCACAATTCTTTTTAACTGAGGGACAGTATATAGGTGAGCTAGTTCGGGAGTTGAAGGGTTTCTGGTCGAAATGCTTCTTTGGCTCTGCCAAACCTGTGATGCATTTACCTATGTTTGGAGAGTGGGTGTGTTGAAGTGGACAGTGCTTACAAGCGCTGAGTCTAGGACTTGGAGACTTGGGTTCACAGTCCCCACTCAGCCATTTAGTTTACTGGGTGAACTTGGGCCCCTCTCACTCTCTCAGTCTAACATACCTCACTGGGGGCCTTACTAGACGAGGCCTTAGCGCTCCCTTTGTCAACCACCCCCCTTCCCACCCACCCTCCCATCCTTCCCCCCCCCCGGTTTTTACAAAAACACCCCTTACCTTCACGAAGTCTTCGGGCCACCCGTGGCTCCTTTAAACAAAAAAAAATGGCGGACGCCGCAGGGCTTGCGTCCTCCCTGCGGCTCATCTACACCAAGCAGGATATTGCAGTATGAAAGCGGTATATAAAAGCAGGAGCCACACCAAGCAGGATATAGCACAATGAAAGTGGTATATAGTACGTGTCAGTGGGCCCCAACAGTTGTCAGTGCACTTCAATACTGCTATAAAGCAGTAGTGTGGCTCCTGCCTTTTATATACCGCTTTCATACTGCATTATCCCGCTTGGTGTAGATGAGGCCATGGTTAATATAACATAGGAAGAACCCTGTTGGATCAGACCAAGGGTTCATCTAGCATTCTGTTCACACAGTGGCTGACCAGCTGCCTGTGGAAAACCTACATAGTCTAAGGGCAAGAGCTGAGGAAAGCTTGTCGAACTCCCCCGCAAATGGATTCTTCTGACATCCCTAAACTGCACCACGGCTAACAGCTACCCAACGACTGAAGACCTCAAAAATAAACTACACAAGTTGGAAAGCTTGATATGGCAGGTTGTGCACTGACTAAATGGTGTCTCAGCATTTCTGCATCTGCCCCAAGCATTTTCCCACCCACCCCCTGAAGCAAAATTGGAAAAAACAGAATCATGGTTTACATAATTTATGAGGAGCAGCTTCCACAAAAGATAGGGTGACCGTATTTGGGAAACCAAAAAAGAGGACACCTAGTGTGTGTGTGGGGAAGCAGCTTTCTGAGTCCTGCAGAAAGTACGTTATTCCCCCGCCATCTTAAAGAACCCGATTGGAGTGGAGGAGGAGAAAGGATTTCATTCTGCACCACCACCATCCACTCCAATTGGGGCCTTTTCTATAATGTCCACAAATGACCCACTTTCCCCTTTAAGACCTCAATTGGAGCTCAGGGTGGGGGAATGATGTGCCTCAAGAAAGCATGTCATTCTCTCCTGCCATGCTAACGGCAGCCTTAAAGAGGAAGGTGTGTCATTCCAGGACATTATTGAAAATTATAGAAAATCCCCCCTGACACCATGGAAAGAACAAAAACAAGGACAAATCTGGGGAAATCCTGACAGTTGGTCACCCTAACAAAAGAGAGATTCTCTGTCCCTGCTTAAAGAAGAAAAAAAAGCGACACCTGGAAAGTATGAATTCAGAGTCAGTTGAGCACCTGATCACTTACGAGGTAAAACTGTTAGAAGGAGGCTTGAAGAAAACATATGGACTAAACATTGTATTTGTGGTAGATATAATTCCACTGATCAGGTAGTCTCCTAGCCTGTAATAATTAAATGGATCTTTCCGGTCACTTCTCACATTCAGTGGGCATTTGGTTTTTCTTGTTCCACAGGTGGGGCAGAGCTGCAGCAGCATAAAACTTAGCAGCAGCCACCATATCATACTGGAGAATCTCTCTCTCTCTCTCTCTCTCTCTCTCTCTCTCTCTCTCTTTCTCTCTCTCCTACACACACACACATACACACACACACACACAGAGCCTTGTGACTAGTCTCAGAGACAGCTAATTGGAAGCCAACCCCTTTCACAAAAGCACAGTGGCAGAGACTGCTAAAAAAAAAAGATGGAGCCCAGCCACGGTCTTAGAACTGAAGGGGGGTGGGGAATGAAAGGCACAGTCCCTGCCTTCCCTAAATCTCACCCCAGGCTCTCGGGGGCACAGCAGGTATTTATGCCCCAGCTTTTCTGGCTTTGTATATGAGGAATGACCAAGCATTGATCTTGGTTTGTGATTTCTTGCATCACTTTCAAAAGTCATCTTGAGGGGAATCCTTTGAGCTTTGGTGAGAACTCAAGTAAATCACCATGATTTTGATAATTATAAGGGAGCAAGGATCACTCCTGCAATGGCATTGATTCCCTGCGTGGCTCCATGCGCAGGTGTGCAGCTGGAGAAAACATGTTAGCATGACTCTCTCGTGAAGCGCTAGTGTGTGGTCAGTGAGGGGGCAGTTCAGCACAGTTCAACTGACCTTTAGCACAGAAAAAAAAATCTTGATGTATTAAAGGTTACAATATGACATTGAAAACTGTACAGTTCCCAAAGTCCTCTCCAGATATGTGTACCGATGTTCCAATGTACACTTGTCTAAGGTGTCTTTCAACTTGATTATAGCACTCCTTGGCAGAAGGGACCCAGTGACCCTCACATACGCAGGTTTCTTCAAGATTACAGGACAGGAAGTAATGGGCTCAAGTTACAGGAAGTCAGATTCCAGCTGAACATCAGGAAAAACTTCCTGACTGTTAGAGCAGTATGACAATGGAACCAGTGACCTAGGGAGGTTGTGGGCTCTCCTACACTAGAGGCCTTCAAGAGGCAGCTGGACAACCATCTGCCAGGGATGCTTTAGGGGGGATTCCTGCACTGAGCAGGGGGTTGGACTCGATAATCTTATAGGCCCCTTCCAACTCTACTATTCTATGATTTTAGGAACAGGGGCATTGTTTTTAAAAACATAAGAATCTCAGATATATAGATACACACACACACACACACACACACACACACACACACATTTTACTGCCCAATAGCTGAAGCTCTCTGGGTGGTTCACAAAAATTAAAATCATGAAGAGCATAAAAACAACCAACAATCTAAAAACACAAATACAAAATACAATATAAAAAGCACAAACAGGATAAAATCACACAGCAAAAATTGATATAGGTTAAAATATGGAATTAAAACAGCGAAGTTTAAATTTAAGTTAAATTAGGTGTTAAAAGACTGAGAAAATAATAAGGTCTTCATCTGGTGATGGAAGGAGTACAGTGTAGGCGCCAAGCGAAACTCTCTGGGGAGCTCGTTCCACAGCCAGGGTGCCACAGCAGAGAAAGCCCTCCTCCTATATCTAGCCAACTATGCACATGTCCCTGTACAGTACGGTGACCAAACGTCCGGATCTGCCCGGACATGACAGGAAATGGGCGGGGAAATGCCCGTCCGGCTGGAAATGGCCTTCCCCCCCCCCTTTTGCCCGGGAAAAAAGGCTTCCCCGGCTTCTATCAGGGCATGGCGACCAAGGAGAGGCCCCGATAGAAGCCGGGGGAGCCTTAAAACGCTTGTTTCCCAAACGCAGAAACACCCGGCTTAAGATCCGCCCGCCTCATCCAATCGGGTCTCTCCTATGACGTCGACGTCATAGGAGAGACCTGGATGGATGAGGTGGGCGGGTCTTAAAGCCGGGTGTTTCCACGTTTGGGAAACACGCACGCTGGGGGCTTCTATTAGGGCGTCTCCATGGAGGAGACCCCCCCACTTTCGCCGCCTTCCTGCTTTTTCCCCTTCTCAGGAGCTGCACCACATGAAGGGGTGAGGAAGGGAAATGATGGGGGAGGAAAAGGAGGCATGGTTGGTGGGTTAGTACTGCGTCCTTCCAGCCACCACCACCCCTGCAACTAATATCTCTCAGCCTCGTTGGGAATGGGGGGAGGCGTATAATTGTAAAATATAATCTTGAAGCCAAGTTCCTGGATTACAGCAGCTGCCCGCTGCACAGTTCTCCTGGAGAGATGAAGGATCTGGGATTTGGGTTGGGACTTACTCCCGAGGAAGCATGCATAGGTGGTGGCTGGTTGGTTGCCTGTCGGGAAAGGCAGAGGATGGTTTCCTTCATCCCTCAATTTCCCCCTCCCCCATTTCTTTTCCATTATTATTATTATTATTATTATTTATTTATCAATGTACATGGTGCTGTACAGCATAAAACAGTAAATAGCAAGACCCTGCCGCATAGGCTTACATTCTAATAAAATCATAGTAAAGCAATAAGGAGGGGAAGAGAATGCATACAGGCGCTGGGTAGGGTATGTGTATGTGGGGTGTGTGTGATGATTATTGGAGACAGAGGGATTCTCCCCCCACCCCCGTTTGAAGGGTACAGTTGGAGGAAGGAGATTGACGAAATTAAAAGTCTATCTCCCTCTGTGTGTTATTATTTTGATCAGTCATTTTGAACTAGAATGTATTATTCAAGTCCCTTGCAACTGACTTGCTTCTATGTAAATATGTGTGAGCTGCAATGTGGTAGTGACTCGAGATCTATTATAGTTTTAACTGATGTAATGTCTAATAGGTTGTTTGGATAAAGAAATGTATTTTGCAGTCATGCTTTTTTTGGGAAATCTGCTACAAGGTAATACAATTTAAATTTCTACCTTTTGTTAGGTGGTGGAGAAAGCTATAAATCAAGCAGAACTGTAAAACTTACCAATTTATTAATTTCTGGTCGTGTTGCTTTACTAGTTGGTTTGTTTTACTTGTAACTATTGCATGTTGTTTAAGAATTAACTGTTTGTCAATTGTGTATCCTATAATATTTTGGTATATCAAGTTCTGATACTAGATGGAGATTAGGGCTTTGCTCACTTACTCACAAGTAACTGTCATGAACATAGTGAATTACTTTTAGTTGTGCATGTTTACTCAGAAGTAAGTCTCACTCATTTCATTGGGACTTACTCCTTGCTTAGGATTGTCACCTAATTTAGCAGTTAATTTAAAATCATGTAAGATTTGGGCAGTTGCTTGAGGTGAAGTTATCAGAAATATTTGAGTCTTTGTTTTGTGCACATATGTTTTTGTCCACTCAGTGCATGACCCTGCCAGCTGCCTGGGTGTAACTGACATTTCTGAAAACCACCTTGCTTGAAAGAAACCAAAAAAACAGCCATGACACCTTTTTAAAAAAATCTTTGTAGCATATCAAGAATTCCTTAAACACATACTTGTAATGGCTTAGAAAATGATACTTTTCTACATGTAACCCAAGCAACCTGCAAAATCTAATTGCAGAGTTCAGGAAACTTCTATGCTCCCGCCTCATCTGAGAATAGATATGATCCAGTTGTGGAAAGCAGTTGCAAGGGATTTTATCTCCACTGAGTTACATGCATTGCAGGTCATGGGGT